>NW_012101876.1:2315925-2320823 GCF_000951045.1 Mandrillus leucophaeus | reverse complement strand
GTCATCTCAGCTCACTGCAAGCTCCGCCTCCCGGGTTCACACCATTCTCCTGTCTCAGTCTCCCCAGTAGCTGGGACTACAGGCGCCCACCACCACGCCCAGCTAATTTTTTGTATTTTTAGGAGAGACG
Source organism: Mandrillus leucophaeus (assembly GCF_000951045.1). NCBI lineage: Eukaryota > Metazoa > Chordata > Mammalia > Primates > Cercopithecidae > Mandrillus > Mandrillus leucophaeus. The sequence goes on along the minus strand of NW_012101876.1, from coordinate 2,320,693 downwards.
GGGTTTCACCGTGTTCGCCAGGATAGTCTCGATCTCCTGACCTTGTGATCCACCCACCTCGGCCTCCCAAAGCGCTGGGATTACAGGCATGAGCCACAGCGCCCAGCCAACCTTCTTATATCTAAAGAATAATTTCAGTAACTGCTTCATGGTTATTAATTGTTCAGTATCAGTTTAAATACTTAGCAAGTTGAGAAAATATAAAGAAAATAAGATTTCAAACAATCCAATCATCTGTATTCAGCAAAACACAAAAAGTCTCTGTGAGATATGACAGGGCCTAGTGTTCATGGAATGAAAACAATGTTTTCTAAATGAAATATATGCTGTTGAGGTATGTGTCCTCATGTTTCAGTGGAGATGGAGACCCCACACTTTCCTTAGGATAACCTTCTAACATTTAAAACATAAGATGATTTCATTGTATACTCATGGTATTTAGTTTATACCACTAGCAAATGTTGAGACTGGGACTAGAAGTTGAAGTTCTTATATCAAATCCAAAGACCTTTCCACTGCACATTTCCATATATTCTAGTCACTCATTTATTTATTCAGCACATACTTAGTGAGCACCTACTATGTGTCAGGCCATGCTGGGCAATGAGACAGAGCCTTCAGAGAGCTTAGTCTACCGATAGAGACTGAGAAGTCAACATAAAGTTGAAATGCAGTGGGATATGAAGTGGAGAAAAACTTTATCTTAATGTTTTGTTTTCAGACAAGGATTGAAGGAAGTTTAATGCTGAGGGAAAATGCTAATAAGGGAGATGACAAAGATTCAGGTGAAGAGTAGCTGGCAGAGTGGTGTCCCTTTGAAGGCTGTGTGAAGGGAATGGGGCCCAGGGCGCAGGTAGGGACATTAGCTTCCTGCCAGAGAGGAATGGCATTTCCAACTAGAATGGAATTCAGAAAGCAGCACCAGAAGCGGAGGAAGCATTCTCATTTGATGCCTTCTATTATACGTGAAATAAGAGACAGGCTCATTGAATAGGAATGAGTGGTGGGATAGGGAGGAAGGTAGAGTGTGTGAAACCCCCATGTAGGAATTAGAAGAGTCTGACCTTCCCAGGACCCAAGAGGGGCAAAGGCAGGGAGGGAAAAGGGCCTGAGACAGCTCTAGTGGATACCTGGCAGAGGAGTAACACCAGGTGGATAAGGGATTTGCTTGGTAAGAGGTGAACCCTTTCATGTTTGGAGCACTGACGGGTGCCCAGCATTTCAGCTTCTGCCAGGAGGAATCTGGGACTGATGAGCAAGTTGAATGGCAGTTGAAAGATCCAATATCTGCAGGGGTTATGGGGAAGCTCAGGGAGCATGCAAGCCCAGGAGTAGGTCAGGATAGCACCAACTGCAGGGATAAATAGACATTTTCCTCTTACGGCAGTAGATTTGTAAGGAATAGACAGTTAGTTGAAGGAATAAAGAGAAAGGGATATTAGAGAACATATTATTTTAAAAGAGATTTATTTTGAAAGGGCATGGTCAGTTGATTTAGTATTGAAATGGAGAGCTGAGCTAGCAGAGATATCCTGGTAAGTTCTGGTCAGTACAAGATGCCTCTCTCCTTGAGTGATGACCAACCTTTGCTGCTCAGCCTGCCCCATGACCCACCTGTTAGGTTCTCTGGAGTCTCACTGCAATCAGGAGCCCCATCTAGGAGCTTTCTTTTTTATTCCCAAGGACCTTTCATGTTTGATTCTTATGCTATTATAGTTCTCCATATTAATAATTCAGAGTCAGTTGTTTTTAATAACCTAACTATAAATAATTTGTGAAGATAATTAAAGGAATGGATACTCATTGATATTTTCATAATCCTTACCCTGCCCTCTGGCATTGTCTGTTACTGATAAAACTTGATATTGTAAAAATTTTGCATGATGAAATTCAAATGAGAAGGGGGGAAAAGGATTACAATTGCTTTGAAAAATAAAATGAAGAGCATAAAAAGGAATTACTAGGGCCTTTCTAAACCAAAAAGAAAAATTCATGAATAAAAGATTTGGAAAAAATCCCTCAAAGTATTAAAATTTCCTTCTTATTCCTAAAGATAATTGGAGCTAGTAGTAAAAAGCAAAGAATATATGTGTGTTTATATATACACATACCTACATATGTACATACACACATTTGTATACATAAACACTTGCAAGTATTTGAACCAATATATCTTTTCAAACTTAAAAAAACTAATGGGAAATTACAATCAAGATTAAATAAAAATAGCTTCTCTTGAATTAATAGTATATTAGGTAGATGTAGCTAAGATATTTTTTCAACCATGAAAAGCAGTAAGGAATAGTTTGGAAAATAATTGGTTTAGATTGTTTTACATATTTATGTAAAGATTTTCATTATCACAAATTTTAAATACTATAAATTTGAAATTTTAAAAAGTTTTGATTATTTAGTGCTAATGAAGGGTAGAGTGACCTAATACATAGGTAATGCTGAAAGATTTCTATTTGTCTTTGAATTAATCACATTAATTTAAAATGGATCACACATCTATGTACATATATACATACACACGTTAGTATTTTAAGCAATGTATTTTAAACTTTGAGAAATGTAACAAGCCATCATAATCATGAAGATGAAAAAATAGCTTGAGAAGCTATTGAGATATTTAATAGCTTATCTTGAGAGAAAATGTGTATTAGTAATTCATGAATTATGTTAGTAATTCATGAATAGATATTATAAAATCAAATAATAAAACTGCATGTTCTGATCCTATGCCAGCAAGTATACATACCTGAGTATAGCATTTATGACTTTAGATTAAAATTATGTTTACTAATCATTTTCTCATCCTTGTGACTGAATTCTTTGAAAGTAGAATAGAGAGCAATCTTATTTAACTCCCAGCATATACTCATAAAAGTACTCAAAAGGCCCTGTGATTATAATGCTTACACTTAGAATATCAAGTCTTAGAATAACCTATGACCATACTTTAATTATTATCACCATTCTACAAATGAGTTGAGGCTTGAGAAGGTTAAGCAACTTTTTTTTTTTTTTTCCCAAGTCACACTGCTCCTAAGTGGCTGGTCAGGAATTGAAACCTAAATGCTGGAACTCCAAAGCCCACACTGTTAACTACTGAGCACAGGCAGGAAATGTGTTGGCTTATTTTCTAATACCTGGCACTGTGCTCAGACATTGTAGTCAGTCAGAGTGTTTGAAATAAAGAATGTAACAGTTATAATAATTAAAGTTACCCAGGATTAGCAAATGATTTTTTTTAACTTTTAAGTTCAGAGGTGCATATGCAGGTTTGTTTTATAGGTGAATTGAGTGTCATGGGAGTTTGATGTGCAAATTATTTCATTACTCAGGTAATAAGCATAGTACCTGTTAGGTAGAGTTTTGATCCTCACCCTCCTCCCACCCTCCATCGTGAATTAGGCCCTAGTGTCTGTTGTTCTCTTCTGTGTATCCCTCTGTACTCAATGTTTAGCTCCCACTTATAAGTGAGAACATTCAGTATTTGGTTTTCCTGAATTAGTTTGCTTAGGATAATGGCCTCTGACTCCATTTATGTTGCTGCAAAGGATGTGATCTTGTTCTTTTTTATGGCTGTATAGTATTCCATGGTGTATATGTACCACATTTTCTTTATTCATTCTACTGTTGATAGGTATTTAGGTTGATTCTGTGTCTTTGCTATTGTGAATAGTGCTCCAGTGAACAAACACATGCATGTATCTCTATGGTAGGACAGTTTGTATTCTTTTGGGTATATATCCAATAATGGGATTGCTAGGTTGAATGGAATTCTGTTTAAATTCTTTGAGAAAACGCCAAACTGCTTTCCACAATGGTTGAACTAATTTACATTTCCACTAGCAATGTATAAGCATTCCCTTTTCTCTGTAACCTCAACAGCATCTGTTATTTTTTGGTATTTTAGTAGTAGCCATTCTGACTGGTATGAGATGGTATCTCATTGTAGTTTTGATTTGCATTTCTCTAATGATTATCGTTGAGCATTTTTTTCATATGCTTGTCGGCCACTTATGTATGTCTTCTTTTGAAAAGTGTCTGTTTGTGTCCTTTGCCTACTTTTTAATGGGGTTGTTTTTTGTTTGTTAATTTGTTTAAGTTCCTTGTAGATTCTTGATACTAGACCTTTGTGGGATGCATAGTGTGCAAATATTTTCTCTCATTCTGTAAGTTGTGTGTTTATTCTGTTGATAGGTTCTTTTGCTGTGCAAAAGATCTTTAGTTTAATTAAGTTCCATTTGTCAATTTTATTTTTTGTTGCAGTTACTTTTGGTGTCTTCATCATAAAATTTTTGCCAAGACCTGTGTCTCAAATAGCATTTCTTAGGTTATCTTCCAGAATTTTTATAGTTTTAGGTTTTACATTTAAGTCTTTAGTCCATCTTGAGTTGATTTTTGCATATGGTATAAGGAAGGGATCCCGTTTCATTCTTCTGCATCTGGCTAGCCAGTTATCCCAGAACCACTTATTGAATAGGGAGTCCTTTCCCTATTGCTTGTTTTTGTCTACTTTGTTGGAGATCAGATGGTTTTAGGTATGCAGCATTATATCTGGGCTCCGTTCCGTTCTGTCGATCCATGTGTCTCAAGACAGCCAGTACCATGCTGTTTTGGTTACTGTAGCCTTGCAGTATAGTTTGAAGTTGGGTAATTTGGTGTCTCCAGCTTTATATTCTGTTTGCTTTGGTTCAACAATCACCTTGGCTATTCAGGATCTTTTTTGGTTCCATACGAATTTTAAAATAGTTTTTTT
>NW_012101876.1:2309512-2315875 GCF_000951045.1 Mandrillus leucophaeus | reverse complement strand
TGTTCTGATCCTATGCCAGCAAGTATACATACCTGAGTATAGCATTTATGACTTTAGATTAAAATTATGTTTACTAATCATTTTCTCATCCTTGTGACTGAATTCTTTGAAAGTAGAATAGAGAGCAATCTTATTTAACTCCCAGCATATACTCATAAAAGTACTCAAAAGGCCCTGTGATTATAATGCTTACACTTAGAATATCAAGTCTTAGAATAACCTATGACCATACTTTAATTATTATCACCATTCTACAAATGAGTTGAGGCTTGAGAAGGTTAAGCAACTTTTTTTTTTTTTTTCCCAAGTCACACTGCTCCTAAGTGGCTGGTCAGGAATTGAAACCTAAATGCTGGAACTCCAAAGCCCACACTGTTAACTACTGAGCACAGGCAGGAAATGTGTTGGCTTATTTTCTAATACCTGGCACTGTGCTCAGACATTGTAGTCAGTCAGAGTGTTTGAAATAAAGAATGTAACAGTTATAATAATTAAAGTTACCCAGGATTAGCAAATGATTTTTTTTAACTTTTAAGTTCAGAGGTGCATATGCAGGTTTGTTTTATAGGTGAATTGAGTGTCATGGGAGTTTGATGTGCAAATTATTTCATTACTCAGGTAATAAGCATAGTACCTGTTAGGTAGAGTTTTGATCCTCACCCTCCTCCCACCCTCCATCGTGAATTAGGCCCTAGTGTCTGTTGTTCTCTTCTGTGTATCCCTCTGTACTCAATGTTTAGCTCCCACTTATAAGTGAGAACATTCAGTATTTGGTTTTCCTGAATTAGTTTGCTTAGGATAATGGCCTCTGACTCCATTTATGTTGCTGCAAAGGATGTGATCTTGTTCTTTTTTATGGCTGTATAGTATTCCATGGTGTATATGTACCACATTTTCTTTATTCATTCTACTGTTGATAGGTATTTAGGTTGATTCTGTGTCTTTGCTATTGTGAATAGTGCTCCAGTGAACAAACACATGCATGTATCTCTATGGTAGGACAGTTTGTATTCTTTTGGGTATATATCCAATAATGGGATTGCTAGGTTGAATGGAATTCTGTTTAAATTCTTTGAGAAAACGCCAAACTGCTTTCCACAATGGTTGAACTAATTTACATTTCCACTAGCAATGTATAAGCATTCCCTTTTCTCTGTAACCTCAACAGCATCTGTTATTTTTTGGTATTTTAGTAGTAGCCATTCTGACTGGTATGAGATGGTATCTCATTGTAGTTTTGATTTGCATTTCTCTAATGATTATCGTTGAGCATTTTTTTCATATGCTTGTCGGCCACTTATGTATGTCTTCTTTTGAAAAGTGTCTGTTTGTGTCCTTTGCCTACTTTTTAATGGGGTTGTTTTTTGTTTGTTAATTTGTTTAAGTTCCTTGTAGATTCTTGATACTAGACCTTTGTGGGATGCATAGTGTGCAAATATTTTCTCTCATTCTGTAAGTTGTGTGTTTATTCTGTTGATAGGTTCTTTTGCTGTGCAAAAGATCTTTAGTTTAATTAAGTTCCATTTGTCAATTTTATTTTTTGTTGCAGTTACTTTTGGTGTCTTCATCATAAAATTTTTGCCAAGACCTGTGTCTCAAATAGCATTTCTTAGGTTATCTTCCAGAATTTTTATAGTTTTAGGTTTTACATTTAAGTCTTTAGTCCATCTTGAGTTGATTTTTGCATATGGTATAAGGAAGGGATCCCGTTTCATTCTTCTGCATCTGGCTAGCCAGTTATCCCAGAACCACTTATTGAATAGGGAGTCCTTTCCCTATTGCTTGTTTTTGTCTACTTTGTTGGAGATCAGATGGTTTTAGGTATGCAGCATTATATCTGGGCTCGGTTCCGTTCTGTCGATCCATGTGTCTCAAGACAGCCAGTACCATGCTGTTTTGGTTACTGTAGCCTTGCAGTATAGTTTGAAGTTGGGTAATTTGGTGTCTCCAGCTTTATATTCTGTTTGCTTTGGTTCAACAATCACCTTGGCTATTCAGGATCTTTTTTGGTTCCATACGAATTTTAAAATAGTTTTTTTCTAATTCTGAGAAGAACATCATTTGTAGTTTGATAGGGATAGCGTTGAATCCATAAATTGCTTTGGTCAGTATGCCCATTTGAATGATATTGATTCTTCCTATCCATGAGCATGGAATGTTTTTCCATTTGTTTGTGTCATCTCTGATTTCTTTGAGCAGTGTTTTGGAATTCTCATTGTAGAGATCTTTCACCTCCCTGGTTAGCTGTATTTGTAGATATTTTATTCTTTTTGTGGCTATTGTGAATAGGATTGTATTCTTGATTTGGCTGTCAGCTTGGTTGTTGTTGGTGTATATAAATGCTACTGATTTTTGTACATTGATTTTATATCCTGAAATTTTGCTCAAATTGTTTATCAGATCAGGGAGATTTGGGGCAGAAGCTATGGGGTGTTCCAGGTATAGAATCGTATGTCTGCAAAATTTGGATGCCTTTTATTTCTTTCTCTTGCCTGATTGCTCTGACTAGGACTTACACTACTGTGTTAAATAGGAGTGGTGGGAATGAGTGTTCTTGTCTTATTCCAGTTCTCAAGGAGGGAATGCTTCCAGCTTTTGCCTATTTAATATGATGTTGGCTATGGGTTTGTCATAGATGACTCTTACTCTTTTGAGGTATATTCTTTCAAAGCCTAGTTTATTGAGGGTTTTTAACATGAAGGATATTAGGTTTTATTGAAAGCCTTTTCTACATCTAATGAGATATTCATGTGGTTTTTGATTTAAGTTCTGTTTATGTAATGAATTGCATTTACTGATTTGTATATGTTGAACCAACCTTGCATCTCAGGGATAAAGGCTACTTGATTGTGATGGATTAGCTTTTTATGTGTTGCTGGATTCAGTTTGCTAGTATTTTGTTGAGAATTTTTGCATCTATGTTCATCAAGGATATTGGCCTGAAGTTTTCTTTTTTTGTTGTGTCTCTTCCAGGTTTTGGTATCAGGACGAGGCTGACCTCATAGAATGAATTAGGAAGGAGTCGCACCTCTTCAGTTTTTTGGAATAGTTTCGATAGAAATTATACCAGCTCTTCCTTTTGCATGTGGTAGAATTTAGCTGTGAATCTCCCTCGTCCTGGGCTTTTTCTAGTTCATAGGCTTTTTATTACTAATTCAGTCTTGAAACTTCTTTGGTCTGTTTGGGGATTCAATTTCTTTCTGGTTCAATCTTGGGAGGTTGTATATGTCCAGGAATTTATCCATTTCTTCTAAGTTTTCTAGTTTGTGTGCATAGAGGTTTTCATAGTAGTCTCTGAGGGGTTTCTTGTATTTCTGTGGTGTCAGTGATGATATCCCCTTTGTCATTTCTGATTGTATTTATTTGGGTCTTCTCTTTTTTCTTCTTTATTAGTCTGGCTAGCAGTCGATCAGTCTTATTTATTCCTTCAAATAACCAACTCCTGGATTCATTGATCTTTTGTATGGTTTTTCATGTCTCAGTTTCATCCAGTTCAGCTCTGATTTTGGTTCTGTTCTTCTGCTACCTTTGGTGTTGATTTGCACTTGTTTTTCTAGTTCTTCAAGGTGTGATGTTAGGTTGTTCATTTGAGATCCTTCTAACTTTTTAATGTGGGTGTTTATCTGTGACCCAGAGATTCTAGTATTTTCTTTGTTCTTATTACTTGCCAAGAATTTCTTGATTACTGCCTTAATTTCATTGTTTACTCAAAAGTCATTCAGGAACAGTTGTTTAATTTCCGTGTAATTATATGGCTTTGAATGATTGTCTTGGCTTTGACTTATATTTTTATTGTGCTGTGGTCTTGAGAGTGTGGTTGGTATGATTTTGGCTTTTCTGAATTTGCTGAGGTTTGTTTCATGGCTGATTTTTGTTGTGTGGTCAGTTGTAAAGTACATGCCTTGTGCAAATAAGAAGAATGTGAATTCTGTTGTTTTGGGGTGGAGAGTTCTGTAGATGTCTGTTAGGTCCATTTGGTTAAGTGTCAAGTTCAAGTTCCGAATATCCTTGTTAGTTCTCCGCCTTGATGATCCAACATTGTCAGGGGGGTGTTGAAGTTTCAGTGTTGGAGTCTCCCACTGTTATTGTGTGATTACCTAAGTCTCTTCGTAGGTCTCTAAGAAATTGCTTTATGAATCTGGGCGCTCCTGAGTTGGGTGCATTTATATTTAGGTCTTCTTGTTGACTTGAATCCTTTACCATTATGTATTGCCCTTATTTGTCTTTTCTTGGATCATTATTGGTTTAAAATCTGTTTTATCTGAAATTATAATAACAACTCCTGTTTTTTTTCTGTTTTCCATTTGCTTGGTAGATTTTTTCCATCTGTTTACTTTGAGCCTATGGATGTCATTGCATATGAAATGGGTCTCTTAAAGACAGCATACAGTTGGTTCTTGACTCTATCCAGCTTGCTACTCTGTGCCTTTTAATTGGCGCACGTATCCCATTTACATTCAAGATTAATATTGATATGTACAGATTTGATCCTGTCATCATGTTATTAGCTGATTATTATGCAGACTTGATTGTGTGATTGCTTTATAGTATCAATGGTCTGTGTATTTAAGTGTGTTTTTGTGGTGACCAGTAAGTCTTTCCTCTCCATCTTAAGCACTCCCTTAAGGACCTCTTGTAAGGAAGGTCAGGTGGTAATAGATTTCCTTAACATTTTTCTGTCTGAAAATGACCTTATTTCTCCCTTGCTTATGAAGCTTAGTTTGGCTCTGATATGAAATTATTGGTTGGAATTTCTTTTATTTAGGAATGCTGAATATAGGCCTCCAATCTCTTCTGGCTTATAGGGTTTCTGCTGACCTGCCCCTTCTCTCTAGATGCCTTTAACTTTTCTTTTTTTCCTCATTTCTACCTCGGAGAATCTGATGACTGTGTCTTGGAGATGGTCATCTTGTATAGCATTTCACAGGGATTCTCTGCATTTCCAGAATTTGAATGTTGGCCTCTCCAGTGAATGATCTCTTTAAACTACATAAATTGCTAGGAATCTCTGTATTCCTTAAATACTTTAAAATTATGCTTTAAGATAGTAAAGTGGAAAAAATGAGTTTTAAAGAGTATTGCTCATGAAAACACTGAGAACCCTACAGGGTGATCAGGAAGAATCACCAGGGGAGTGAGAAGACTGCTAACTTAAATACCTCTGCTGCTGCTGTCAGTATTCTGTTGTGACCTTGGACCATTTACTTTCATATACTCATTCATTCAGCAAATTTTTATTTAGGTTTGCCCATTTTCATTTAGGTCTATACTGGTAAATAGAAATCGTCATGATTTTGCTCTCAAGGAGCTTGTAGTCTGTTGGGAAAGACAGACATTCATTATATAATGAGAGAAATAGATATAGAATTGCAATGATGATAAGTATTACACAGAAGAGGTATATGGTATTGTGAGAACATGTAGTAGGAGAGTTAGACCTTATTATGGAGATCCAGGTATTGAGAATTGTTCTGAAATCTGAAGATTGAGTAGGAGTTGAACTAAGCAAAGAGAGGAGAATAAGGAAAGGGCATTCTAGGCAACTAGAACAGCACAGGCAAAGGCTCAGTAGATGATGGGCCTTGGGAAGTATCAGGGAGAGTGGTGGGGAGAGTGAGGCAGGGCATGAGCCAGGACTTGGCAGGTAGGGACCAGTCCTTGCGGGGGCTTGTGGGCTATCTTAATGAGGGTTATCTCTATGATGAGAGGGGAGGAAAATGTTAAAGAGTTTTAAGCAGGCAGGAATCAAGATCAGATCTCATAGCTGCAGTGGAAAGTGGACTAGAGGGCAGGACTGGGTGACACTAGCAGGCTAGGAGGCCGTTGGAGGACCTCAGAGACATAACGTCGTAGTGGAAAGGATAGAAGTGGATGGGTTTTAGCAGGATTTAGGAGGTAATGTCAATGGAAGGAACAGAAGGAAGAGTGGGTTAGTCAAAAATGCACCTAGGCTTTAGAAAAATGGATAGTGGAACTCATACTGAGATGGAGAACTCCACCAAAGACCAGCTGTGTCTAGTTTACTATATCCTGAAATTGAGGTGACTTTGAGACTAACAAAAAGAAATGTCCAGGAGGCACCTTAACACACAAGTCAGATGTTCTTGAGAGCTCCAGACTTACATTTCCCAAAGGGACATGATCTCTCCTGCCTGGGTCTTCACAGCACTTTGTATGTCTCTTGCTGCCACCGTTAACGATTTCTGTTTTGGATCATGATTATCTTTCTGTGCCATCTATTATTTACCAAGTGAAGTCTAAGTCCAAAAGTGTTTTCCTAGTAGCACTAAGATTTAGTACCTTTGAAAATACAGTTATGTCTCACTTTACATTATAGATGAGTATTGGGTTGTCTTGAAATTG
>NW_012101876.1:2249216-2309462 GCF_000951045.1 Mandrillus leucophaeus | reverse complement strand
CTGTTTTTTTTCTGTTTTCCATTTGCTTGGTAGATTTTTTCCATCTGTTTACTTTGAGCCTATGGATGTCATTGCATATGAAATGGGTCTCTTAAAGACAGCATACAGTTGGTTCTTGACTCTATCCAGCTTGCTACTCTGTGCCTTTTAATTGGCGCACGTATCCCATTTACATTCAAGATTAATATTGATATGTACAGATTTGATCCTGTCATCATGTTATTAGCTGATTATTATGCAGACTTGATTGTGTGATTGCTTTATAGTATCAATGGTCTGTGTATTTAAGTGTGTTTTTGTGGTGACCAGTAAGTCTTTCCTCTCCATCTTAAGCACTCCCTTAAGGACCTCTTGTAAGGAAGGTCAGGTGGTAATAGATTTCCTTAACATTTTTCTGTCTGAAAATGACCTTATTTCTCCCTTGCTTATGAAGCTTAGTTTGGCTCTGATATGAAATTATTGGTTGGAATTTCTTTTATTTAGGAATGCTGAATATAGGCCTCCAATCTCTTCTGGCTTATAGGGTTTCTGCTGACCTGCCCCTTCTCTCTAGATGCCTTTAACTTTTCTTTTTTTCCTCATTTCTACCTCGGAGAATCTGATGACTGTGTCTTGGAGATGGTCATCTTGTATAGCATTTCACAGGGATTCTCTGCATTTCCAGAATTTGAATGTTGGCCTCTCCAGTGAATGATCTCTTTAAACTACATAAATTGCTAGGAATCTCTGTATTCCTTAAATACTTTAAAATTATGCTTTAAGATAGTAAAGTGGAAAAAATGAGTTTTAAAGAGTATTGCTCATGAAAACACTGAGAACCCTACAGGGTGATCAGGAAGAATCACCAGGGGAGTGAGAAGACTGCTAACTTAAATACCTCTGCTGCTGCTGTCAGTATTCTGTTGTGACCTTGGACCATTTACTTTCATATACTCATTCATTCAGCAAATTTTTATTTAGGTTTGCCCATTTTCATTTAGGTCTATACTGGTAAATAGAAATCGTCATGATTTTGCTCTCAAGGAGCTTGTAGTCTGTTGGGAAAGACAGACATTCATTATATAATGAGAGAAATAGATATAGAATTGCAATGATGATAAGTATTACACAGAAGAGGTATATGGTATTGTGAGAACATGTAGTAGGAGAGTTAGACCTTATTATGGAGATCCAGGTATTGAGAATTGTTCTGAAATCTGAAGATTGAGTAGGAGTTGAACTAAGCAAAGAGAGGAGAATAAGGAAAGGGCATTCTAGGCAACTAGAACAGCACAGGCAAAGGCTCAGTAGATGATGGGCCTTGGGAAGTATCAGGGAGAGTGGTGGGGAGAGTGAGGCAGGGCATGAGCCAGGACTTGGCAGGTAGGGACCAGTCCTTGCGGGGGCTTGTGGGCTATCTTAATGAGGGTTATCTCTATGATGAGAGGGGAGGAAAATGTTAAAGAGTTTTAAGCAGGCAGGAATCAAGATCAGATCTCATAGCTGCAGTGGAAAGTGGACTAGAGGGCAGGACTGGGTGACACTAGCAGGCTAGGAGGCCGTTGGAGGACCTCAGAGACATAACGTCGTAGTGGAAAGGATAGAAGTGGATGGGTTTTAGCAGGATTTAGGAGGTAATGTCAATGGAAGGAACAGAAGGAAGAGTGGGTTAGTCAAAAATGCACCTAGGCTTTAGAAAAATGGATAGTGGAACTCATACTGAGATGGAGAACTCCACCAAAGACCAGCTGTGTCTAGTTTACTATATCCTGAAATTGAGGTGACTTTGAGACTAACAAAAAGAAATGTCCAGGAGGCACCTTAACACACAAGTCAGATGTTCTTGAGAGCTCCAGACTTACATTTCCCAAAGGGACATGATCTCTCCTGCCTGGGTCTTCACAGCACTTTGTATGTCTCTTGCTGCCACCGTTAACGATTTCTGTTTTGGATCATGATTATCTTTCTGTGCCATCTATTATTTACCAAGTGAAGTCTAAGTCCAAAAGTGTTTTCCTAGTAGCACTAAGATTTAGTACCTTTGAAAATACAGTTATGTCTCACTTTACATTATAGATGAGTATTGGGTTGTCTTGAAATTGACCTTACAAAATTGAATATTTGTAGAGGGGAAGGGCTTAAATCCATGGCCCAGACACTTGGAATTCCTCCGGAGTCTCCTGCTTCCATTTAGTTTCAGTTCTGGTACTGGCGCTTTTTCCCAATTACAGGCTTCTAAGGTGAGCAGGTCTGCTCAAGTAGAGGAAAGGTTGCTTACTTCAGGTCTGGCCTTTCTAGATGGGGCAGTAAGGCATGGAGAATTCCAATCTGAGCTCCAAGACTATTGCCTTCCTCTAAAATGTCTCAAAGAACAAAAAAAAGTTTTTCCCTTGAGCCTCAGATTAAACTAAGGCAGAGATAGAAAGATGGACCCTTGACATACAGACTTGCCATAGGGTTTGTTTGGGGCCAGCTCCCCAGGGAAGTCTTGGTGACCTTTCTAAGTAATAAGAGAGATTGAATCTATGATTTGGTTCCTTATTCGCTTACTCATGGCATAGCTCAGTGAAGTCCAGAATCACTCAGATTTCAGGCCATTGCTCTTTTAATTAGTAGGTTCAGCTGCTTTGAAATATCTAGTTTAGAGCATAATAGCAGCTTATTAGGCACTTTTATTATCATAGTTTGGGACCCTTGTGAGGGATCAGAATTCCTAATTACAGAATCCAGAAGATGTAGCTTTCTTGACTGTTCAAACTGGCAGAAGGGTCTGAGAGGCCCAGATGGGATAAGACTTGTTGGTGGGGCTTCTAGGTCATGGTGATGCTCAGACACAGGCCCATATTGGAATTATACCATGGAGGTTATTCCAAGTGGTTGGGGGATGGGGTGGCAGGGGGGTGTGTGTGTGAGGAGGTGTGCCCTTAGCTGAAAGGCTGGAGGACTGGTTGGACCGAAGTCCAGGATGACTGCATTGGGAAAAGGAAGTCACTGGACTGAACTCCTCTGAGTGCATGGGGCAGAGTTCATCCTGAGTGCCATCATGCCCTGCCTGAGACAGCAGGACTCTACTAGGCCCCATTTGCCAGAAGGGAGGCTTCTGCCAATCTCTGTGGAGGCTTAGCTCTCCTTGGCTCAGGTCTGGTATGGTGAGGCTGCTGGTGGTACTCTGTATTAGGTTGGCTGAAGCAGACAGTGCCTGCAGTGCCTTAATTCCCATTTTAGAAAGAACTGGTAGGACAGGGAGGGAAGAGTTCAACTTTGCCCATCCAGATGATTGCTTCTGAGAAAGAAGTGGGCAAGGAAACAAAATGAACATCTCAAACAGCTATTGAAAAAAGGAGGGATGGCTCTAAACGAAGTCACAGTCCAGATCACAATTGTATTAGTCACAGTTCTACAGTAAAACAGAACCAGTATGATATCTGCACATGTATATATGTGTGTGTGTCTGTGTATGTGTGTGTGGAGAGGGGTTGGGGAACATGGAGAAATTTTTAAGAAATTGGCTCATGCAGTTGTAGGGGCTAGCATCTCCAAAATCTGTAGGGAAAGTTGGCAACAGGCTGGAGATTCAGGTAGGAGTTGATGTTCTCTTAAATCCAAAGGGTGGAAACTCAGGCAGATTTCCTGTATTTCATCTGGAGGCAGAATTCTTTCTTTTTAGGAGAAACCTGTTTTTGCTCTTAAGACCTTCAACCAATTGGATGAGGTCCCATCCACATTTATGGAGGTTAATCTGCTTTACTTAAAGTCAATTTATTTACTGTAAATGTTAATCCCATCTAAAAAAATACCTTCACAGCAACATCTAGACTAATGTTTGACCAAAAAACTGCACACCATAACCTAGCCAAGGTGACATGTAAAATTTCACAACAATGCCCGTGGGACATTGTCATCTCTTAAAGGAAGAAGGGTCATTAGGTAATCATTTTACCCTTGAGAGAGTGGGGAGATGGAGGAAGGGACAGTGTTGTCCTTATTTGTGGGGCTTATTTATTTCAATCTTTAGCTACTTTTTGAACTTTGAGTCTTCCATTGGCCCACACTAGGGTGGCATTTTGGTGGCTGGCCTATCATAGATCATTCCCTTCTTAAAGGCTGCTATCATTGATATTAGCCAGAGTCCTAAATTCCTGGTCCTTGGTTGGGGCCCATCTATATACATGAAAATACCTTAAGGATAGAATCCACATCTGTTCATCTTGGTAGTCCGTGTTGCCTAGTACCTTAGTACTGAGTCTCATATATAATGGACATTATTCATTAAAAAAATCAAAGTCTTCCAAGTTCACACAAGGCACTGTGATAAGTGTTGGAGTAACCATTGAATACACACATACACACACAAAATACATGTACGTATATATACACGTATACACACATATATACACACACATACTTCTATATTTATTTATCAAGTGAATTATTTCACACCACTTTATGTTATGATTTGTATTTTCTTTTTCTCCTGAGTAGTGGGGAATGATTTCAAGCTAGTATATCCTAGAACATAGTCCTGTAAGTACTTACTCCCTGGCTGGCATTCATAGTTCCTGTGATTTGCCTCAGGTTACTTTTCAGCCCTCACTGTTCCCCTGCCAGAGCCTGAACTCAGACCACACCACACTAGCCTCCCTTCATAGTCACTCTGGAAGCATTTTCACTCTCATGACATTCCTTTTACCTGAAATGACGTTTCTTGCCAGTTCCTTCCTTTTTTAATCCATTCAGATCTATTATTCCATAGAGGAGCTCAGGTATCCCACTCTTTCTGAATTCTGTACATCACAGCCCTTTCAGAAACCTCTCTTTCTTATGTTAGACCACTTAGATATTTCTTATAGCCTCTATAAGCTTCTAGAAGACAAGGCCTGTGTCTCATTCCAAATTGTAGCCTTGCTCAGTACTTTGTACTTGGCAGGTGTTAATGAAGTAAAACTCACTGGAGCCTGCAGTAGTCCTTGTGTTATGTTTGATACATGCTTAGTCTGCTCAGGCCACCATTACAAAATATCCTTGACTGGGTAGCTTATAAACAATGAAAATTTATTTCTCACAGTTCTAGAGGCTGGGAAGTCCAAGATCTAGGTGCCAATAGATTTAGCAGAGGTCAGGACTGCCCTCTGCTTCATAGATGGCACCTAATCTTGCTGCATCCTCACATGGTGGAAGGGACAAACAAACTCCTTCTTGCCTCTTTTATAAGGGCACTAATCCCATTTATTAGGGCTCTGCCCTCATGACCTAATCACCTCCTACAGGCTCCACCCTTTAATATTATCACCTTGGGGATTAGGTTACAACATTTGAATTTTAGTGAGACATAGACATTCAGAATATAGCAATATGTAAGTTAGGAATCTGTTCAGCCAATACATATAATTTTGGACTGATTACCCAGTTTCTGGACTATTTCAAAGTTTGCTTTTCTTTGTGTATTTAAAATGTAGTAAGAGGACAGGAGAAGAAATGAATACCCTACCCTTTTTATTGTTGAGAATGGACAACTTAGAAAAATTAATCACAGATTTAAAACAAATGATGGCAAGACAGATTAAAAGATATTGTGACTTATTTATCTGTTGTCCTCAATTTCATCCACACTCACAAATTGATTAAGATGCTTTGCTCTGGAGGCTGGTAACAGCAATCCGAAACTTTATTTTTCTTATAAATAAAGTGTTTCAGTTAGCTGCCACTTAGGAACTCATTGTCTGGTGAGATGAGAGGAGAGAGAGAGAAAGGCATGTAATGGGAAGTAGCAAAGGGGTAGACTGAAGTCTGCCTTCATTTTTTTTGCAGTTCAGCGGGTTTGGGTCTAGACTAGATATCACCACTGAAAGGGAGATAACTGGTCTAACGGTGGGGAAGTTCTGGCGTCCACAGTGTTCTTGGCGATGTAATGATGTAAGGACATTCTTACAAGCTCATTAGTTTTCTTACCATAGAGGCATTGGCATGCTCAGATGCCAGAGGAAATTGTGTCAGTGCAACAGGCCCAAAATCCTGGCAACCATTTTAAATGTCGGAACCTTATTGAAAATGACTCTTTTCACATTAGGAGGTTTTGTTGGCAGAGAATGAAGCAGACTTTGCCCTTTGCCAAAGCATAGGAAAACTTGTGCGCAATTTTCTTTTAGTCAGCCCTTGTTGTTCTTTTAGAATCTTCGGTAGATATGGAGATACTTGCCCAAAGAGAATAATTGTCAAGAAAAGGAAATTCTAAGGAATTATGCCTTGTTTTTGGACTGTTTACTCATTCACAGCACCAGCAATTTGTTTTTGTTATTGTTGTTGCCTTACTGACTTTCGGATGGTAGTGCTGGACCATTCTAAGCCCAAGTAGGGATCTCTAAATTTGATTAGTATTTCAAAATCACCTCATGATGTGACTTACTCATTATAGGCCACATGTATTTTGTAGTTAAAAGCCTCAATTAAATCTACGGCATGAACTGTCAGTTTCTTTTCATTCTCATGGCTATGTTCCCCTCATCCCCCAGGGTATTTTGCATATATGAACCCTATTTAAAATGTGGTTTAATTTGAACTACCTCTTTGAAAAGTAAAGTTTATCAAATCACTTTCAACCGTGATTATCATAATTTATATTTACTGGAAATATGTTCATTAACCAGTAATATATTGATCAAGTAGCAAAAATGGAAACAAGTACATTTTCCCCCAGGTTACTTTCCGTTTTAATTTAAGTGAATTTTATATCAGTTAGTTTTTTTTTGTTTCTCTTTTAAAATCACAACAAACGTCAAAGGTTTATATTGATGATCTAGAAAAAGAGTCAACAGTAATCTAATGACTAAAATTGAAAATCCATCTTCATTTTCACTGACTAGGAGAAATGTGTAACGTCAGTGTTAATGGGGCATCATATGGAGTTTAAAATAGTAATCAGGTTTTCTGTAAGTTTGGTTATTTGGTTCAGTTGTAATTGTTCTATCTTTGTGTACGTGTCTATAGGGGCATCTTCTGAAAAATTCTTATTTCGTTTGCAGCATGGGCAAAAACGGTATTTGAAGGTTAATTTAATTGTTAACTTTCACATATTTGGGTTCCCTTTCCTGAGTACAAAAGTAGTTGTGGTCCACTTTATTTCACAGTGCTGTTTATACAAGAACCATGTGGTGAATTGCATCTTGAATTTAGTTCCTGAAAGTCTCTGCAAGGACCTTTGCTTGTTTAATTTTGCTGGGCAGTTAAAGATGTGTAACCCTGTGTATTGCCATTTGTGACTTTTCTGTCACAAAAATTTAGTATCTGACTATTGCTGTTTATTCTCCTCAGGAGTATGGTGACATCTTATCCCAACGCTCCTTTTAGATGTTCTATTCCCTTCATCTTAAATTATCCTCTTTTATATTATGCTGTGACCATAGGCCTCTCCAGATTCTTTGTAAGTAGGCTGGGTACATATTTCTAAAAATACGTTTTCTGGTTAATAGTTTGATTTCTATGGAAGTGGTGCAAGGGAGAAATATCTGAAGCAGAGAATGCATTTGCTTTATGTCCAAAAACCTAGAGTCCGTTAGAAAAATGTATGGCACCTGGGAGACACTTTGTAAATATCTGTCCAGTTGAAGTGAATATGCCACATAAATCTTTCTTCAAATTTTTAAAATAAGACCTGTCCTGTGTTGGTGCCTCTTTGCTTCGTATAGCCTCTGCCCTCTTTTTCATCTAACCAATTTTACAGCGGGTTTTTACGAACTGTTGTTTATTCCCCAGAGAATTCCGTGAGTACTTCTGAGCCACAGTGTTCAAGTGACTTGGCATTTTTTTCTTTCCCTGTTTGGGGGTGTATGTGTTTTCAAGTGGAGGGGATGGTATCTGTCATCATCAGTGCAGCACATTTATCACATCCCATTAATACAACCCAAAGCCAAGACAGAAATGCACACTTCTGTGTAAGGGATTCTCCAAGATTTTTTAATTGAAAAGCAAGTGTCAGAAGTAAATAGAGCTGGGATGGGGTGTTGCCTGGGCCTGCCTGATTTGGTATAGTACGTAGTGTCTAGCGATTATATCTCCTCTTTTTCCTCTTCCTTAAGAGCCCCTTAACATAGTGGGATATGACTTCCTTTCTTAACAGCATTGACCACTTCTGCGTCATAGCCAAATTTTCTTCTCTTTCCCTTACTGAAAAGAGAGAAGCTATTCTACAGCTACATATTTTCTTATTTAAAAAATAAAGGACAAAAAAAGCTATATTCTTGGTTGTTTCTAAAAATTAAATCCCTTCTTCCTTCTTTAATGGCAAAAATAAATTTAATTCATGAGTATATTTTTATTTCTATATAACTGTGGCCTCACCCATATCTACATTTCTGTATTTTATGTAAATACTAATCTGTTATCTACCATTAGTGGGCTTTTGTTTTGAATTGTTTTTCCATGGCAATAGTATATTTTTGTCTTTAAGGTTTTTTTTATTAATGTAAAGATGATATAAAGTATATACTACATAACATTTTGAAGAAAAAATCCCACTAGGTCTAATTTCTCCCACACTGCTATTTTCATTAGTGCATATTACTTGTACACATATTGAGCATAGTTGTTACTAAAGGATGTGTTTTGTTTTCTTTAGGGTTTGACTTGTCATGATTCAGCAGTCCCCAATCTATTTCTCCTTTGGGTTTACAGTGCCTAGCCAAGTTTAAATGTCTATAGTTTATGGCCATGGTTCAAAGCAGAGCTAAGTGACTCTTGTGGGAATAAAGTCACCCATATGGGATATGAGCTTTGGTGTCTTTAGAACTTTGCTTGAACTTGGGCCAGGCATGGTGGCTCATGCCTGTAATCCCAGCACTTCGGGAGGCTGAGGCGGGTGGACCACCTGAGGTCAGGAGTTCAAGGCCAGCCTGGCCAGCATGGTGAAACCCCGTCTGTACTAAAAATATAAAAAATTAGTTAGGCATGGGGGCAGGCGCCTATAATCCCAGCTACTAAGGAGGCTGAGGCAGGAGAATCACTTGAACCCAGGAGGCGGAGGTTACAGTGAGCCGAGAGGAAAACTCTGTCTCAAAAAAAACAAAGAACTCTGCTGTAACTCTAACCAAATGAGGTGGCGAGAAATGTCCACTACTAAGTCATTTTATAATGCTAATAATGACCAATTTAAACTCAGAAGTTTAATTGGGACAGAGACAGTCTCATTGTAAAGATCCTTTCTACTTTATCTAGAAAAGTATCCTGAAACATTTACAAGTTATCATTTGAGCACATTCTGATTCCTTAATTAATGTGGAATATGGCTAACGCTTTCATTGCATTTTGCAGTCACATTTTCAAATGTAATGATTTTGTATGTCAAAGTGGGTCGGCAGCAAATTGTATTTTACTATATATTATGAAGACAATCAAAATATGAAAGATATTTATTTTCAACCATTTAGGTAAATTGTTCTTTACACTCAAGGCAGGAAATGGGATAATTCTATAGTTCTGCCAGAAGCTATGTTTTTATGACTTTTGGTTCATGAATGCATGGAGGGTATTTCTTTACTAATATGCAAAGCTTAAATAATATAGCCCCAATGACAGGTATTGTTACTTGTTTTTAGTAGAAATGAGGAGTAGCCTAAACAGAGCTAATTTGGTTTTTAAAATTCTTATGTTTTTAGAGAAGAAATAAGGCTCTGACAATTCTAAGAATAAGAATAACTTGCCACTAGCTATTTTCACTGGTTCTTCCTTTCCACTCTGCTTAGTAGACTTGTAATTGGTTGTAAACTTCTGGAATTTCAGAGAAATAAGGTTTTATTAAGTAATAAATCATTTCTGTGTTACTTTGATTAAAAGACTTTCAGTGTGGGCAGAATTGTTAGTTTGTTGTTTTTATATGGATCTTTTCAGGATTTACCTCTTTGTATTAATCTACATGGCTTCTAATCTCTGTAAATTAGAAAATGAGCTGATGATAAATCATAATTGACATGGAAAGTCAGAAAGAAGAGGATGTCACCAATAGAAAACGGATTATGACTTAAGGGTTATTATTTAAGAATCAGACCTGGCCATGTGCACTAGCTCATGCCTGTAATCCCAGCACTTTGGGAGGCCGAGGCAGGCAGATCATGAGGTCAGGAGATGGAGACCATCCTGGCTAACACGGTGAAACCCATCTACTAAAAATACAAAAAATTAGCCCAGCGTGGTGGCGGGCGCCTGTAGTCCCAGCTACTCGGGAGGCTGAGGCAGGAGAATGGCGTGAACCTGGGAGGTGGAGCTTGCAGTGAGCCACGATCGCACCACTGCACTCCAGCCTGGGAGACAGAGTGAGACTCCTTCTCAAAAATAAATAAATAAAAATAAAAGAATCAGACCTATCCCTAACGCTAACAATTTCAGGAATAAATAGATTACTTGAAAGAAGCTAAGATAACTATTTTCATGAAGTATAAGCACAAGAAGTTTTATTCCCTGATTTCTGGGCATAGGATTGTTATCATCTGCAAAGAGAACTGTTTGTGGAATTCTTTACTTCTCTTTGTTCTAGTATGTAGTAGCTTGACCTGTACGTTTTAGTTATTTTAAGGCTCAGGAGGCTCTGGGAAGCCTTCTCTGAATTTTAAGGCTGGGAATGGTGGCTCCACTCTGGGTGCCTGTATATTATATTTAGGCATACCTCTATATTAGCTTCTAATTACATAGTTTTGAAATTATTTATTTCTTTCATCTCCACTATATGCTTTTCTAGTACTTCCATAGTACATGGCCCACAATGCTTAATCATTTTTTATTTAATTGAAGTAAACTAAAGGCCAAAATAGAAAACATAAAATAGGGTCTCTTATCTCTAAAGTTAACAATATACTTGATCAGTGTGATATTCAATATTGCACACATAGAAACATCAAAGGGTAAAAGAGAGGGAAATTTTTAGCTTGTTATTCTTATCTGGTATCATTTTAGTTTATTTCCTTAGGGAGCTGAGAGGCCTGTGTCTCTTGTCTGTGCTTAATTTGTATACTCCCTATGCTTTTGTCTCCAAAAGGGACTTTATGAGGAGGACATAGTGTTATTGCCTCTATATTACCTGTGCCCAGGCACTGCCAAGAGAAGTGAAAACTATGCAGTGCCCAAGAGATCACATTTCACTTTATATTAACTTATTCTTAGTAAGAAGGCATAGGTGTGCTATGTTCACCTTTAGTAAGAGCACATGGAAATTAAGCATGGGATAGTGTACAGTCGTTTCCAGTGGCAGCTGCTGAGGGCTAGGCAAAAGAAACAGACCTGGTCATCAACATTGAGGGAAATGGGACAGTTCTCAATATTCCTGGCAGTCCCTGGGAGATACCAGGAGGAAGAGAACAAAACAACAAGCTAGTTCTGTCATCCAGGCTGGAGTGCAGTGGCATGATCTCGGCTCACTGCAACCTCCACCTCCCGAGTTCAAGCAATTCTCCTGCCTCCGCTTCCTGAGTAGCTGGGATTACAGGTGTGTGCCAGCACACCCAGCTAATTTTTTGTATTTTTAGTAGGGACGGGGTTTCACCATGTTGGCCAGGCTGGTCTCGAACTCCTGACCTCAAATGATCTGCCCACCTCAGCTTCCCAAAGTGCTGTGATTACAGGCATGAGGCCCCTCACCAGGCCCCCCAGGGGTTCTTTAGCTCCTGCGTTAGGGATGGTAGAACTGCTTTTAAAACTCTAATGGAGGAAAAGCAAATGATAACCTAACAATTGACCAAAAACAATGACCTATTAGAGAAACATGGGATGGGGATCAAGCTGACAATAGCCCATCAAGTTTATCAGGAGCCCTTGTTACATACAGCTCCTAAATATTCGGTATACCTAATCCATGTTTACTTTTTACAGTTCATCTATCTCTTTGCTTTATAGAGAAGCCGTTTGATATAGAAAGCTGTGTATTTTTAAGAGGAACTAGAGGAAGAAGTCTGACATTTATGGGGTCTGGGTGCCAGACCCCATAAATGTCAGATTTTTTTTTTTTCCTGTACCTTCATTGTGTCATTTGACTTTCACAGCAACCTTGTAGAATAAATTATTATCCTATGTAATGGAAGAGGAAATCGAGGCCAAGAGAGGACAAATGAGTAGCCTAAGGTCATCAGCTCCTAGCAGGCGGAGCCAGACGTGGACCCGGGTCTGTCAGGTGTTAATGACAGTGCTCTCTGTTTGCCCACATTTGCTGAAATTCAGAGAGGCTTCCTAGCAGGAGAGGTTTGAAGAGCAGGCACAGCAGCCCCTCTGCACTGAGTGCTTGGAAGGCCAGGGCTGTGTTCTGCTTGGTGACCCCAGAGCCCAGGAACATCTGGCACGTGGCAGTCTTTTCAGTAAATATTTACTGAATGAAAGTCACAAGTTAAGGTGGAAAACTATTTCAGAAAGTGATAGATTATCAGCAGTATGAAATTTATCATCTTTACAACATTACTGATTTACTGAAAAATATGGGACATTTATTAATGCAGGCTCTACTCAAGTGGCTCTCCGTCAGTTCAAAGATCTGTGTTTAGAATTGGACAATACGTGAAAAACTGACACTAAATAAGATTCAAAATATGCCAGTAAGTGTTCTAATGACTAAAGAGACAAATGCTGCCTTTGGAGAAAAGTAAACTGATTACAAGCCTAAAAGTGTATTTTAAAAAGTAATGTGATACAAATTTTGATTCATGTATTCTCTTACTTCTTTTCTCTCAAAGTTTAAAATATTTGAAAGTTACCATTATGAAGATTCAAAAGCACTATTTATCTTTTAATAAATGTAAAGGACAGCACAAACAACTTTCAATAGATGGATAATTAAAGTAAATACAATAATTTAAAAAGTAAACATACTATGCCAGTTCTTGGCCAGATAAATGAAACTATTAGCTGTGTGCTTTGTAAGGATTTTGATGGACAAGCAAGCTGAACATTGGTATTTCATTAGTAACCATATAACCATGGATTTGTCAAGCCCGGGATCTGATGGAAATTCTGCTAGGCTGAAGAAACCAAGTTTTAGTCAAATGAAGATTTTTTGCTAAAAGTAAAAAGGTCATGGAGTGTCTCCGTTCTGCACAACTGTATTGGAATTGGTTAAATAACTCAGTTCCTCCTTCCCCAGTAGATAGGGACGTCAACACAAGAACCAGATACATTTAAAAGCAAAATACATCTTTTTCTTTTAATTTGGTCAGGGTATATTTAGAACCAACAGAAACCAACCAGTTCTGTCACGGTGAAGGAAAAAGTGCTTTTTTTCCCCCCAGAGAAAGCACCCTTCCATGTAAGTGCCTTTAGGGCTAATTGACTTTTCCTTAGAAATTCATTTCACAATCTTAGTAAAGATACACCAAGTATTTTGCAGTTTCATACAACTTTTGTTGAGATTGACCATTTCCTTTTCTTGAGGGAAATGGAATCCCTCTTGAGTTTTATGAAGCCATTGCTGACGGTGGCTGCGGTCTGGGTAGTCTTTCAGCAGACGGCGGCATCAGTTGTCAAAAGGAACTTGACATTTATGATGTCTGTACCACAGGTTGAAAGAAGCTACCATCTTTTCTTTGGCTGTATCTGTACTGCAGTTCTATAAATGGTATAATTTTGTGGCCTTCAGGAACTACAAATTATTTTTAAGTGGTTATCCTGACTGAGCAAGCTGCTTTGTATCAACTCGGTAGCTGAAAGCGAAATGTAATTTGCATTTATTAAGCCTTTAAACTTTCAAGCAAAATATGCTTTTCATAACACGGAGGGAAGAAAAGGTATTCATCATATTCATAAATTAACCTGGTTGTAATATTAGTTTTTAATTCCTTTTCAAGTTATGTTTGTGTCCTAGCATATATTATAGCTTCTTAGATAATATCAGACATATGAGGTCATTTAAATAGTATTTGATGATTTATTTGGTCAATTATTAAAGAGATCAAATTGGAGCTGTTTTTGTTTTCTCTCTCTGACTTTTTTGAGGACAGTTGCTTTCTCTTTATGGCAGTTGGGGTAATTTGAGATGAGTGAACACTGGGATTTTTAGCAATTTGTTCATTTGTAATTTTTAAAGGTGTAAGACCCACAAAATGTTATTCTTCAAAAAAAAATTTATATTGGCCTCACTTAACATATATGAATGATAGTCCCTCTTTCCAGATATTCATTTCTGAGTTCAATGAATATTTGGCAAGTGCTTTCTTTGGGCAAAGCACCACACTAGAAAAATCAGGGTGAATTTGGAATTAAAATATGACAAGTCCCTGCCCTTAAAAAGCTTATCATCTAGACCTGCACTGTCAGATACACTAGCTACTAGCCCCCCTTCTGATTATGGAGCCCTAAAAAATGTGCTTAGTCCAAATTGAGCTGTGCTGTAAATGTAAACTATGCTGGGTTTCAAAGACTTGAAAAGAATCCAAGTATCTCAATAACTTTTATATTGATTACATGTGGAAATGACAGTATTTTAGATATTTTGAATTAAATAAAATAAACTATTGAAGTTTATTTTGCCTGTTTCTTTTTAGATTTGTTAATGTGACTAGTAGAAAATTTTCAATTACATACGTGGCTCTCATACATTTTTGGACACCATTGATGTACATATTGTCTCTGCTTCCTCCCAGAACTGTCACTAAGGGAAAGTATTCATCTACCCGAAGATAATTCAGTGTCTAACCCATAAATACAAATGTTTATAACCACAACAAACAATAGTAATAGAAGCATAATGTTTTTTTGTTAGCCCTTTAATTGGCCCATTATTATGTAAATACATAGCTAGATAGCATAGTTTTTTTTTTCACTGTATGATAAAAAATAGTAGTAATGCTGAAACCAAGGTTCATAGGTGCTCAGACAGGATAGGAATAATAAGAAAGGAAAGAGTCGGGAAAGGATGGCTATTGTGTAATAGTGATTGCCTGAAGCATGTAAAGATGTCAAGAGGGCCTATCTGAGATTGTCACTCGACTGGGAATGATATAGGCAGAGGAGATAACTCTGATCAAATCCTCACAAAATGCATTATAGGAGAGAATGATGATGATGATGATAGCAGTAATAATGTCAACCACATTAATTACACTTGACATTTATTGGAAGCATCAAAATCTTTAGTGGGAATTTGTATGTTATCTTGTTTAATGACAACAACCCTAGGAAACAGTACTATTATTGTAGTCCCTGTTTCAGGGTTAGCTACACAGGAAGGGCTGGTGCAGAAGACAGACCAGAGCCTGACACCCAGTCTTTTTCACTTAGATGCTCTATAAAGGACTGCCTGAGTTCATGCATTTTAACTCCCTTCTGCATTGGTGGTCAGAGGCCCCGCGGAAGCATTAGAGGCATCAGCCAACCAACTTTCCTTTTATGAGAGAGCAAAGTGTTTGTAAGCTTGCAATGAGCTCTTAAAAGGCAGCTTTGTGTAGTTTTTACTATTTAGATCCAAGAGATTAACTTGGAAGTTAATTTCGGTGAACTCCTTTTTGCCTGTCCAGTAATTCCAGTAAATAAAACTCGAGGACTTGCATTGTAAAATTCTTAGTTAGGTCAGCCTCTACAGTGCTTTCACATTTATTATCTCCTTTGTGCCTTATCAAACCCTGTAAAGTAATTAAGAACAAGTAGTTATTTTCTTCATTTTATAAAATAGCAGCTGAGATTTTGAGAGGTTTATTGACTTCCCAAGGCTGCACAGTTTGAGCATTGAGTCACTTTGGGTCCAACGGGAAAAGGAATATTTAAAATAGAGACAATTTAATCTAAGGAGTTATTATAGGTAGTGGAAGAACCAAGAGGCCAAATGAGATTGAGATTGGTGACGCTACCCAGAGGTTGTCAACAGCAGATAACTATCCCCACCCACAGGATAGAGAGACAGGGAGCAGGTGGTGGGGCTTTGGGAACTCAGAGGGGATGCAGCCTCAAGAGACACTCACCTTGCCCTGCAGAGAGAGGAGGAGGGAACCGCCCATAGCCTAGCTTTGCCCTTTTTTCTACCCAGCCTTCAGTCTGCTGCCAGAGCCTCATGTGCATAACCCAGTGGGCATCCAGCTGAGTTGGGATCTGAAGAAGTCTTCCCTGAGGGCTATCCCTGTGGCTACGGAACAGAGCAGGGGAGGAGGAGGAGGAACTGACCTGCCTGGGCACTATTTAACCTCTGAAATGGGATGGTAGGTCCTGCTTCACAGAGTTGAGGATTCATAATAGTAGCTCAGCAAAGGTTAGCTCACCTCCCCTTTCCCTGGGCACGACTGCACTTACGGCAGACAGTAGTTACCATGTGGCTTGAAAAGCTGAGGTATGTGGTGGTAAGGATTATTAGGATTCTGATCACCTCTCTGAGTGCTGAGCTACTATGGATTTTTCTGAATCATGGGTTTTATTCTCCATACTTTATTCTCTTCATTCTTTGTGAAATGTTCTTTTTAATTCTTAAAGAAAAATTAATTCATAAAGAAAATCCGTTATATCTTCTAACTCAAGGAACCTTCCAATTTTATCTGGAAGTATGGGATAGTGGGCCACAAGACATGACTGCCCCTGGAGAATGGATACAGGCCATGGATAGGGTTGGTTTTCCCATATTCCTAGTTGTATCTTATTTTTTAAAGCGTGTGTTTTCAAGTTTTAGTCTTATTAAATTAAAAGCTGTTCTACAGTAATGTTTTCAAAAGCACAACTAAATTACTTTAAAAATAAATTTATAATTGGAATAAAACATGGTTTAGCTAAAACTCCAGCTCTTTCCAGAGGACAAAATGTGATTTCTATGTTGCCATTATAATTTTCAGTAAACCCAAGTGAATGTTACCATCATATTTAGATTGAGGGAGGAGGGGAGATTATTCAAATTAGATTAAAAGATAATCTAATTTTTAGATGCATTTCTTAAGTGCCATGAGCCACAGACTCAACTCAGCAGCCCTGCAAAGAATTTCTGAACTTGAAGAGTTGAATTTTCAGATGACTGAGGGATATTAGAGAATCCAAGATTGTCAGTGGTGACATATGTGATAGTAGTGATGTCATATGTGTGTAATACATTAATGTTTTGACTTAAAATGAGAGATACAATACACATGCATATGAATAGGGCAGAGGGATTGGGTGGCGATCGGGGTGGGGTGCTGATGGCCCTGATTCAATCACTAGGAAAACTGACCAGTGATCTCTTAAGGTCACCTGGAACAGCCCAACCATCAGCGCCTTCACCCTTCCTGGCACCTCACCTCCTTTCTTCAGCTCTGAAGACTCACGTTTAGCTTCTAACATCCCCCTTCTACCACGGTGTTCCCTTTGTGAAGGGAACCACTACCCGCCCTCCACAGTGCTCACCACACCTCTGTTATCACATCCAGCAAATAACCCCCATTTGCATCTCTTCCCAATTTGTGGGCTACACAGGCATCCTGGTGAGATAGGTGAGAAGGCCAGAGTGTGGGAGAGGCGAGAGCTGAGACTGGAGAATCTGAATTAGAATGCCCAAAGGTGTGTGGTGAGCACAGGCCAGTGCCTGCAGGGCTCCCCTTCCTGGGAGCCAAGCAAGAGCAGGACCCTGCACAGCTAAGCAGGTGGCCACATTGTCCTCCCCACAAGATCCATGCCCATCAGAAGGAAACTCCAGCCAAGGGCTGGGCAAGGACTCAGTTCTAGCCAGGCAGGCTAAGGATTGGATTAAGGATCCATGCCCATGAAGAGGCAGTGGGTAGGGAGAACTGTAGCCAGCCTCAGGAAACAAACACAAAGTAGTCATAAGGATTCAGCCACCATGCCCAGTGATACACATGGCTATTCATCCCCTGTGTTCAAGGCAGCAAGACTAAGCCAGACTTCACAAGCAGGTAGAAGTAGGTTCCTAGCCTGGGTAGCGTGGACTCCCAGACTGGACACGGTGAAGCCTACAGGTAGAAAGGTGAGGAGACCTTTGGTGAAGCCTACCGGTTGAAAGTGTCCAGACAGACTAGAACCGGGAACCTGCCTGATTGCCAGTCGGAATGAGAATACCCCTGTAGCTGAGATTCTACTTTGATTGTACTTGCATTTCCAGTGCCTGGGACTTAGAACTTAACACTTTATTAATAAGGCCACTTTCAGGTATAATCATACATTTCAGTTTGCCCAGGACAGTCCCTATTGATGTGGTATGTTAGTTGATACCCACTTTCACTCTTTTTAACTGTCCCACTTTAGATGTCATTCTACCTTGGGGAATATAGTTCACCAGTTGCTGGTGGTTCCAGCCATTCCTGTGATTTGCAGGTGCTGGGGACCTCATATGTTCCCTCCTGTCAGAACCTTCTGTTGGGACACCATTTCATTCCCAGTGCTCTCTCTCCAAAGGTCTCTTCTCTAAGTAACTTAAACTTTAGTAAGTCAGTATAGAGTTGCATAATGGACTGAAGGGTCAGCTTCAAATCTCTAGAATTACAGCCTTGTTAGAATTGGTAATTGGTACGGCAGCCTGACTCTTGGAATAAGGATAGCATCCTGCTTACTAATAAGGGGATGTGGTAATTAGTTTGCAGGTAGAATTTGTCCATGTTTTTAACTTCTGGATAACTTTAATGAAATAAAATACAGTATAATTAGATGTGGCATTTTAAACTTGCATTATAATACTTTTATGTAAAATCTAAGCATGCCTTATAAATGCCTATATTTTATCCTCACACCAGCATCCATATTAATGCAAGGCCCTTCCAGTTCCAACTCTTAAAACTACTACGCAGTGTGTACTTTGTAGGATTGCCTGAGCTTCTTGGTTTTATAGTCTTTACAAAATGGTATAGAGACCCTCTTAATCATATGTTCTGTGCCATATTATTTAAAACATGAGCTAGGTTCAGGAAGCTGTATTTAGAATGAATTTGATGCCTGTGTGAAATTAATTGTACATTTACCACTGGTAATTTTCTCTCAGTAGTTGGGACTTAACAGCAGTGAGGCCTGGTAATGGTGACACAAGATTCATTGAAGCAGTTAAATTGCTTTAGTCACTGGCAGCATATGCCATTTAAAATACATTAATGATGAGATTTTGCTGGTTTTTAAAACTGCTTTTTATTTTAGTTTGATGAGCTAATTAATTTGGAAGGGACTTGTGGTTTTAGAAAGGTATACAGTGATTCAGGAAAATGGCAGAACTGGACCTTCTGCAGTCCAAATTGGCATTACTCTATTTTGCAAGTGCTCTAGACTAATCACTTGAGTCTTCTGGATTCAGGCCATGCAGATATTGACAGTTTTATTGATTTCTTAACCCAAGCGTGGCTTTTAATTTAAAAAAAAAAAAAAAGGAGCTTACTATGGGTATGACGTAAAGTAAATAAATTTTTATTGTTGCTATCTGCCAAGTAGATACAGAGACTGTGAGGCATGTCTGTGCCACTTCAGCAGATGTTTGTGTTAGGAAATCTTTCATTTGCATATAACACCCCTAAGTAGAAAAGCAGTGGATTTGAGATTTGCTACAATTTTTAAATTACTCATTAATTTTGCAAAGTGGATTTACAGCAATGTGTATTATAACATTTTGAGATAATTGTAATTATTTTAAAGCTGTTTTAAAAATATGTAGATTTCTACCTGGTGTTTCAAATGGTGATCCTACAAGTGGTACTCTTTGAGTTCATTCATTCATTCATTTATTCATTCATTCATTCATGGGATCAAGAGACTTGATATTTAGCTTCTAATATCCCTCTTCCACCACGGTGTTCCCTTTGTGAAGGGAACCACTACCCGCCCTCCACAGTGCTCACCACACCTCTGTTATCACATCCAGCAAATAACCCCCATTTGCATCTCTTCCCAATTTGTGGGCTACACAGGCATCCTGGTGAGATAGGTGAGAAGGCCAGAGTGTGGGAGAGGCGAGAGCTGAGACTGGAGAATCTGAATTAGAATGTCCAAAGGTGTGTGGTGAGCACAGGCCAGTGCCTGCAGGGCTCCCCTTCCTGGGAGCCAAGCAAGAGCAGGACCCTGCACAGCTAAGCAGGTGGCCACATTGTCCTCCCCACAAGATCCATGCCCATCAGAAGGAAACTCCAGCCAAGGGCTGGGCAAGGACTCAGTTCTTGGGAACTTGATCCCCTGCATGAATTGTTCCAGCCAGAGGCTATTTAAACATCATATGTCCTTTAGTGTAGTTTATTTAGGGTGTTAAGGCAGAAGCAAAATAAATGCCTACATGTATAAGCTGATGATTCTTAGTGTGGTAAAACAAAAGAGATTTCTTCCATTTGTTGACCTTTTAAAATAGGTGGTGAGTTGTATTTGCACACAAAGGGGAAATGCAGATGATTATCAGTTTTGTACATATTTGTATTTGTTCTGTCTGCAGCCCAGGAACATGCACTCTCAGGCCGCAGAGGCCTTCTCTAAGGAGGTGCTGACTCCCCTCACAACAGAGGCATGCTAGCTGTGCTTCGCAGTCTTGCCCAGAACTCACATGCAGCCTCCTTCTTCCTGATCCTTCCCTCAGGCTCCTGAGCTGCTTCCGACATTGCAGTCTCTTTACTGCCTCAAATCCATGTAATTGTTGTTCTCTCTGATTGGCTTTCTCTTCTCCACATAATATATTAAAATCTAATATTTGAACTTGTATATTTTAAACCATTTTGATTTTAGTATTTTAGCTGTAGACTTTGGATTGCATTACTAAAATTGGGCTTTTTTCCATCAACAAGTATAATTCTGCTCTTTTTTATGATGTGTTAGACAACTCTGTGTGTAGTGTGGCCTTAGGCTCAGTGGAGAATTCAGTAAGCCAAAAATAATTTTTTTTACGTGAATTCTGCTTCTTAAAAGTGTATGCTCTGGTTGGGAAGGTTTACAGATTTTACAAACACGTGTTGTCTCTATGGTACTGACTTTAAGCACAAAAGGATTCAAGAGAAGAGAAGTTAGCCACACTCAAGTAAAGTAAACCCTTTCACCGGAGGCCTAGGTTTTCAGCAAGACCTCTAGGATGGGGACACATTTGGAGATGAAAGGATAGGACAGAGAATAATATGGGCAGGGAAATCAGCACTGGCCCCAGAAGTGGCTGAGGAACGTAGATATCCTACTCTGGGAAGCTGCGATCTAACCTGGAACGTGAAGGTGAGCACAGCTGCTGAGCTGTTCTGAGGCATAGGAAGAAACAAAACACTGAGTCCCAGGCTTAGCACATGGAGAGCACACAAGGACAGACAGAAGTAGCCATTGTTACAGGAATAGTTACAGTGAGAGGAGTGGGCTGAGACTCAGGGTGTGAGGAGGCTTAGGCCTTCCGGTGGGCGAGACTGACACCACATCCTGCTCTGGACTCAGAGCCTTCCGGGTAGAACACTCT
This sequence comes from Mandrillus leucophaeus, assembly GCF_000951045.1. Lineage (NCBI taxonomy): Eukaryota > Metazoa > Chordata > Mammalia > Primates > Cercopithecidae > Mandrillus > Mandrillus leucophaeus. The sequence continues at coordinate 2,288,167 of NW_012101876.1, read as the reverse complement.
CTTCCCTCCCAGCCTCCAGCTGGACACCTGTAGGCAAGTTACCTTATCTCTCTAGAACTGAAGATCTTAATAATACTCGTGTTACAGGATTGTTGAATACATAGTAACTGTGTAATTAATAAATTTGAGTTATATACGATTCCAAATTCCTAGGCCAGAAGATTCAGACAGTGGGACCATAAGGGAACTGGGCCAGTGACGTAAGGAAACTGGTCAGGGAGCCAGGATGAATTTGGTTTTACAGGAATTTGAGGAAAGAGCTGAAAAAGAGATATGGTAGAGGCCCAATTTATAAACCAGAACACAGAGGATGCTGTTACAGAAAAAAAAAAAAGTTTTGTTACCAGATTTATCTCCATGTGGCCCTTTGGTAGGTAGTGAACATTTTGTTATGGAAATAGTCATTTGAACATTGACTGGTATTGCTATAAAATTGTAATTATTTGATTTTTAAATAAATATTATAGATAAAAACAGCCAGTTGAAAAATCTTAAAATTTAATCATTTACCTATCTGTTCATATACTATCAACTTTGTCTTTATACTGTTTTACATCCAAAAGACCTCTTGTACTGAGATTTTTCGAAAAATTCTTTTGAAGATGCTTGATATAAAAGTTATATGATCTGTCACCCCTCAATTGAAAAAACAACAAAATGACTTATGTTTCTTTTAAAAACACATGTTCCTTACATAAACAGTCATTTTGATTAAGTTAAAGAATTAGCTTATTTTGTCTTTCTGTTAGTTCCAAGGCCATCATTGGCTTTATTAAGATGACCAGTTCATTGAAAAGAATTTCCATTCTGACTGTCAAAATTGGTCTGGCCAGAGGCTATAGAAGATAAGGCCCATTCCCTTTGAAAGTTTACCTTCTACTTGAGGAGATAAGACTAATCCACATAAAACAATTAGATAACTGAATAAGACTGTAATTAATTATGCTAAATTACAGGTAGACACTATAAATACTGTAAGAGTTTAGAGTAGACAGAACACTGAGGGCTGAACTAGTGTGGCTCATGAATGGTTTGGAACTTATGAGTGTTTTGTAGAAAGCTGAGTTTCTCTTGTATGTAATTCATTATTTAGTTTATTTTCTTATTTTTCTGATCTAATTGTCCCCCTCCACACACACATTAATTTCTTTTTTTTTTTTCTTTTTTTTTTTTTTTGAGACAGAGTCTCACTCTGTTGCCCAGACTGGAGTGCAGTGATGCAGTGGCACAATCTCAGCTCACTGCAACCTCCACCTCCCAGGTTCAAGCGATTCCCCTGCCTCAGCCTCCCAAGTAGCTGGGATTACAGGCGCCTGCCACCAGGCCTGGCTAATTTTTTGTATTTTTAGTAGAGATGGGGTTTCACCATATTAGCCAGGATGGTCTCGATATCCTGACTTCATGATCCACCCGCCTCAGCTTCCCAAAGTGCTTGGATTACAAGCATGAGCCACCATGTCCAGCCACACACATTAATTTCATATGCAGACAAACCATTTGATTAAAAAAAGACCCCAGGAAGAAGTTATTTTCCTACAAGACAAGATAGGAAATAATAAAGTGATCACATAATAAATTGTCAGTGGGGCAATTCTCCTTAAAAATTTAATTTTAAAATAATTATGGAATTATTACAGTTTCTGGCTAGAAGAAATTGTACTATTCTAGTACAACTAGAAGAAATTGTACTATTTGTTTGCTGTGGTGGATGTGATGTGTCCCAGGACAATAGCTTTGCCCCTGCTTGCTGATGGATCTCTAAGCAGCTTTCCTTCTAACTCCTGCATCAATCCCTGGATTGCATTTTTTTCCCTCAACCCCAAGCAGTGCTAGAGTTAAGGATTAAAAAATAGGAAAATAATTTTTTTCTTCAAAGTTATCCTGAAATAGTGAAGAACCAGCACAGTGTAGGGGAAAGAAAATTGATTGAGAAGGTACTCTTAAAAAAAAAAAAAAGAGAAGTTACTCTTAGAATTGATCACATTTTTCACATTATGTGATTCAGCTTGCATATCTTTTACCATTCAACACAATTTACTAGACAGTTATTACCAATTAAAGTTATATAACTACATTTTTAAATAGCTGTGTAGTATAGGAAGTCAGCAGGCTCTATAACGTGCTGAATATGAAACTACCATATCCACAGTTGAGAAACAGTTTTCATGCCAAATTTTGCCACTTAGGTACCATTATAATAGATCATAAATTAAAATTTATTAGCATCGTTATTTTCACTAGAATCTAAAGGATCACTAGTGTAATTTATAGGAGCTCAGTGTTTACCATTAAGTTTTTCACTACTGGAGAAAACTGATGAATTTTATTGCTGTTTGCATTGGACACAGATGTTGATTGTGGCTTTATATATTTACTTTGAGGAAATATTTTGGTAGTAGTGAAAAGGCTTTGCCAAAAGAGTGTTGTTGTGAAAGCAGTATTGTATGTCATTATGGTCTTATGATTTCACAATTAGAGATGCCATTGTTTTAAAGGCAGATGTAACCCATTACATTGAATTATTTGGAACCTTTAACCTGACCTTTGAAAGCTTCATTTTACAGAAATTGGAAGTCTGTTGTCTTTACATGTAGCTGTTTTGGGTGCTGTAGGTTTATCCACATGGCAAATAACAGGAGAGTGTGAAATAGAAGGAATCAACTGAATAATTCCAGTCATAACGTGCTTTGAGTGAGGTCATTTGATCTTTTTTTTAGATAAAAATATTCTGGAGATCATGGGGATCATTGCTTCAAATTTGTACTCTTATGTGAATACATGTACAATACTTAAATTATTTTAATTAAATTGATGGGCTTTAAAATTAACACAAGACTTTGAGAAATGTTTTTTTCCCTATGGGTGTGGGGATGCAGCCTTCTGAAGCTTTTTGAGAGGACAGCTGTCTTTGACAGTTTCTCAGTATATCTTAGGCATCACATACGTTTGGTTGTGCATCAGTTAAACAAGACTCAGAGGGAGTGACGTTCATTCTGTTTCTTCTCTGATAGGATTACCTTTCAACAAATCCTAAGTGTTTAGAGTATTGCGGTGACACATTTTGATGGTATTTCTCTTTGTTGTTCTTTCATGAAGAAATAATTTCAGCCTGAAATGTATTTATTGAACAGGATCTAATATAAAGTGTACAAAATTCCAGGCAGTGTTTACAGCAGTTTTCAAATATGAATTCATCTTACAATTGTAACAACCCTGTGATGTAGGTACCACAAATAACATTTGGGGAATAGGTATTATTTTGATGGCTATTTTACAGGTAGAGAAAACCGAGGCACAGAAGACATATAATGCCAGCTCACATCTTGTGGCGCATAGTATTTCTGTGGGTGATTCCTAAACTAGAAAATTGATAAATTATTGAATTATTTTGTTCTACTCTGGTATAAAGAAAACCATTTCACAGCTATCAATAAAAGTTCTTCGTGTGCTTGATTTTGCTGTTTTTTTTTTAAATAAAATTGTATTACTTATATCTATAAATTATGTAGTTTTCATTTCTTCCCTGTCTCCCAGTTTGTCATTTCTCTTTTGGATAGCCTTAAAGTTTCCTTCAGAACTCTGTAAAACATTTATCCTCTGCCTTTACTCTGGCATTTAAGGTTGACGTTTTTTCTTAGGAAGTGATAATCTTCCTCTTTGTCTTCTAAAGTTTATTTTAATAAGGCCATGATTCTAAACTTCTTAGAGGAAGGGAGATGAGTTTGCAGATCCCTTTCAGAATCCAATCACAGTCTTGTGGAGCCTCTGAAACTCAGCTGTGGCCTCTCAAAGACTAACATCTAAGTTAGAGATGCCTTTGTCTTTGAAAGCAAAGGTGAATTTAGGGACTATAGTCCTTTACAAGAGAATAACCTTTCCCATCAAACTATCCATTATATGTAGTACATTTGCAGGCTGGTGGCCAAGTAAACAACTTGTAGATATAAGTGGATCACCTGTAATCCATCTGAACTAGAATTATCTTTTATTTTTTTCAATTGATACATTATAATTGTATATATTTGTGGGAGTACATGTGATATTTTGATACATGCATACGATGTAAAATGATCAAATCAGGGTAATTGGGACATCAGTCATGTCAAACATTTGTAATTTCTGTGTTGAGAATATTCCAAATCTCTTTTGAAATACACAATAAATTGTTAATAACTATAGTCAACCTACTGTGCTGTCAAACTCTAGAACTTATTTCTTCTGTCATTTTGTACCCACTAACCATCTTCTCTTTATTCCCCTCCTTCCTACCCTTCCCTAGCTTCTGATAACCACCATTCTACTCTCTACCTCCATGAGTTTAACTTTTTCAGCTCTCGCATATGAGTACATGTGACATTTATCTTTCTGTGCCTGATTTATTTCATGATGTCCTCCAGTTCCATCCATGTTGTTGCAAATGACAGTATTTTGTTCTTTGTATGGGTGAATAATATTCCATTATGTATACTTACACATTTTTAAAATCTCTTCATCCATTAATGGACTCTTAGATTGATTCCATATTTTGGCTATTGTGAATAGCTCTGTGATAAACATAGGTGTGCGAGTATTTCTTCAATGGTACTGATTTCCTTTCTTTTGGATATATACACAGCAGAGGGATTACTGGATTATATGGTAGTTTTATTTTTAGCTTTTTTGAGAAACCTTCATACTGTTTTCCATAATGGCTGTACTAATTTGCATTTCCACTAACAGTATACCTTTCTTCACGTCTATACCAGCTTCTGTTTTTTGTTTTTTGTTTTTGTCTTTTTAATAATAGCCATTTTAACTAGGATGCAATGGTATCCTCATTGTGGTTTTGATAAGCATTTCCCTGATGATTAATGGTGCTGAGCATTTTTTCATATACTTGCTGGCCATTTGTATATATTTTTTTGAAAATGTCTATTTAGATAATTTGCCCATTTTTTAATTGCTTTTCTTTGCTGTTGAAATTAATGCTTCATTGGACGAATAGTTTGCACATATTTTCTCCCATTCTGTAAGCTCTCTCTTTTCACTCTGTTCATTGTTTCTTTTGCTGTTTTTACAAATGTAATCCCATTTACTTACTTTTGTTTTTGTGACTTGTGCTTTTGAAATCTTATCATAAAAAAAAAAAATCTTGCCCAGATGAATGTCTTGAAGTATGAATTGTTTCCCCAGTGTTTTCTTCTAGTAGTTTCATAGTTTCAGGTCTTACATTTAAGTCTTTAATCCATTTTGATTTGATTTTTGTATATGGTGAGAGATAGGGAACTAGTTTTATTCTTTGCATATGGATATCTGGTTTTCCCAGCACTTTTTATCGAAGAGACTGTCCTTTCCTTAATGTATGTTATTGGTGCCTTTATTGAAAATGAGTTGGCTGTAAATACATTAATTTATTTCTGGGTTCTCTATTCTGTTCCATTGGTCTATGTGGCTGTTTTGATGTCAGTACCGTGCTGTTTTGGTTACTATAGCTTTGTAGTATATTTTGAAGTCAGGTAGTGTGATGATGCCTCCAGCTTTGTTCTTTTTGCTTAGTATTGCTTTGGCTATTTGGGGTCTTTTGGGGTTCCATATGAATTTTAGGAATTTTTTTTTACTTCTGTGCAGAATGTCATTGATAAGAATTGCATTAAATCTGTAGATCATTTTGGGTAGTATGGACATCTTAACAATATTAATTCTTCTAATGCATGAACACAGGATGGCTTTCCATTGTTTTGGTGTATCTTTTTCAGTTTCATTAGTGCTCTATCATTTTCATTGTGGACATATTTCACTTCTTTGGTCACATTTATTCCTAGTTATTTTTATAGCTATCATAAATATGATTGCTTTCTTGATTTCTTGATTTCACTGTTGGCATGTAGTAATGATACTAATTTTGATTTCACTGTTGACATATAATAATGATACTAATTAGTAATGATAGTAATTTTGTATCTTGCAACTTTACTGAATTTGTTTATCAGTTCTAAGAGTTTGTTGATGGGATCTTTAGACTTTTTAAAATATGAGATCATGTCATATACAAACAAGGACAGTTTGACTTATTTCCTTCCAATTCGGATTCCCTTTCTCCCTTTCTGTTGCCTAATTACTCTGGCTAGGACTACAAATACTATGTTGAATAAAAGTGGTAAAAAAATGGACATCCTTGTCTTATTCCAGATCTTAGAGGAAAGACTTTCAATATTTCTCCATCATCTGAACTAGAATTCTTATTGATGTTTTTCTATATGTGACTTTCTTTTTTCTTTGGCTGCCTCAAAGCTTTTCTCTTTAATTGGTTTTCAGCAGTGTAACTGTGATATATCCAGATATGTGTGTGTGTGTGTGTGTGTGTGTGTGTGTGTGTGTTTGATCCTGCTTGAGCTTCTTACTCTTGAGCTGCTTAATTTGGAAAATTCTAGGACATTATCTCTTCATATATTTTGTTGCCCTATTTTTCCTTTTTTTTCCTACAGGGACTTTTTTTTTTTCACATATGTTAGACAGCAGCTCTTAGATGCTCTGGTTTTTTTTTTTTTTTTTTTTAATATGTATATATTCTTTTGTTTCCTTGCATTTTCATTTGGATAATTTCTATTGACCTATCTGCAAGTTTACAGATTCTTTTCTTGACTGTATTTAGTCTGCTTATTACCCTATCAAGGAATTCATCATCTCTGATGTGGGGTTTTTTAAAACCATATTTCCTTTGGACCATATTTTGTAATTCCCATCTTTCTGTGGAAATATAACCATCTGATCATGCACATTGTCCACTTTTTCCACTAGATCTTTTAACATATTAATCATAGTTGTTCTAATCTTCCCATTTAATAGTTTCAGCATCTTCTGAGTCACTTCTACAGTCTGGCTCTATTGATTGCTTTATCTCTTGACAATGTTTTTTGTTTTTGTTTTTGTTTCATTTTGTTTCTCTTTTTACTTTTTTGGTATGACCTGCAATTTTTATTGGATACGATAAAATCATGGTTAAGAGAGACTGAAGTAAATAATGTGCTCAGAAATGGGCATGTCTCTTCTTCCAGGTCATTAGTGTAGGGAAGATTGAGTCAGTAATTGAACCAGGTTTGGGATTTGTGTTGCCATTGTTGCTTTCATTGTACCACTGCCTTCCAATTTCTCCACTGGTGGGTCACTGTCACCTTGTGTTTAGTGTGTTAAGGAGGCAGGTAGTGTACTAGAGGGTTTACTCAGAGTTCCTGCTCTGCCCTCAGCTTTCAACTGTGAATGCCTGTGTCAGAAAGGGATCTCTTCCCATGTTCTTGTCCCTTCTGTAATGGTAGACTGCCTGCATTTTGGTACTAGGCTTCTGGGGGGGTCAGGGAGAATTTTTGGTCCTGCTGGTCCAGTTTCAGTCTTAGGCAGCCCTGTGTACCTGGGCCTCAGGATTGGGCCTTCTCACCTGTCCTAACCTGCCCTGCCCCCTGTGGAAGCCAAACTCTGCCTGTATCTGTTTTGAATTTGGGCAGGTGATAGTTTTCTGCCACTCTCCTGGTCATAGCAGAGCTGTGCTTTTGTTGGTGCAGGTTCCTGATTACAAGAGGTTCTGCTACCCTCTGGGGCAATGGATCTTTGTCTGGTTCCAGAAGTGGATGGATTCTGCTTCTACCCTTTTCCCAGTGTTCCTGCTCAACCCCTAGTTTTTCTCAGGTTTACCCATGGAGAAGATTTACAAATGAGTGCACTCTTCCTGTGTCTGGCACTCCCAGTTACCCTAGATGGATATACTAGGCCACACTTGGCTTTTAGGAATTCCTTAAAATTTTATCTGAGTTCCTCTTACCTGCCTCCATGGTGGCCACATCTTCTTCCCATACTCCACCAAACCCAAAACAGTTTCTTGTGTCCTATTTCTCCTTGGAGGGGCGTGTCACTCATTGAAATTCAGTTCCCTTGGTTCCTGTGTGACCGTGGCTCTCTGGTAGATATAAGAGCAGTTATGATTTTATAGATTATTGGGCTTTTTCTTGTTAGGGTAGAAGTGATACTCTGTTTTGGCTTTCTGTATTGTAAACCACCATCTGAACCTTCCTTGCCCCCGCTTCATGACTTTTTAAGTCACCCATAGGCTCTTAAGCCATTAGCAGATCTGAGCCCTCATAGACTCTGCCAAACTGGGGCAGGGGTGAGCTTTTGGAAAACAGAATACAGTAGAGGACATGACAGAAGAGGGGGGCCCACGGAGGAGAGGCATCCACAGGCCAAGGAGTTTCTGTTACTTGAAATAAAGGGCCCTTCCACGTGAGCAAGAAGCAGCATTTAACTGTACCTAGCTTTCCTTTATGTTATTTTATTCTTTTTCAATTCATTTTATTTTATAAAATGACCTTCAGAGTGACTGTCTTGCTCCAAATTCCCCCTTTTCTTATTTTTTCTCATCTTGGAGAGCACATCAAAGTTTTAAAGATGTGTGAAAAACCTTGCAAGATAACCCTTATGTGCCTGGCATGACTTATTCTTTCAATTCAGAGTTATTGTTATTGAGCTGAAGAAAGGTCAGGCCTTGCTGTGCTCGTTTAATGGACCTCAAGTTCTTTCTTGGGGTTTTTTGTTTTGTTTTGTATTGTTTTGTAAAAGAGAAATTTTTTTAACCCCCAGTTTCTCAATCGTCTAATTCTGGATCCCCCTTGATAAACATGAAGATCCCCTACCTTTCTTTAATGTTACTTATATTTCAAATTAAATAACTTGATTCAAGCAAACCAGAGAGATAAACGGCCGCTTTGTTTTCATACTACACCCTCTCCCCATTCTAAGCCACCCTGTGCTCACACCCCAGCCCCACACCAGAATGACTGCTTAGACTTGGTCACTGTTTGGCCAGGGTATTGAATCTGGATATTAAAATATCATTTGCTCATGATTTTTTTGAGGAATAATCAAACAGAAAATGGGAACAGATGAGTCTTGAAAGACAGGAGTCTTTCAAGTGGAAGTCTTTCAGGTCTTTCAAATGGAATAGGAAACGAGGTAATTTTCTTCCAGCAGGGCATTAACTATCTGTGTGCCCTTAGACAAGACTGCAACTCCACAACTCGGTTTCTCGTTCCTCTTCTCCAGAGCAAGCTAAATCAATTGAATCAGTGCCAGACACTTTGTTGCCAGCAGAAGAAATGAGGTTCACTTATTCCTTATCCCATTTCAGGATGAGAATTTATGAAATTACCCATGCCCATTTATGAAATTGCCACTACTTAAGTATCCCAGATGGTAATTTTAGTGGCCTCCTATTTTTAGTGACAACCTTCTGTTAAATAAAGTAGGCAGTTATGTTAGAAAGATGTATGTTTTTCCATATGACTCAATATGGCTATTTGCATTGTTAATGCTAAGTATGAGTTCTATAAACATTTTTATTTTCCCTGAATTTGCTGTGGTGCAGAGTGTTTCCCTAGCCTCTTCCTAGTTCATTGCTTTACCTAAAATCATTCCTGGTATGAAATTGTTATTCTGTAAATAAGTGTTGGCTAATGTGCAAATGAACCTTTGTTTCTTTCTAGTTCTAAATTTTATGATTGTCAACAAATGCAAAATTTCAGGGTTGATATGGAGGTAGGTTCTTTGGAAGCAGTTTTCTTCCAGTCCGGACATTTTTTGTGTGTTCTTTCTCTTGAGGTTACTAAGTGCTAATAGAGTAGGAGAATTGCACCAAGTTTCCAACTTTTGTTGTGTTCATCATTCAGAAGCTTTGGGTGATGAGTGCTCCTTCACAATATAACAGCCAACTCTGAGAAATCATTTATAATATTTTTAAAAAGTATTTTGAGGCACAACTGTCTCAGCAGAAACCTGCATTTTTTCCTCTGGTTTTAGATGGTTAATGCATGTGAGTATTATGTATTTAATGTTCTTCCAGTTAGAAAGCTATATGTATAGCACATGTAGTTTGAATAATTTCCATTATTTAGTTTAAACTAACTTGCATTACAAGGCAGCATAGACAATAGATCCCAGCTCTCTGCTTCTGACCAGCTACTCAGCTTATGCAAGTATTTGATCACTGCCAGGCTGAACAATGAAAACCAAGTTGAAATGAGTAAAAGTGGGATAAGGATTCTAGGAATTAGGCAATTTGGGGCTCAATCTCCTGCCATCGAACTCCAGTTCTCCGTACCTCCCACACAAGTGCTTCTGTCCTCCCCCTTCCTTTTCTCCTGGCTGTGTAAGACCAGTTTGCCAGCTTCTCCTGTAGTCACATCCACTTGTTGCTCCCAGCCAGAGATTCTGGTCCACCCATTGATGAGTGCAAGCTCACATCTGTTTCTCTTCCTTTTTGGCCTCTAAACAAGCATACTCCTCTGTCGGTGTTTTCTGATCACTTTATCTGCTAGCGAGGAAGGAGAAACAGATTCAGGCCTCAGTGTGCTATGGAGAGGACAGACGGTTCTAGGCGACAGCAGATGGAGGGAGAGAAAGAGACGGGAAGTCTCTGCTAAGGGGTGTCCTTGATGTCATTATATCTGCCCGTGCTTGGGTGGTCACCATGTTCATGTGTCTGCAATTGATGACCAGAAGCCTCCATTCAAAGCCTGGGCTGCTTTGTGAAAAGCATGGCGATGTTTTTAAAGCCACGGTATGGTGTTTAAGCTTAAATATATACCAAACATATTTATGGTATGCACCCATACATGGGTATGTGAGCATGTGTGTATGTTATTAACTTACTTTGCTATTAGGCCTTTTCCCTCTTAATAAAAAAGAAACCTATTTATCTGAAATATATCATTTATAACAAATTAGAAAGTGTAACCAAATATTAATCAGCCTATAAAAATGAAAGAATAAAAGATTACAATGTTGAGAAATTACTGTATATTTTGTAATGGATCAGTGGATAAATACCTCCATATATTTTTGTAATTGTTCTACTAATGTCGTCTTTGAGACACAATATATAAAGATTATAAAATTACCTTACTGAGTCAGTATATTGCCTTTATCAAAGGTAAATGTGCCTTTTAAAAACTAAAGACATCGGTTGAGCGCGGTGGCTCATGCCTGTAATCCCAGCACTTTGGGAGGCCGAGGCATGTGGATCACAAGGTCATGAGATCAAGACCATCTGGCTAACATGGTGAAACCCTGTCTCTACTAAAAAAAAAAAACAAAAAACTAAAGACGTCATTCTGAAAAATAGAAAATTTATACATTTGTTTCATGTCCTTATGCATGGCTGATTACAAAACTAATTTCATGCTAACTCACTCGAACTGATATAGTACAATCTATGCTTTAGGGATTTGGAATGGCTGTAATATAATGTATCTTACAGATACAATTACCACAGTTTTTATGTATTTTGCGCTTTATTGTTCTGAGGATATAGTTGTAAAGAAATATTCTACCTTGTGGCTTTTATGTTTTGTCTTGGCACTCAGATCACAAAAGCTTCTATGGTTCATTTTGAAACTTTGAGGAAAATGATACCCATATGATTTAAAGTTTAAGTTTAATTACCTTCTACAAATTGCTTTTGGAAGTATAGGTAGTTAGAAAGTAAAAGTGGTTTTAAATTTCAGAGATAGAGTATAGCATAATAGCTTTTTAAAATATAGAGATTTTCTATCCAGAGCAGGAAAATTAGAATTGCCTTTGGATAATATTTAACAATGTTCTTTTCTTTGTCATGAAAGTGATATAATTCCAACGCACATCCCTATTTCTTATTTATGAATACAATGAATACTGAAAATTTGTCATAGATTTTATGCACATACTGAAAGGCAGTATCATCTTTTGGGTTTAAAATTGTGAAAGATCTTTTGAGGTAATTTGAGCATTTTTTTTTCAAATAGTAAAGATCTCTATACAAGGAAGGACTTAAATACACACACAGATGTCAGCCCCTTAAGATGAGAACATGTTACCTTAAGCAGGAAAGTTGAACAGTGCCTTATTGGTGATGCTAACTTCTTTAGAAATAAGTGCTGCCTGAAGTTTTAAACTTAGTCCTTTTAATAATCTGTTAATATTAAAATACAAGGTGACACTGTTCTAAGCATTGGTGTATAGTAATAGGTTTTAATAAATCCAACTCTATGATTTTAGAAGCTCCAACAACTATAACCTAGCCCTTCATCTCAGACTTACATGTCTATCTGATGTATATTGATGACTGATCTAGTATGAGACTTTGGAGAGAGAATTTCTGCTGGAATTCCCATTTAACAGATACTTAATTAGTTGGTACTTAGCTGTTTCTTATCATTTGGTACATCTCCCATCACATGGAATGCTACCTTGAATGTAAATTCCTGGGCACCAGCCCCAGGGAGCTGGTTCCATGGGCCTAGGAATCTGCATTGTAACCAAGGGTAACCCAGATGATTCTGAGGCGGGTGGTCTGGTGACAAGCCTTTGAGAAGCATTGGTGTAGGCGGTGTACATAGAAACAGGGCCTGTTTCATGGTATATGACCTGTACAGTTGCACAGGTTTCACACTGACTCAGAAGAGCCCTGGGCTTCACTTAGCTCTTCTGTCACCTTGAAATTCTTAATAATTTTTAATCAAGGAATCCTGCCTTTTCACTTTCCTCTGGGCTCTGAAAATTGTTTCTTTCTTTCTATTTTTTGAGACAGAATCTTGTACTGATGTCCAGATTGGAGTGCTGTGGCAAGATCATAGCTCATTGCAGCCTCAATCTCCTGGGCTCAAGCAATCTTCCCATCTCAGTCCCCTGAATAGCTAGGACTACAGGCACGAGCCACCATATCTGGCTAATTATTATTATTATTTTTTTTTGAGATGGATTCTCACTCTGTTGCCCAGGCTAGAGTGCAGCGACACGATCTCGGCTCACTGCAACCTTTACCTCCCGGATTCCAGCGATTCTCCTGCCTCAGCCTCCTGAGTAGGTGGGATTACAGGCACCCACCACCATGCCTGACTAATTTTTGTATTTTTAGTAGAGACAGGGATTCACCATGTTGGCCAGGCTGGTCTCAAACTCCTGACCTCAGGTGATCTGCCCGCCTTGGCCTCCCAGAGTGCTGGGATTACAGGCATGAGCCACTACGCCCCACCTTTTTTTTTTTTTTTTAGAGATGGGATCTCACTGTGTTACCCAGGTTGGTCTCAAACTCCTTGCCTCAAGCAATCCTCCTGCCTTAGCCTCCCAAAGTGCTGAGTTTATAGGTGTGAACCTCTGTGCCTGGCCTGAAATTGTTCTTCTTGATAAATATGAATTGCAATTATCCAATAATGATTTCATACCTGTTGGTATTAGGTTGTCAACTCCAAGGCCAATTCTGAGCTTTGGAGATGAATGAGTGTCATTCATCACAGGACCTAGAATAGGAAATCTTAATAGTATGATTTGTTTTCAAGGAAATTAAATTTCTATTCATAATCTTGAACATGGAAACCTATATTTATGTTATTCTAATATACTGTCTTTTTTTCTCTCAGGATGGTACAAAACAGAAGAGGGAACGGAAAAAGACAGTCTCATTCAGCAGCATGCCAACAGAGAAGAAGATCAGCAGTGCGAGTGATTGTATTAATTCAATGGTTGAGGGTTCAGAACTCAAAAAGGTTCGCTCCAACTCTAGAATTTATCACAGGTACTTTTTACTGGATGCCGACATGCAGAGCCTAAGGTGGGAGCCATCTAAGAAGGATTCCGAGAAAGCCAAGATTGACATTAAATCCATCAAGGAAGTGAGAACAGGAAAAAACACAGACATATTCCGCAGCAATGGCATTTCTGATCAGATATCTGAAGATTGTGCATTTTCTGTCATATATGGAGAGAATTATGAGTCACTGGATTTGGTTGCCAACTCTGCAGATGTTGCAAACATCTGGGTTACAGGACTGCGGTACCTAATTTCTTATGGAAAACATACACTTGATATGTTAGAAAGTAGCCAAGATAACATGAGGACTTCTTGGGTTTCACAAATGTTTAGTGAAATTGATGTAGATAACCTTGGACATATAACTCTGTGTAATGCTGTGCAATGTATCAGAAACCTCAATCCCGGTTTAAAAACAAGCAAAATTGAGCTTAAGTTCAAAGAATTGCATAAATCAAAGGACAAAGCTGGTACTGAGGTCACAAAGGAAGAATTTATTGAGGTTTTTCATGAGCTTTGTACTAGACCTGAAATTTATTTCCTTTTAGTTCAGTTTTCAAGCAATAAAGAATTCCTTGATACCAAGGACCTTATGATGTTTCTTGAGGCAGAACAGGGTGTGGCACATATAAATGAGGAAATAAGCCTTGAAATTATTCACAAATATGAGCCATCCAAAGAGGGTCAGGAAAAGGGCTGGCTGTCCATAGATGGGTTCACTAATTACCTTATGTCACCTGACTGTTATATATTTGATCCAGAACATAAGAAGGTCTGTCAGGATATGAAGCAACCTCTGTCTCATTACTTTATAAATTCATCTCATAATACATACTTAATAGAGGATCAGTTCCGAGGTCCCTCCGACATCACAGGATATATTCGAGCTCTTAAAATGGGTTGCCGGAGTGTTGAATTAGATGTATGGGATGGGCCAGACAATGAACCTGTAATTTACACAGGCCACACCATGACCTCTCAGATAGTTTTCCGCAGTGTCATCGATATTATTAACAAGTATGCATTCTTTGCTTCAGAGTATCCTCTTATCTTGTGTTTAGAAAACCACTGTTCCATTAAACAACAGAAGGTAATGGTTCAGCACATGAAGAAACTTTTAGGAGACAAGCTCTATACAACATCACCCAATGTTGAGGAATCTTATCTACCATCCCCAGATGTCCTGAAAGGGAAAATACTAATTAAAGCAAAGAAGCTGTCCTCAAATTGCTCTGGGGTAGAAGGAGATGTTACTGATGAAGATGAAGGAGCGGAAATGTCTCAGAGGATGGGAAAAGAAAACGTGGAGCAACCCAACAATGTGCCTGTGAAGCGATTTCAGCTTTGTAAAGAACTATCTGAACTGGTCAGCATCTGCAAATCAGTTCAGTTCAAAGAATTTCAGGTGTCATTTCAGGTTCAGAAGTATTGGGAAGTCTGTTCGTTTAATGAAGTGCTTGCTAGCAAGTACGCCAATGAAAATCCAGGGGACTTTGTAAATTACAACAAGCGTTTTCTTGCCAGGGTTTTTCCCAGTCCAATGAGAATTGACTCCAGTAACATGAACCCTCAAGATTTTTGGAAATGTGGTTGCCAAATTGTAGCCATGAACTTTCAGACACCAGGACTGATGATGGACCTGAATATTGGCTGGTTTAGGCAGAACGGAAACTGTGGCTATGTCCTCCGGCCAGCCATCATGAGGGAGGAGGTCTCCTTCTTCAGTGCCAATACAAAAGACTCTGTCCCAGGGGTCTCACCTCAACTTCTTCACATTAAAATCATCAGTGGGCAGAACTTTCCCAAGCCCAAAGGATCAGGTGCCAAAGGTGACGTGGTGGATCCTTATGTCTATGTTGAAATCCATGGAATCCCTGCTGATTGTGCAGAACAAAGGACAAAAACAGTGCACCAGAATGGAGACGCTCCCATTTTTGATGAAAGCTTTGAATTTCAAATCAACCTGCCAGAATTGGCCATGGTGCGCTTTGTAGTGCTGGATGATGACTACATCGGGGATGAATTCATCGGCCAGTATACAATTCCCTTTGAATGTTTACAGACGGGCTACCGCCATGTCCCCCTGCAGTCCTTAACTGGAGAGGTCCTTGCACATGCTTCCTTATTTGTCCACGTGGCTATTACTAACCGAAGAGGAGGAGGGAAGCCTCATAAAAGGGGCCTTTCTGTGAGAAAAGGGAAGAAATCCAGGGAATATGCATCTTTGAGAACATTGTGGATTAAAACTGTGGATGAGGTATTCAAGAATGCCCAGCCCCCTATACGGGATGCCACAGATCTGAGAGAAAACATGCAGGTGCGTGCTTGTGTTTAATTATTTACTCAATGGTTTTCCTACTTAGTACATCTCCATAGTTTATAAATATATTGGTTTTTTAAATAATAGTATATTTATGTAGTTTTAAAATTCCAATTAGTTATTAGAATGTTTACCACTAGTCTCTTTTTTATCATTTAAATTCCTAAATGTACAGTTGGTGTTGAAAATATTGATTACATATTAGGATAAGTGAGTCTCGTTGCTGTGTTACACACCTTCATCCCAGTTTCCATTAATGACTGCTGAACAGTTCCTTGTTTTTTCTAATAGCATACATAGGAATCTCTGGGATTTCTGAATATTCCTTACCTGGAACACAAATTGATGATCTATCAAAATAAAAAGGATATAAGTCAAAGTAAAATGGATGTGATCCAGTCCTTTTTTATGAAGCTGTAATGCTGAGGAGATGGGAAGCCTTTAAATGAACTGTAAATCTATGTGTATGCAAAGTGAGCCTCCTCTTGTTTTGAGAGGATAGCTAATTCTGTGAGTAAAAGAGGTGCCTGTATTTATTAGAAGTTTAAGATAGTAATTACCTCTGAAATATATAATGGCTAAAAGCAATCAGTTAGGAATTACATTTTTAATTAAGGATCGCCCACACATCTAGCCATACACTAGGACCCCTGAGTGACACAGAGCTAGACAGCAAGGACCTGCCTCATGGAGACAGCAGCCCTGACCTGTCATAGTGTGTGAGAAGTGGTGTGTGTGTGATAAGTGCTCCATGTCTGTTTATTTTGTATTTCAAAAAATTATATTTTAAAATGACCAATGAGAATGATGCCAACAAATAAAATCTGACTGAGAAAATTCAACATATTTTCCCTATCTACTAATTCTGTGTATACTTCATGAATAAAAAGACCTTCCCACAATAAGGAAATTTGTTTCTTTTCTCTTAAAGTAAAAGCATAACAGACATATGAAGGGCTTTTCCCTGTTTCTGAGGGTGAAGGTGGTTTGGTAAACCCTCAGCTCTGAGCAAGTGCATTGTCCACTGCCCAGTGGCTGCTGGGGTGTGTGTGACACAGAATTCCTTTGAGGATTTGTCAGAGCTCAAGCATTGTCTTTTCCAAAGCCTCGTCTGCACTGAACCTGACAAAGCAGTCGGTAGTGATACTGAATGAGCAGCTGCCATGCACAAGCAGTCTAGGCCATGAAGATGCAGTGGTGAACAAACAGATTGACTGCCTGCCATCAAGGGGCTTGCATGCTAGTTGGGGGCAGGCAGTGGGAAGGGGAAACAGACAGGAGGCAGGCAGATAAACAAATAGAACAACTGCAGATATGAGTAAGTGGTGTGATAAGAGTGACTGGGGAACCACACTTTAGATATCACAGTCTTGATTGATTTCTGTAACTGAATATATCAATGTGATTTGAGCCAATGGTATATAGTTTGATGTCCATATTTAAAGCAATATTAATAAAAATGAAATGTTTAAATTTAAAACTAAAATGTTGTTCATTCCCAAGAACCTGAGTTATTTGAGAGCAGAAGGCACAGGCCTGCAGGGCCTAGATCTACCGCCTCTGCCCACATGCCCAGCCCAGACCAGGACCCAGGTGTGCCTGAAATAGCCCACCTGACTCTTATTATGATTATAATTGGCCTGTTATTACTCACGGTGACTCAAAGCCTGGGCCTTAACATCAACAGCCTTCAGGTAAAATCTTGACTCCTTCACTTACTAGCTGTGTGACCCTAGACAAACAGAGAAGGATTATAGCCAAGGCTCAGTCTTCTCATCCATAACATGGCTTGCTGTGTGGATTAAATGGAAGTAATGTGTAATAAGTATGCCTAGCATGGCTTAGCACTTGATAAGTGTTCAAAGAAGGCCAGCTCATGGCATTTTACAGTGTTGGAGGTTTTTCTTTCGTGGATATTTAAATGGCATACCTCTGGTGATTAGAAAAAAGAGAGAGGCATTGAGATCAGCCGTGACTCTAATAGGGGAAGGTCACAGGTAACCAAGGTTCCTGCTGGGCAGACTCACCAGAGAACAGTAGCATCCTCAAAGGTTCTTGAGATTTTGAGCCAGCAGGCATAAATAGATTCAGGTTTCCACCTTGCAAATATTTCTTTCCCTTTTGTATGGCTGGTATATTTGATACTTATTTTAAACCAGATTGGATTTTTTCCCCCTAAATCTTTACCCTCTTTGAATGCAGAAGCCGTTCTCTCTGTTTGCTCGTAGTTGCTTATCCGCATCAGCACTACTATGAACTTTGGGCTGAAAAGAGGCCTTACCCTTCGGAAGAATTTGACTTATTTGCATTTTCATTACTTTTGATAAATTGGTGTTACGAATGCCCATAATAGCATTTACTTTGGATAATAGCCATTTTTCCCAGGATAAAATAATCATTAGCCAATTCTGTTATAACACTGCTAATAACTGTTGTACCAGGTGGTTCAAACGTAAACAGGTATATCAAATATAATATCCATGAGAAATTGAAACCCCCAGTTAATTACAAATGCTTCTTTCTTTCCATTTAACAGAATGCAGTGGTGTCATTCAAGGAGCTGTGTGGTCTGTCCTCTGTGGCCAATCTCATGCAGTGCATGTTGGCGGTGTCCCCCCGCTTTCTGGGGCCTGATAACACACCCCTAGTGGTCCTGAATCTCAGCGAGCAGTACCCCACAATGGAGCTGCAGGGAATTGTGCCGGAGGTTCTGAAGAAGATCGTAACAACTTATGACATGGTGAGTTGTCCTTTGTCTTTTTACATAGCCTGGGTGAGAGAGATGTCCTAAGACAACACATCAGACATACTTTGGAGCTTTTGCTGAAGTGCACTTTCCTATTTCATGCTTCATTCACCTATGCTGGAGAAATAATTCCCCTGACCTTGCTGTATTTGAAAGAGATTAGCGTGTTGTTGTTTTCGAAAGCAGAATTCAGAGACACCTCAGTTGGATTAAACATTAGTTAGCTTCTCAACTATATCTGAATTGATTTTTAAAGGATGCACTATTTTCCACACAGATGTAGGAAAGAGTTTTAAAAAATCTTCTCTTGCAGCCAGTCATTGATTTATTTGTTTTCATTTTATTTTCATTTTTTCAACTGGTAAAGGCAAGCAATTTAACCTAAAAATGTAATGCCATGAGGGGCAGGTGCCTGTATCACATGACTCTGCACCAGGCAGTGGTTTCCCTTCTTACGGCAGCTGCTCTGTGACTCCTGTACTTGTAATCAGCTTAACACTAATAGGGTATTCTCAGGATACCTAGAATATTACATTTTTGTACTTAAGATTTACCTTGAATTTTCTTAATCACATCCTGCTCTTATTGTAATTTTTTATTTACCGTAACTCTGAGAGAGATTTTAGTGGGTGAAGGACACCCATTTAAAGTGTATGATGTAGTTGAAGCTGTCAGTGACTCTTCAACCTATCAGGGTTAAGGGTGGTGTTGGACACTCCCCTCCCAGATGGGCCAGGCTGTCTTCCAGTACTATTTAGAGTGCCTGGGGGTTAGTACCTCATCTGCTACCTCCTCCACTCCAAAAGCAAAAGCTAATACCACTAAGGTTTCTTCTGATGTAGCTTGCCGTGCTCAAGGACAAAACAGGATCAGCATCATAAACCTAAACAGAAATATTTTTGACTGTTTTATAAGTTGTCTGAAAGCTGTAATTTAGAGGGATTTATGCACTTCAAGGGAAAGAAAAAAGACGTTAGGCCAGCACTTCTCAAATTGTGACTACTTCATAGGTTTCTTAGGATGTTAGTAAATATCACATACGGGAAGGGTTTCATAGGATATTAGTAAATATCACATGGGGGAAAAATAATTTTTTTATTATTTTCCTTGATGAAATAATTTTGGGAAATACTAGTTTGAACAAGAGTAATCAGTTTCCAGTTTCACAAATTGACTTGACCATTGAAATTCTATTTCTAAAAACAAAGGTTCTGAAGAATATATTTTGGAATATGCTTCTGTAGTCTTTGGTTGAATAAGTCTAGAAGTACAAGTCAGAAGAATGCAATGTTTTAATAGCTTATGAGTTTATTACCTTTAAAAAAGTGATATTTGCACATTTCGTAGATTCCTATGAAGTAGTCACACATTGTAGTGGGGGCTGTTTCCTTCCTAGCGTTCATGGTAACCTTAAGAGACACCAGGAACTGAATACTGGACACTGCAAGCAAATTACATAGAGTGGCACCCTCCTGCAGAGAGGAGGGAGGCCAGGTCAGGTGTCTGATTATGCTCGGGTGCTGAGTGCCACTGTGCTAAGTGCCAAAGGGGGCCACAAAGACTCATACGAACAGCCCCATCCTCGGGGAGCCATCGAGTCCACCAGGAGAGAAAGCAAGGCCGGGGACCAGCATCAACACAGCAAGCTTATGCTGAGATTCCTTTGGTGGGAAAATGGAAAAAGGGGTAAAAATGGAAAAGTTTGAAGAACTTTTACATGCTGTGACCCAGACTGCCTAGATAGTTCTTGACTTCTTAAGTTTTATAAGACACAGCCAAAAAAAGTAACCAATATTTATAGACGTTTTTTAAGCATAAGCCACTAATAAAATCACAGACCTGTTTCATTGACCAAAATCTAATATGATTTACCCCCTAAGACATTTCTTTGATTTCTGTGATAGTCATACAGTGACGTTTCTTCGTGGCAAGCTTTTTAACAGGGACTTCCTGAGAGTAGGGTGGTAGTCCCCCGTGTAGGTGATAACAGCATAACAGGGCAGGCCAAGTTCAGGGGCTGATTTCTGCTCCATCAGGAGTGTGATCATAGCTGGATTCTCATGGTCTGTGTTAAAAATCCTTATGGCCACCAGCAACCTTTACGGCACTCACAGCAATATTCAGCTCAGGAATGGCTCATTGCTCCTTGGTTCCCTGCTCCTTCCTCTTGGAATGGTAGTTGCCAACACTGAATATGTAACTCTTATCTGCATCTAACTGTATCATTATATTGTTGTAGAATTGACAAGACAGAATGTGCTAGCTTGCTTAAAATTTTTAAATTATAAAATTACTCTTTTTTATAATGTATAATTAAAATAGCTGTGCAGCCTTATACTGCCTTATTTATCGATATGTTCTGTTAATTCCATCTGACAAAATAAGCTGATAAAATTTAAAATTAAATTCAAATTATAGCTGCAGCAATATTATAACTCTTGTAATATTTTACAGTTCTTTTAGTGACTTAATGGTTTCTTTCCTTGTGACAATTTATTAAAGCTAGCCAGAATAGATTAAATATTGATGGGAAATGTACTAAAGGTCTCGGACAGCCCGTAACTCTAAATATAGCTCTTTATTTTTGTAATGTTATGTTGAGCTTGACCCAAAATTAACCTTAGAAATAAGATCTTATTTCATTCTGTTGACTTCCCATGTATAATGTGTGGAGGCGAATGAGAAGTAAAGGCAAGTTGAGAAACTCCTCCAGAACTCCTGTGTTGTGGCCAGTCTACATGCCTAAAGTGTGTCTTCCTGTGAGGACAGTGCCATGGTACCTCCTGAAATGTACGGATGTGTATTTATGCTATCAAGATTGTGATTACTTTTCAATTTCTAGACTCTATTAATAAAATAGTATTTCAGAAGTGTGCCAGTTTCTTTGTGAAAACGGAGAATGCAGATCATTGTCCTAATGGCTCCCGTGATTACCACCAACAAACAGGCCTTGAACACTGCTGGAATTGTGCTTTTACAGGACTTGTGGTGCTCTTGTGGCTCCCGTGGTGGGGTGAGCCTGGGACTTACCTCAAGAAGGCAGGTATCAGAGCCATTCAGGAGTGGAGAAGAGGAGACGTTCACACACATCCTTAGACTAGGCAGATTAAGGTAGTTTTAGTAGGAACAGGACTGGGATGGAAAGTGGGAATGATCCTGTTAGCAGTGCTGGAGTCAGAGACATGAGTGTGGGATAGAAGACACCTGCTGAACTTGTGCCTGGAGGCCTGGGGCACACAGATGACCTTTCTTCCTCCCAGTGGTGAGCAAGGGCCCTAGGGTCCTCTTCCGCTAGAACCTAGAGCAAGAAAACTGCACGTAGCAACCCTAGGTAGGGAAATTGTAGCAGGGCTAGAAGGGGGCCTCATGCAAATGGAGGCTTACTGGGCCTTTAAATGAGGCATCTTTGTCCACTTAAGCTCAGTGTCCTTAAGTACTTCATCCTATGATTTAGGGACTCAACTTTTGAGGGCTCATCTTCCTCTGGTCAACTTGTTCTCTCTGCCTCTCTTAATGGAAGTGACCCTTGAGTCCCTTTTTTCATACCTATCTACTTTTTTTCAACAGATGGGGGCTGGGCTCCATTATTAAGGCATGTGGTTGAACTTTTGCCCACAACTCCGTATTTATTGCGTTGAACAGTATATTTTATTATATCATACATCATGACCATAAAGTCAGAGGGTCGAACTTTTGTACCAAATGATTGATTTGCTTTAAAGATGTCATGTTTGGTTGTTTTGAAGTGGCATATAATAGAAATTTAATTGGTTTATTTCAATAAAACAGATACAGAATAAGTTACTGCATTTTTGGTGATGAATTCAACGCCCATTTATAAGCTCTTACCATGTGCACTGCTCACTCATCAACAAGTATTTATTGAGTGCCTACTGTGTAGCAGTGACTATTCTAGGCAACATGAGGTAATATAAAGATGAAAAAGACTTTCTTTTTTTCCCTTCAGGAGCTTATAATTTAGTTGAAGAGATGCTACAGTATGTTTATAGATAATGGTAAGATGATAGACAATAGATAGTAAATAGATATTTTAAAATATATAAATGAATTATTTGAATCTTCAAAGGAGAAAATGGTTAGTTTCAGGTTCAGGGATTAGGAAGATTTCAGTGAAACATTGGCCTTGAACTAGACCTGTAAGAATGAGTTGGAATTCAACTGGTAAAGAGGAGGCTATTGCAAGATGAGTTCACAGGGTGAAACATGCTCATAGGTGAAATATGCTCAAGCACATATTCTGGGAAATCCAGGTTTGGACTGTAACAAATAGTAGATTTTTGAGCAAAGGACTATGCTCAGAATTAGGTATTATGGAATTTGGGAGACTTGGAGTGAAACAGAACTCAGAGACCACCTGTTGAGCACCTTTATTTTGCACATGAGAAAATGGAAACCCTGTAGCACATCAAATTAACAACAGAACTGGAGTTGGTACCCAAGTGGTATCTCTGTCCAATTTTTTTCTGCAATCCAGATCAGAAAAATTAACTGTGTAGAATGTGCAGATGAATGATCAATACAGCAATAAAGCCCAAGTAACTTTAATAATAATAATCTGCAGTTATTCATGTGGGACTCTTGAAGTTACAGGCACCTTATTTTTTGTTCTTGTGGCTGATAAATGTAGAAAATTCTTCATTTTGCATTACTTAACATATATTAAAAGGCAGATTTAATGCACTTAAAGAAAACCGTAATCAATAGATCAAATTCCACTCAAAGAAATTTGATCATAAATGTCTGAACACATTGTTTATAATTTCAGAAAACAAAAATGTAAATATTTTACTTAAAATATCTATAAATGAACTTGAATGCACCCACTATTGACAATCAAGATCAAGATTGAGCTTGTTCGCTCATGTAATTAGGGGCTGGTAAGAGAAAATAAGGACTATGTAACCTGAGTTTAAGAGAGTCCAGTGACTATCTGGATACTCTTCATAGAACATAGTGTTCTTAAGAATGGATCTGCACTGGCATTTCGGTGCATCTCCCCTCCCCCATCAATATTTGTGATTTAATTCATAATCTTTTAAAACTGAAGTGACTTTTACTATCCTTTTAATGTTGAGAGTGATAATTCCATTCTCTGCCTATCTTTATTAGATGCAGGTTTACCAACTATTGTAAACTTGAACTTTTAAAATTGTTACGTGATCTGTACTAACATATAGAGATCAAGGAGTCAACATTCTTCCTCTATAGAGAGAAAACATTGAAAATTTAAATATTTTGTGATGTATTACATAAAAAGAAAGTTACTTTCTAAAGTTTTTTGTTAATTTTGCTGCAGTTTTTCTGTCATGGACTATGCTTTAGTCATTGTAATTAAATTGAAGTCGTAGAGAGGAAAAAGGAGAGAAGAGGAAAAAAATAAAGAAAATGAAGCCCACCTCTGTCTTACAGGCAGTACGGTGGTTCTTATACGCAGCAAATGGGCAGCCTCCACCTGTTCAGAGATTATACATGAATTCATTCTCGTCATTGTAGTTCCATTCTCTGTACTTTCCATTTGAAATTAATTTTTTTCAGTCATTTTTTTTGCAACTTCACAAAAGTCTTGATTTTAATTCCCTTGATTTAATTAAGAAAGCATCCTCTGAGGAGTCCATTTACCCAGTAGAGAATAGTATTTTTTAAAGGGCGGAACAAGATGCTTTGTCTGGGAGGATATTATTTGCTCTCTGTGAGTGTTTGTATATAAGTTGCTGAGTAGTCTCTTCTAACACATGACTTTAAATATTTCTTAAATAAAACAAGGTTCTTTAAATAAAATATGTGAAATGAAGATTTTTTTTTCCTTACACAGAAATGTTGGCAGTTGACATGCAGCATCATGCACATTCTGTGTTAAGTTGTTGGTATGGTTTCATATACTTTTTCTTGTTACTTCTTTATTCAGTGAAGAGATAAATTACACTTCATAATTAATGGAGTATGCTGGTTTGGACCAAGCCAGAGATGATCTGTAATAAGGTTACTATTGATCCCCATCTCCTTTGTGGCTTATTTTATCACTCTCCTGCCTCAGCACTTGACATTAAAACCTTTTAATTAGAGGTGTCAACTTTACCAACTTTTATAACTATAGAAAAAAGACCAGATGGAATATTGTGCTTCGGGATAAGAATAAGCTAAAAACGAATGAAAGAAGGAAGGGGAGCGGTGGGAGATTTGGGAAAGGTAGATGCATCCTACAGACTGATGATTTGAAACCCAAAGGCTATTGTTTAATTTGATGACTGGAGAGGTCCAGCCAATGTTTCCAAAATCAGTTTCTCTGAAATCATCAAAACCATTGACGAGCCATTTTGTAATGGTTCAAGTTATCAAGCCAATGGAAGTGAAAATAAATGTTTAAAAGATACAGTGTGCTGGTAGCATCACATATATCATCAGATGAGAAGTACCAGGCCACCACGGAGTAATCAGAAGCTGGAAGATTGGGAAACCTTTGGGAGATTGTGCTTCAAGCATGTAAGTAGTGCTAATTGTAAGATTTTCCTTCCAATCCAGTTTTCTAGCTTAACATGTCTCCACAGAAAACACAGAGGAACACATATTTTAAAGTATTTTTACACACACACACACGCACACACCAGATACTAAGCAAGGAACAGGTGAGGAAAGAGTAGCACTTTAGGGGATGACAGTTCCCTTCAAAGAGACTTCATCACATAGCATCACAGAGCAGCTTTTATCAATTAAGTTTGATAGCCAGCTCTAAATTCTCTGGGAGGATGACTTAAATAGAGTTCAACATGTTGTCAGATGGTATCCTCAGACAAGAAATGATAAATGGTATTAAGCAGGCCACTATGTCATCTGACATACTAACAGTCTGATTTAAAATTGCCAAGTAAGCTGGGAAACAAGAGCTGGGGTGCCGTCCAGCCCTATTGGTAAATGAGAAATGGGACCCTGCTGTTAGCATCACTTCAGTTCGTGGATAGATTTCATTTGAGCCAGCGCCACCTGGAGAACTGTTACGGGACAGTGGTTTAGGGCCATGTGTTTGATAGGGTCTCCATGGTTTTACTTTTCTGTTTGGAGCATTTTTATTGCTTTTTAAAGGGGCAAAGACAGATTGCTTATTTTTCAAACACTTTATTTCCCCGAATCTGGTAGAAAATATGAATATATCTGAAACCCAAAGCTCAAGAAAAGTTAGGGAACTTCTTTCCAAACCTATGCTTTATGGAAAAGAATACTACTACATTTTTTATAAAACTAAGATGTTCAAAGTACTGTAGCCTTTTTTCTTCCTATGCAAAAGTAGAGGAGTTACTTCCTATGTTCCCATCAAATTCTACATTGAATATTGGATTTTACTCCTATATAATGTCTTCAAGGCTTATTTTTTGATACTTTTTTCTTCTTTGATAGTTTCTCTGTGTTTCTGCAGTGACTGAAGGTGCCTCCTAAGTTCTTTGCTAAGTTCTTCTCTCTGTCAAGGACCCTTACAGGAAATTTTTAAAAAACAGAAAGAAAAGGATTTTATACATCTTTAAAATTCTGTTGGTGCTCTGGAGATAATATACACATTTTCTTTTGGTCAACTGGCAGTTTCCAAAGCTGTGAGGAAGTACTTAGCTTCTTTACCCCCATTTATTCAGTAAACTTTTTGTCTTTACTAGACTTTGAATAAATAAACTTCAATTGAGTGGAGGAGGCCGTGCTGGCTGACTTTCCATTTCTGTGGCCCTAATTCTAGTTGAGCCTTTCATCACCTTAGGCTATGCGGCAGAGTTTGAGTTCAAACTTCATGCTCAGTCCAGGTGAAAAAGAAAATGTAACTGTCTTACCTCTCTTATGAGGGAGGTAGATGTCCCTGGATTTTAATTCTGTTGGTAAACTTCATCTATTGCATTCGTTACATTATTCATTTTGGACTGTAAATGCTCAGCTCTTTAGGTAAAATACTCAGTCTCTCTTTCCCCCTCTTCCTTCACAAAGTGGCCACTAGTTGCCTGGAGAGGGTGTGGTTGCAAAGCCTTCTTTTTGTGTTCTTGGCAAAGAATGTCTAAACATCGAAAGCCACCATCCTCTCCTCCACTTTCTGTTCGCCTTGAGATGGGTACATAGTGCAGGGATTTCCCAGCTCCAACATGAGTCACTCAATACTGCAAGAGGTGGGCTTCCAGCTCCTTTCCTCCTGCCTCAGAGCTGCAATTCCCTTGGCTCAGCCTTTGTAGTTGGAAGGAAGTCTCCTCTACCTTACGGGATAACACTCTGTCATCTACAGGTTGTTTCTCCGTGATATGGTTTGACTGTGTCCCCAACCAAATCTCAACTTGAATTGTATCTCCCAGAATTCCCACGTGTTGTGGGAGGTAGTTGAATCATGGGGCCAGTCTTTCCTGTGCTATTCTTGTGATCGCGGATAAGTCTCACGAGATCTGATGGGTTTATCAGGGATTTCCACTTTGCTTCTTTCTTATTCTCTCTTGCCACCACCATGTAAGAAATGCCTTTCATGCTCTGCCATGATTGCGACACCTCCCCTGCCATATGGAACTGTAAATCAAATTAATCCCCCTTTTCTTCCGAGTCTCCGGTATGTCTTTATCAGCAGTGTGAAAACAAACTAATACACTCAGTATGTCAAAATAATTTAGAAAATAGTTTCCCCTTGATAAATCCTGATTTTCAAGTCTATCATTTTGGTGAGAACCCAAGCAAAAATCTAATTTGACCTTTAAAACTGAGAAATGTCTCTGTGTTCATAAGATAGTTGCTCTTCATCCGAGCTCTGAAACTCGTCCTTTGAATAGGTGGAAAGCCCCAGGGAAAACATGATTCATAAACTATGGCAGCATCTGTGAAAAGAAATAATTTATTGACACTGTCCCCATCACACTTCCGAGACTGCTGAAGCCACCCAGCCTGCAGCCTTTCCCTCTCTGCTGCCGTTCATCCTCTGGTTTGCCTTAAAGACATTCTTCCTGAAATATCACCCAGAGAAGGGCCTGGGTATTTCTGGGAGGGTCCAAGAGGTAGAGTTAGAAGTATGATGTGACAACTTTAAGAACTAAACCAGGTAGAAGGATTATATTATGGTCATCAAGAACAATGGAGCCAAATTGCTCTGTTACCTTGACTATTTGTGTTAGGTGAACAACATGTTTTCTTAGAGCATCCTGGAAAAGTGGCATCTGTTTGGTGTGTTGAGATTGATGAAGAATTTGAGTTTAGCCTAATAATTGCCAAGAGAGAAAAAAAGGAGGATGGAGTGTGAGAGGAATAATTTTAAGAATATACACCTCATGCCTGTTTTCTTCTAGCAATTGAATCTTTCCAGCATCCAGATTTTTTATTTACTGTTGAAACATGCATCAAACACTACTGGCAATAGTATAAAACCTTTTTAAAAAAACGTTTTTATAGCATCTAGAATCTGTGCGATATCTTAAATTGTGTAATTATTTTTGTAGTATTCACAGAATAGTATTGTCTCTACATTCAGTTTTGTGGATTATGATTGTCCTCTTTGTGGAAATTCAAACAGAAAAGCAATGATCAAAGAAACAAAGAACTTAATTGGCTTTCCATGTGTGGTAATTTGTATGTCTTTATGCAGTTTGTGAGTTCCAAATCTTTTGAGATTGACGAAAATGAAGACTAGCTGACCTAAAACATGTGACTCACAGCTCATTAATGCATGCAGCCTGCTTCTCCCTTTGAGTTGGGAGCCTCCTGCTCCCTATTACTTGGGACCCAGAGGAGAGCCATGTTGCTCCTTGATCCTTCAACCTGTTCTGTGGGCACAGAGGTAGCTGTGCCAGCTTGTGCTGGCTGCTTTGAAAGAAAAACAGATGTGTTCATCTTCATCAATATAAGTTACAGAGACTAGTGATAGAAACCTGGGGAGCTTCCTGAGTGTGGGCTCCATTTGAAACCCCAAGCAGTCCCTGAGCCACACCCTATTGGAGGGCATGGGACACACACCTTTACTGTTGAATTTAATTAGTTGTCCTAATGGTGGCAACTTCTGACCAGGTAGGATGATGTGAAAACTGTCGTGGTTCTTCATTGCACCTGAGAATGAAGTTGGAACATATTCAGGGTAGAGTTTAGAAAGTGTGTAAGTTGCAGTGATAATATAATTTTATTGTTTAGAATCTTGATGTTCTTGATATCATTCCTTGGCTCTATAAATGCAAGATCCATTCATCAGGGATTTACTCAATCTGTTGCCACCCATTCTTACGTAGTTGAGAGAGGTATATGCTTTTTTATTTAGAAATTTGTCAGGGTCACATGTCCAGTGGAGTTGAGTTGGGAAGATTGAAGTTATATCAGAGACTTACATCAAATTGTTAGTGATGAGACATGGGTTTGTTTGTAAGTGCCATGATGAGCTGCTCTGTATTTGTGGACATGAGCTTTTGGAATGTGCAATCACATTTTATAAGAAAACTCTCTAAAAATGGAATTATTTAGATGGAATATACTTTATAAAATGAAGCTATTGAAATAACCAGTTTATATGAGAAATCAGGTATTTCAGAATTGTTTTGTAAATGTGATTGTTGACAACTACTTGGGCCACCTTCTGGCAGTAAGGTATGCTAATTTCTGACCCTTTTTCCTGTCTAAGGTCTTTCCTCACAACCTTTCGAATAAGGAGGTAGTGATTTTTCTTCACAGCTGATATTTCTATAAATAATATTTGACACTTCATAAGCTTTGAAGCTCATATTTTGTTGTTATGTTACATTTGACCTCATGTTCATAGGAGATACAATTCAGCATTGCCTCTCATTTTCACATGAGTGGGAAGACTCACCATCGCCCTCACCAAACCTCTCAGAGCAGCACACTTGTCTGGAGGGTGGGTCCCTCCTGCGCAGTAACTGCTCTGTCAGTGGGGACTATGGGAACTGTCACTTGTTAGTTTATTTAACAGCTCCTATTTTTCATTGTCTTCACTTCTGTTCCACCAGATTGCTGTGAAATAATTAATGCCACTCACCCCACCAAAATAACCACTTTTAATACCAGTAAGCTGATTTTACTACCAGACGAATTTATCAGGAATAAAAATAGCATTTAATAATGTTTTTAAGCCTTTTCTAACTTAATTAGGGCATTTAAAATTCTGAGCCATAAGAAAATTACTCTCACACAGTGGGTGGACAATATGATGTGCTCAGAGTTAAGTTTAACTCTACAAGTTTAATTACCAATTAGCTTAAAACTAACATGTTAAGTAGTTTAAAACATTTGTGTCCCTACCACATTAGTATTAGTCAGATCTTTAGGGCTAAATGTTAGGGATTTTTATATGGAGATTTTATATGAGATTATTCACCTACCTACAGAAATATTTAATTCAGATATTTTCTTTGAAATCAATGTTGATCATTCTAGTTTTCTTTGTAATTATTTTCTGACACTGGAGAGACATCAGATGGAACCATACTATCATTTATGTACTTCTGTGGCATGAAATAACGTTAGCTTTTAACTCACTTATCTGGGACAGATTACTCATGCTGTAATCCCAACACTTTGGGAGGCCGAGGCAGACTTAATCCAGGAGTTTGAGACCAGCCTGGCCAACATGGTGAAACTCCATCTCTACTAAAATTACACAAATTAGCCAGGCATGATGGTGCATGCCTGTAGTCCCAGCTACTCAGAAGGCTGAGGTGGGAGGATTGCTTAAACCCAGGAGACAGAGATTGCAGTGAGCTGAGATCATACCACTACACTCCAGCCTGGGTGACAGACTGAGACCCTGTCTCAATAAATAAATAAATAAATCGATAATTTATCTTGTATTAGAAAAACCAAAATAAATCTTTGTAAATAGAAACAGCTATTTCATTATTTAGCTAAATATAACTGGGATGGTATGAATTTTAAGCTGTTTTCCTAAAACTAAGCCCTGTCTTTATTGTTAAATGTTAGAATTCTCCATAGCCAAAAATTTTTGGCCAAATATATCATGATATATGTTTATTCTTTTAAAATACCAGCTACACTTGATTTTTCATGTTCTTTCCTAAAAAGTGCATGTAGCATATCAAACTATATTATCTCAAGTACTTTTAGTCCAGTTTTACCAAGTGATGCATCATGTAACATTTTAGAGCAGGAGCTGGGAAACACCTGTTTTTGTGTAGTCTGAAAGCTGAGAATGTTTTTTACATTTTTAATTGATTGGAAAAATAAAAAATAATATCTTGTGATATGAAAGTCATATGAACTTCAAATTTTGCTCTCCATAAATGAAGTGTTTTTGGAGCTCAGCCACCTCCATTAAATACTGTCGATGACTGCCTTCTCGCTACAGTGGCAGAGTTGAGTAGAGTAGTTGCGACAGAAACTAAGCCTAAGCCTAGCAGCCTACAGTGTTTACTGTCTGGCTCTATACAGAAGAAATTTACCAACACTTCCAAAAGTGGATTGGGTAAAAGTCCTTAGGGTATTTTGATACAGTGATTTTCAAAGTCACCTTTGCCAACCTAAATTATGACTTTCTCTTTCTTTCTTTTTTCTTTTTCTTTTTCCCTTCTTTCTTTCCTTTCTTCCTTCCTTTCCTTTAAAATGTACTCACTGCATTTTGAATTTTGATCCATAAGAATGGGATTCGAATTGTTAACCTGGTAGGAAGGAGGAGAGTGTTATCATTGCCTGGGCACTCCTCTGCTGGAAAAAGCAATGAGCCCGAATGTGGTCCTACTAATTGTTACGGTCAGAAACCTGAAGAAACAAGAGGTGGAAACTAAAAGAGGAAAAAGCCAGTGGAAATTAATGTTTGCTCTGATTTTTACAGTGCCTGTGAGGCAAGCATGCTATGTCAGTGGGAAGTGGTGACAATCCACCTGGGCTGTGTGCTACAACTCAATAACATTTGTAACTAATTTAACCTCACACATATTTAGTGTGTATGTATAACCATGGTTGTGCTGCTTGGTAATGAGGCATTAAAAATGAGCCAGTCCAAGAATTGAGTTTAAATAGTACCCTTCTCTCAGCAAAATCAAGCACTTCTTGCTGAGGGGCTGAAGGACTGGGTGGAGAGAAGGGAATTGGGTAGAGTTAGTGAGCAGTTCTGCATTGTCTCTGAAAACCTCTCGTTTCCTCTCACCCTTTCCTAAGGCAAGGAGGAGGACTTTCTCTCAAACTGTAAAATCCAGGCTGTGCTAACCACACTCAATTTAAAGGAAGGGATTATAAAAGTGCTGGAGGTAGAGACTAATCCCATGAAACCCTCTCCCACCCGAGGAATGGGAAAGATGCTCTGAAGCCTCTGTGGATTCCCACACCTTACTGTTGTTTATGCTCTTCATCTCCTTCTTACACTCGTCACAACTTATAATTATACATTCATTAGCTTGATCCTTTTTTTTTCTTTTTCTTTTTAAGATAGGGTTTCACTCCTGTTACCCAGGCTGGGTTGCAGTGATGAGCTCTTGACTCACCGCAGCCTCTGCTTCCTGGGCTCAAACGATTCTCCTACCTCAGCCTCCTGATTGGCTGGGACTACAGGCACGCACCAGCATGCCCGGCTCATTTTTTTGTTTTGTTTTTTTTGCAGAGATGGGGTTTTGCCATGTTGCTCAGGCTGGCCTTGAAATTCTAAGCTCAAACAATCTTCTTGCCTCGGCCTCCCAAAGTGCTGGGGATTCCTTTTTTAAAAGTACCTCTCTTCCTCTCCCTGAAATCTGAGCTCCAGGGTAACAGGGCCCATGTATCCTATTCAACAATGCGTTCTCAGCACCGACAGCAGAGCCTGGCACACAGCAGGTACTCAAAATCCATTTTTGGTGAATGAATGAAAATAACCTTGATCTCCAGGACACAGATATCAGGTGCCCTTCTTACCATACATGTCTTTCCCATATGTCCCTGTATTCCCCGAACTTGATTTTTATTTCCATGCACTCAAAAAGCCTTGGGGCAGGGGGAGCAGAGGGTGGAGTGGCTGCTCTTCCAGTCTTAGGTCTGAATGGAAGCACTCACATTCTAAGGCAGTGAGCGCTGGCTTTGCTAGTCCAAGAAGAGGAGGATGCCTGAGGTGCTTGGACAGCTCCAGATGCTTGTAGGGAGAGAGGGACCAGAGGCCGGAGAGACCAGTCCTGAGAAGGAAGATCTGAGCATCCCAGCTCCTGGATCTTTTACCTCTTGTTCAGACCCTAGATGTCTCCCCACCTTTTACCAGAGGATCCTTTATCCTATCTGAAATTCCCTCCTTAAAGATTCATATGCCCTTATAAAACAAAAACAAAACAAAACAAAAACCATATAGAAGAGCTAAGTGCAGAAGAGAGGAGGAGGAAAATGTGAGAGCCCCTAGTTATTCACCTGGCTACGATAGGAGAGCAACCTGGTGCAGTTAAGCCACCTGAGGTGGGAACATCCCTCATATGTGTACAGTGTTTTATGATTTTTCCCAAGCATGCTCATAAATCAATTGTTGCATGAGCTAATAGTCAGAGGCTGTGGTGTGCAATGATGTTAGCACATGGTCTGGGTCACACGAGAAAAGGGAAACCTTGGGTAGGGATAGGCTCCATTTGAGCTGAGCAGAGAAATTCTTGAAAGTCAGATAGCCACTTTCCCCCAACTGCTACAGGCCTCCACTCCCCAACACCTACTGACCCTGGTGAGTGAGCCAAACCACATCTCCCAGGGAAGAAAGCCTTGGCTCCCCTTCCCCTCAACCACACACAGCATCCACTAGCTCCAGCTCCGCCTTGGGAAATCCTTGTCTTCATCCTTATCTCACCTGCCACCATGAACTGGCTCCCAGGGCAACAGAAGGTATTCCCTGGCATGTTTTACAAAGGGCATATCTTAGTAAGAACAGTGGTGTATTCACAGACCACCCAGGTAGGTGTGCATGGGGTGTGAACACATATGCACAAGACTGCACCCTAGGAAGTAGATGAGCCCCTGCTAATGAGCTAGCTCCTGCATTAGTGCTTACTTGTGTGACTGGGGGCAAGGCTGTTTCTCTCTTTTTTATAAGAAATGGGGTCTCACTGTGTTACCCAGGCTGGTCTTGAACTCCTGGCCTCAAGCGATCCTCCAGCCTCAACCTCCTAAAGTACTGGGATTACAGGTGTGAGTCACTGTGCCCAGCCCAAGCCCCCTTTTAAAACTCTACAATGGACATTAGATCAAAACCTCAAAGGATTATAAATAAGACTGCGTACCTGTAAACAGACCAGAACGTAATAAATATTCAATAAATCATAGTCATTATGATTGTCATTATTAGTTTTCAAAGGCTGGATGCATATAGCTCCTGAAGCTTGAAGACCTATGTGTGAGTTTATTTTAACATCACTCCAAATTCCAGAGCCACATTTGTGATGACCCACTTTGTTATTTATATAGAGCATAGTTATTCCATTTCATAAAGTCAGGTTTAAAGTTCAAAATGAAAAGCAAAAGGTAAGTTTTCCCATCATCTTGCTAGGCAAGTTGTCTCTCTGCTCTGAAAAGGGAAGATACTAGAACATGTGAGTTATGTGGTCAACATCAGGAAGAACACTACGGCTGGGTTTATACAGTAAATACTCTAGTAGCTGCTCAGATGCATTCTTCCAGCTCTGTTATTCCTGGAGAACTGTGGACACTCTGCTGTGTTTAAAAAAAAAGTATTGCTTTTCATTACGGAGAAGTCTTCAATTGCTTTCCTCTTTTAACTAACATCTGTACTTAGTTATCACAGACTTGAGAGAAACTAATGATACCTTACAGTAAGACTATGATTAAATTACCTTCTGTTAATTAGGAGTTTCTAAATCACCTTTTATCTCCTTGGAGAAAAGACTTGATATAAATAGGCAGTAATAAAAGTGGTACTATGTTTAATTCAAATTGTATCTTTTGAAATTTAATTAATTTAGTAGTAATAGTTTTAAATGAGCATGTCAGAACTAAAGGGTCCTTAGTGACTTGAAAGAGTTAATGTAGCATCCAGAAGTTCCTAATGTACTCTTCAGAAGTAGCTTGCTCACTGAATAATTGGGTTTAACCAGCTCAAGTTCCCTTTTCCTCCCACAGGAATGATTCAGAGCAGGTTTTGAACCATTCTCATCAGTTTTTTTGGAGACACTACCCTCTATTCAGGATGTAGCCTCTGAACTCACTATCTTTAACATTTCCAAGACCAAGGGAGGGACACTGAGGCCCTGGGCCCTCTTTCCAGGCACTTACTAGAGAGTAAGCCAGCAAGGTGGCTGTGGACTACATCCTCACTGGACTGCACCTGGCTGCTCACAGCACCTGTCGAAAGTTCCTTCTCAGTTGCTAAATCCATTCACCTACCCACATCCCTTCCTCCTTTCATGACTGTAGAGAATACTTGAGCACAAGGCACACATAAATTTCGTGCTGTCTAGGATGGGATGAGGATGTCGTGTAAGCACATCATTATTGTAGCTTAGAAAAGCTGAGAAGTGTTTTATAGTGTTAAGAGGCTGACATGACCAAAGGCCTGGGAAAGGATGGGGCTTGTGTGTGTGTACATCCTTGAGGTGACCATGGTGCAAAGCAATTTATCATGTGCTATAAAGTAGATTGTTTAATGTGAGACTATTGTATAAGGCTTCCCACAGTAATCATGTACAAAATGATATATAGCATACCAAGTTCTCCCCTAACAAGACTTCTGGTCATGTAAGGTTGATAATAAAATAGAAAAGAGGATTATTATCATTTAAATGCACATGAACTCTTCATATAGAAAAGCATAGTATAATAAATTACCACATAAACTGGTAGAAATTATTATATAGCTTTTCTGGATAGTTTCATAATTGCAGCAGAGTTCCTTTGCAGGGTAGTTTAGCTTCTGTTTTGTTGCTCAATTTTCAACTTTTTTTTTTTTTTGCTTTTCCTATGAATATTATATTGTTCAGGACCAGAAACTACAAAATCAAATTCAAAACTCCTTCCATTTTTTGAAATTCTGTTTATTTCCTGAAATAAGATTAAATAACTTACATTTCTTAACTAAGTTTTGGTTAAAAGCTAAAATTTGAAATTTAAAAATTTTAAATACTTTCCAAAAATGTAGAGTAGGATAAGTATTTAAAGTATATTCATTGACTTCATAACCAATCTTTTGGTACAACTGGAACCCCTTCAGCTCCCTTTTCAATTTTCCCCAAGCTATTGCCTCCGGTCTATTTAAATATGTTGGGGAATACATGGAGACTTCTGGTAATGCTAAATCTCAATTAATCTAGAAATAGTAGTGAATGCCTTTTAAATCTAAGTTTGGTTGTGACTTTATGGCTCATTCAGTTGTCTGCATAAAAATAAAAATTTCTTATCTAATTTAAAAGCACAGTTTTTGGTGACATAAATCACCCTAGTGCATTCATTGTTTTGATTCCTCTAAGCTCTGCCTCTATAATTTTGTCGATTGTTTTTCTTTTAATCCTCTAGATGTGCTTTTTTGTTTTTTGCCCACTATCCTCTTTGTGCTGTTTTTCCTTATCTTTGCTCCTTTTTCCTCTCCTCCCAGCCTAACAAATGTGTATTACTAAGGACTTCTAGTGGCTAATGTGGGAAGTGCCTCTCAGAAATACCCACAACTGTAAATGGTAGGTCCATGCAGTGCGCATTGGACACACAGCACCTGTAGAAAGTAGGAACCAAAGGCAATAAACTGGTTCTTTTGACTATGTGATACTATTTATTTCATGAGTGTTATGCTGAATTCAAATGGCTATTGAGTGAATGCAGGAGATACCTATGTTACACTTGTATATGATAAGCATATGCCTGTATCTTATGTTTGTATGGTGATTACATTCAGAAACTGCACTTAAAGTTTAACCTGTGAGATGTGGCTCCCTTCTAAGTGTGTGACTATGATTATATATTAATTTAGGGTGAGAAGTGATAGAGACATTGATTGTGTTAGAGGAGGCTTTTTATAATGTGAAAATTCAACTAGATATACCTACAGACAAGACGGGATGTTATTTTATAGGATTTCATCTGAAATGTAGTACATGAGAGGTTCAGGCTGTGTCAGGGTTTAGATAAAAGTTATGTAACAGGAAAGACACATTGGTCTCTTAGGTACTACCCCAACTCTGAAGTGAGCTTTATGAAAAGTTAGAGTGTATTGGAAAAAGTTAGAGAATAGTTAGCTTCCCACATGTGGACTCTGGGTCACTCTTAATTCATAATTCATTCCAGATTTATATAGCATTTGGCATCTGTTCTCTGGCAAGAAATGATCGTTAAAATAGTTGAATACAGTGTTGAGGCAGACTTGTATGATGCCAAACCATGCTTTGAAGGTGGCAGAAACTAAGAGTTTAACTTAGACTTCAAATAAAATTGCATAGAAGAATTTTGTAAACAGATTTTTTGGAAATATTTTAAAGTATTCTCCCTTCTATAGTAAGTTATGCTACAAATACTTGTTTTGAACATTCAAACGTGCTTGAATGCAGTTTATATGTTAAGTAACGATTTGAGCATACCAAAAATTTTGCATTTGCATATGCACAATTTTGTGTGCACAAAACTGCACCTGGGTAAACTGAAATTACACACACACCCCTCAGACGTCCACCATATTCTTCAATTCACAAAATGTGTTATGAGCTACACCCTCTACATCTTGTGTTACAATTTTCCGTTAGATTTCAGATCACCCTCCTTCCACCACTTCACAGTGACTCACAAGCTGCAACTCTTCCAACACCCACTTCCACCAGCAACCTTCAGGTCTTTTTCAAGGTTAAGTGCCATGTTGATTGTAGTATTTTTTCATTCTTTAACCATTTAACATATGCAGAACTGTCATGTTGTTTTTATTCGATGTCTTTTTTTGTTTATGTGTCACTGCAAAATTTTTTAGTGTTGTGCCCCTAACCCACTTTCCTTACAAACCCTGTGGTTTTTATTGCACAATTTTGTATAGTGAGGTGAGTTTTAGGATTGCAGAACTGTAGTACTGCAGTTACATTAGGTCCTTGAATAATGTCGTTTTGTTCAGCATCATTTCATTATAACATCGAAGAGGAAAAAATAATTGATTCCCAGCTGGGGCCACTTGTATGGAGTTTGCATGCTCTCCCCACGTCTGTGTAGGTTTTCTCTAGGTACTCCAGTTTCCTCCCACATACCAAAGATGTGAACTTCAGATGAATTGGACAATCTTCAGGGTCTCTGTGAGTGAGTGTAGATGTGCCCTGAGATGGGATGGCATCCTGTCCAGGGTGGGTTCCGCCTTGTACCCTGAGCTGCTGGGATAGGCTCTGGCAACCTTTGATCTGGAGTAAGTGGGTTGGAAAATGAATAAATGAATGAATGAATGCATATAAGTTATTGGGAAATAAAAATTTATCAGGTATTTGGCAATCATCCAAATGCACAGCAATATTTGTTAACTGTTTTTGAGCTGTGTGGTAGTAGGAGGTTCCTCTGAAAATTTTCATTTTGCAAACATTTGTTGATTTAATACACCACCACTATGACTCCTGTCACTTACGAATTCACCACAAATTGAGTAAATAATGATCTTACTTGTTTTCATTAATCTTTCTTAAATGTATGTATAGTTTGCATTTATTTCAGCA
The DNA here is from genome assembly GCF_000951045.1 of Mandrillus leucophaeus. Taxonomy (NCBI): domain Eukaryota; kingdom Metazoa; phylum Chordata; class Mammalia; order Primates; family Cercopithecidae; genus Mandrillus; species Mandrillus leucophaeus. The sequence goes on along the minus strand of NW_012101876.1, from coordinate 2,249,921 downwards.
TTTAAAATTAGAAGTGTTTTGATCTTTATTGAGAGGTTTGATGATGTTTTTGTGACCAGAAATACGCTGTGGAAATTTAACCGTTGTTTGTATCAGTCAGCCTATGGTAAAATTGGTTTTGTTGTACCTTGTTCACTTAAAGTCACAGTTTCCAAGAACCTATTCATGTTAAGAGAGGACTTACTGTATATTTCTTCACAGTTACTCAAGATCACCAAATTACCAGGTCCACAACTTCCAATACTGTGGACTCACCCTCCTTCCAGCGCCTCTGTCTGTACACATCTGTAAATGTTTAGCATCCTTGTTCTTTTCCTGCCCTCTGACCACTCTTGCACCTGTCATACTAGTTATTATTCTCTCTGTTTATTCCAGTGGTTTTGGAGCATCATGCAGTGTTCATTCATCTTTAAAATTCCTTCCTCAGAGATGTAGACATTCTTTCGTCTCAGCTACTACCTCTGTGCAGAAAATTTTTGATTATCCAGTGCCAGAACCAAGTTGTCACATAATTTCTGGTTGCTTCTCAAGATTCTTAGACTTCCCTACTGTAACCACCAGCTCAGTTCAACTAGGGTGGAAGTTCACATCCTAAATGCATTAACATACTTAAAGGAACCCTAAAGCACTGTACAACTGTGGGGTGTGTAACATGTTTAGTTGTAAACTGTAAAGCACTCTATAACTGTGGGGTGTGTAACATGT
>NW_012101876.1:2229436-2247368 GCF_000951045.1 Mandrillus leucophaeus | reverse complement strand
ACTTACTGTATATTTCTTCACAGTTACTCAAGATCACCAAATTACCAGGTCCACAACTTCCAATACTGTGGACTCACCCTCCTTCCAGCGCCTCTCTCTGTACACATCTGTAAATGTTTAGCATCCTTGTTCTTTTCCTGCCCTCTGACCACTCTTGCACCTGTCATACTAGTTATTATTCTCTCTGCTTATTCCAGTGATTTTGGAGCATCTTGCAGTGTTCATTCATCTTTAAAATTCCTTCCTCAGAGATGTAGACATTCTTTCATCTCAGCTACTACCTCTGTGCACAAAATTTTTGATTATCCAGTGCCAGAACCAAGTTGTCACATAATTTCTGGTTGCTTCTCAAGATTCTTAGACTTTCCTACTGTAACCACCAGCTCAATTCAACTAGGGTGGAAGTTCACATCCTAAATGCATTAACATACTTAAAGGAACCCTAAAGCACTGTACAACTGTGGGGTGTGTAACATGTTTAGTTGTAAACTGTAAAGCACTCTATAACTGTGGGGTGTGTAACATGTCTAGTTGTAAACTGGAAAGCACTCTATAACTGTAAGGTGTGTTACAATTTTTCTTATCCTGACTAGTTTTCCTCTCTTATCTTGGCTCTCCCTTCTGTGCCCACAGCAAATCAGCCTTGGAGTCCTCCCCCACGTAATCTCTTCATGTCATCCTTTCTTTCCAGCCCCTCTGCTGCCTCTCATGTCTCTCATACAGCGGTGGCCTCCACCTGCTTCGTGTTCCCGCTTTTGTGCCCCCATCTGCCATTTCTTCCTTCACACTGATGCTTGTTCATGGTTCTGAAATTTTACTTTGATCACAACACCTCTGCTTAAAATTGTCAAGGGTTTGTGATTAAATTCAAACTCCACAATGTAGAAGTTCATATCTTATCCAATCTGGCCCTTACTCCTTTTCTATCCATGTTTCCTTACATTCTTTAACACGAGTTGAGATGCCTAGAAAGCTTAACAATATTTTACATGATTTCAAGTCCTGCCCTTCCGCATCATGCCTGCAGCGGGGTTCTGTGTGTGGCAGCACCCAAATATGCTCCTCTATATGTTTGTTAGCAGTTGAGTAGTGCTTTTTATCAAGCACATCTCAGGTTCTCTCTATAACTTTCTTTTATGTAGGTTTTTTCCCCTGTATAAATTGTGTAGTGAAAGATGTGGTAGTGGAAATGAAGTTTCATAAGAAACCCAGGACAAGTTACTCTGGAAACGGTTTGTTATTTAGAAAGTGTTTTCATAGTGACCTTGCTGGAAGAGAGGATGACCACAGCTCTTAATGATATGGCAGACCTCAGCCCCTGGATGGGCACCAGCTCTCTGTCCTTCCCACAGTGGACTGCAGCCACAGTGCTCCCGCCATGTGAGATGGAAAGGGGAGCTGGGTTTCATTGTAGTGCATAGCTGGCCAAAGACCTCTACAGCAATAATCTTTTAGTATTTCAATTTAAATATGTGACTTTTATATTATGTTCAAGTATTTAAAAGTACGCTGTATTTTCCAACAATAACTTTATAAATGGTGCCTCTTCCATTAGTTCAACTGTGTAAGATTTTTCTGTACTTGGCAGCTTTAGTAAAGGAAAAACTTACCTCTGGATTTCAGTTGAGAAGTCTCAAATCCTGATGTTTTAGAATCAAACAAAATTTTTCACCCACACAGTAATAATTATTTGAAAGTGTTAAAAAGAGAGATTATATTGCTAACTCAGAGAGCTGTTTCTTTCAAGAGTGCAGAAAAAAGCACCAAAGCTTACAAATTCCTGAGGGCATCTTGATCTTACTTTCTGTCCTATTCATGGCATTAGTGAACTGACTGGCTTTGCAGGGCCACACAGTACAAGGCTGACCATCCACCAGGAATGCTGAGCTTTAAGAGGCTATTTTAGTCTATTTTATGTTTTTAAAACAGAATATCACAGCCTGGGCAATTTATAAAAACTGAAATTTATTTTCTCATAATTCTGGAGGCTGGAAAGTCCAAAAGCAAGGCTCGGTGTCTGGTGAGGGTCTTCTGACTGGCTCCTCATGTGGTGGGAGACAAAAGGACACACTAGCTGAACGCTGTGTGAAACCTCTTTTGTAAGGACCTTAATCTCACTGACTAGGGAGGAGCCCTCATGGCTTCATCACCTTTTGAAGGCCCTGCCTGTTAATACAATCACATTGGCAATACTTGAATTTTGAAGGGGACACATTTAAACCATAACAGAGGTTGCCATTCAGAAAATTCTGACTAGATGGGAAAAAATTACTTTGGCTTGAATTAGTTCCTATTTTCTGAAAACCTTATCCATGATCACATTTGCTGTTTTGTATTCACCCCTGGAGTCTAGAGAAGCAAGTCCTGCTTTGGTCCAATCCTCCCAAGGTCATCCTGAGCCTGGTGGTGCCTGAAGCCACATCTGGCTACCTGGGAGTTTACTGGTCCACTGAGGCCTATCATGGATCTCCAAGGTGATCATGGCAGTTTGGGGGCATTCAGTGGTTAGGGCCAGGTGTATAGTCCATCATTGTTGTAAGTCCATTGGCATGTTTGAGAATGGTAATCTTTACATTTTTTGAGTTTGGAAAGATATTTCCCTGTTATGTGTCAAGTAATCATAGAATCCATGTGAAAGAAAGTTTTTTTTACTATCTAGCATTTTTCTTTTATAGCAACTTTAGGACATCTCAGACTTTGTAACTTCGTTAGAAACAGCTACAACAGAAGATGCAGTAGTCACATCTGTGTTGAGTAGGACAGGCAAAGAAAGGAGTTTTGAGGTTGGGATTTTCTGTCTGAAACTGAGATTCAAAACAAGATAAAGGGGAAATAATCTAGAATTCAGAAGATGGTATTACTAAAACTTCTTTCACCCAAGTATTTAAAATTATTCACAAACTACTTTTATAATTATTAACAAAATCTGTGTTCTTAAGATGAAGAGCAATTCAGTGAATTGTCTGAAATCAGACATAAGGTCCTTATATAAAATCACAGACTTGCTTATTCTGAAAATGGAATTTTCCTAGTTGATAAGCAAGTTTCAAAACAGAATATGAAGAGCAGTCTATAGAAATCTAGTAATATATAATATATTTATATAATAATAACCCTTAATATATACACATAATATAGCCGTGTCTATAAACAGAGAAATTTACTTTACACTAACATGGGAGTTACTTTCAAAACATAGCACTCTGATGAAAGGCATTTCTGGTTTCTTTCCAGCTTAATAAAATATAAATTTTAATTTTTACTTTGCCTTTAGTTGAAATTTCCTGCTTTTCATCTGCTCAAATTCTGTTTTAAAATCTTATGTTAGAGGTGATCAAATTTATGAAATAGATTTCTAGGCTATGTTAAATCCATAGATTTTCCAAACACTTTAGTTCCAGAAATGTAGGAGGTACTGGTAACAGGCCACTAATATAAAATCCATTAGCAACAACTATATAAAAGCATCTTGCCCTGGAAAAAACAATATAAGCATCCATGTGGCGAGTTACTCAGGCTGGCAGCAGGGTGTCTGATTGCTGTGCCAAGGCTTACACCTGTGTGTTTATAGGGGCTTGATGAAATTCATGCATTTGCATTAATGCAGATAATGCTTATATAATTAACCACTCTACTTGGCTTTGCATTCATTAGTGACATATCAATGTAATATACACAGAGAAAACAAGATAAAGTAGTTTTTACTTTGGCTCATGCATTGATATTACTACCCACACATCTGCTTTTGTCTAATCTGAGATGCCTATTCTAGTAGTTTCACATTAAATATAAATTATTTATTATTTATAATAATGAATTGTAAAATAGAGACAAGTAATTTATTGCTGTCATTTTAAAATGTTTTCTCAAAGTGCTTTATAGAAATATTATTCTGAAAAAAAGCTTTGGGTCAATGTTAGTAGCTGAGATGAGATTACTATATTGTGTGTAGCAGCTTTTAGGAGTTACAAAATTTCCTCTGCTTTTGTGCTTGCTTCTGTTTGGAACATCCTTTCGTCTTCACTTGTGCAGTTACCACTCATGTGTCAAGACCTATCATGGTTTTGTGGAAAAAGCAGAGGCTTCAAGACCAAACAGAATACCAGTTTCATGACTTACTAATTAGAGTCATTTTACCTATAGTACCAGATGACCTTGAAAGGTTGCTTACGTTTCAGGTAGGTCTTCAGTGTTCACATCTGTAAAACTAACCTCATAGTTACTCACCTCACATGGATAATGTGATCAGTAAATAAAACAGAAAGCACCAAGTACATATTTGATGCAGAGATGTTGAATTACTTTCATCTTGATTCATTCAACCAACACTTGTGCTATTTATAATCACAGCTTGTTATAAAGCAGCAGACCCAGACAGAAAGTGGCCCCTGCTAGATCAGCTGGTGGCCCCATGTCATCTCTGCTGCATCCTCAGTGCCATGTGCACTACGTTCAATAATAATTGACGACAGAATGAAAGGGAAGCATCAGTCCGCTGAGCAGGGGCCTGAAGGCCCATTGCCTCACCTGTCCTTTAAGCCTGCTGGACTCTGCACCTGGTGTTCCTATGGAGCCTACAGTCCTGAGAGCTTCCTTAAGAGCACCTAGAGGAGCTCTTAGACTCAAGGAGAATTTATGCAATACTGCAAAAGTTGAAGATTAATATATGCCTGTTAAGAACAAGAACTATAAACTGTTAACCATACATTAATTTAATAATAAATATGTACCCCAAAACTATAAAAATATCCCAACTGGCAGTTCTTCCTTCTGAAGCAAGTAGTACAAATATTTGATAACAGGTGTGACAATATGAATCATCTCTGCTGAGGTCTGCATGTGTTTTCTGCTGCCTTGTCTACACTTTGTTGATTGTTTACTATGGGCCTGCCTTCTCCTAGGCTGGTTCCCTCTGGAATTCCCTCTAATACAGTCTGCAAATGCCTCCTGCTGTTTACTTTCAAACCTAGGAGGAATGGCTTCTCACTATTAGTGTTCTCCACCCTGATGTATTAGTCATCTTCATATTTTATATACTACTCATGAATGGGGGACGGCAGTGATATTCACTCTCATTATCAGCAGAGGAACTTCCTGTATTGAAATCTAAGTCACAAGTGGATCCTTCTGTGGGTGTCAACGTGGATACCATTACACCGCAAGTACTTCACCATTAAATATCCCACGAAAGGGCTGTAGCTTCAGAGTATTTAATTTTATCACATCCCATAGCTCACAGGCTACAATAGCAATCCCACCTTTTTAGTTATTGTTTATACTTCTGTTTTATTTCTGTACCATAGTCCTAGTGCAGCAATTGTTCTTTTTTATATATATACTTTAAGTTCTAGGGTACATGTGCTTCATACTCAGCCCTTAGCTCAGGGTCCCACACATAGAGGGCCTCAGTAAACAATTGTCCCAAGAATAAACAAATAATCCTCCAAGTGTTATAGAATTTAGGAGGCAGATGAGCTTCTGTATCTGGACCCTTGAGATGAATGTGCATTTATTCAGCCTTGCATATATTTTATAGCTGGAAGGTACATAATTATTTATCCTTTGGTGATACTTAAACTGGAAGATGATTCTAAGAATAATAATGCAACTTGTTTCTCTGAGCTTCATCACACCCAGCTTTTCAAGTGGAACTAAAATTAGTAATGAGTATTGGAAACATTGCCAGTGAACATATGAAAGGAAGGCATTCAGCTAATTTGGGGCTACCAGAAAATGCTCTGCCAGGCCTCCTGGATAAATGGGGAGTCAACCGTGACAGCTGCCACTTGAAAGTGTCTTCATTGCGCCAGTCGCTCCTCACGCATCCTTTCATTTAGTCCTCACATTATGAGGTGTAATGTCTTTAGTAAGCTCATTTTATGGGTAAGAAATTAGGGTTGTGAGGTTAAATATCTTGTCCTAGATGACAAAGTTAATGAGTAATAGAACCAGGATTGGAACCCATGTAAATCTGTGCTCTTTCTGTTACTACACCATTCCCCAGATGAGTTTCTTGTCTGCCTGTGTGAGCCTCTGCCTAATGCTGCTGTTTTGTTCTTCTCCACTCCTGCTTTTGCTCCTGTCCTCATTTGTTTCATGACTAGGTTCATTTCATTGATCATATTTTTTTTCCTTTTCCTGTTTGAATGATGGGAACACAGTTGGCCAGTTCTTTGATACTAAGCTGTGGCAATCACCATCCTTGCTTGAAGAAGTCCTTGCTTCTTTGTATCTCTCATTTGGCTTGACATCAAAGCTGAAAAAGGTTACTGATGACGGTATGAACCTTTTCAGTATGCAAATTATGTAATGGCACAAACGACTTTATATCAGTATAATAAAGTTCTTAACGGTTCATTTTTATTGCTGCCTGTTCAATATGTCAAGCTGTAAAATAGAATATTTTAATTTACAGGAATGACTCAGATCTTGAAGAATGAATTTGAAAATACTGAATTCCAAAGTGCAAACTCTGCCATAGGGTGTGGACTTCTTGAGGACAGGGGTTGTATCCTGTAGGTGAGGTATCCCTGGTTTCCACACAGGGACTGCCTGCAGTAGACCCCAGTGATGATTAAAGATACATTATGGAGGCGTAAATAAATGCCTACCTTGGCCTTTAAACTTGTGATGTTTACCATTTTTTAAGAACTGTACAAGTTGATAAATACTGTTTGACTAACCTTAAGAAGCCAGTACACTTTTTAAGAGACATGTTGGTTATATTTTAAATAAGTATAACTTACCAAAATATGGTGGGTTTTGAGTTATACAAATAATCCAACCTACATATATTTAGTTACTATAAAATAATTACTAGGGCAGTTAGTGATAAATGCTATAAAGAAAAATAAGGCAGGCCAGGTGCGGTGGCTTATGCCTGTAATCCCAGTACTTGGGAGGCCGAGGTGGGAAGATCACTTGAGCCTAGGAGTGTAAGACCAGCCTGGGCAACATAGCAAGATCCCATCTCTATAGAAAATGTTAAAAATTAGCCAGGCATGGTGGCACACACCTGTAGTCCCAGCGCCTGGGAGATGGAGGCTGAAGGATTACTTGTGTCTAGGAGTTGGAGAGTGCACTGAGGTATGAATGCACCACTTCACTCCAGCCTGGCTGACAGAACAGACCATGTCTCTTTAAAAAATAAATAAATAAAAAATGAGACAGAAATGAAAGGAATGGATGGGTGTTTATTACTTAAAATATGATGGTCATGTCAAATAGATGAGTAATATTATAATGCAAAATATTTGGACATTTAAATACAAATATGTAGAATTTATACTAAGGCAGATATCATAATTGTACCCATTTGAGCCATGAGGGTTGTTTCTGGCTATCCCATTTCCTTTTCATAATGATTTTAGAGCCAACAAGATTACTTCAGAGGGCTCTTTTCCTAGCTTTTTGGTGAGTAAAATAATGGATCAGCTGTTCACTGATTCTTTCTCTTCTTCAAGCTTGAGCTCTTAAAACAAGCACATGCAATTTGGAATAAGAATTCAAATTTGAACATTTTAAAAACCACTAATAGAAACATAAAACTACTAGTTTTAGAGGTACTATTAGTGATGGATGGTATCAAACAAATGCTATTTTTAATTCTCATTGTATGTTTTAAACTGAATTTCATATGAAGACATTTTGGCTAAAATGAGTGAAGTGTGTAGGTGTTGAAGTTTTCTATAAGATGAAGTTGAAAATTTTGTTAAAATGGATAACCAAAAATACAGTTTAAAACTCAGATCAGATTTGCATGCATATTTGTAGCTTTTCACGCTGAAATGAACTCAGTTCAGTATTAGCTCAGGGTTCAAGTTCAGTGTTGTACTAGCCTCACTGCACTTGGAAAGTAATACTATTCGCATCTTGTTTTAATCATTATGCGGGGATGCGTGATTTTATCATTTTTCACATGCACATTTGAAGTTGAGTAGTGGAAAGTCAGATAAAAAAGCGTTTGATATCATCATATCAGCCTGTTTTAGGAGAAGAGCCTTGTGCATGAATGCAGGAGGGTGTCTAGTTGTCAGGTGTAATCTCATGTCTGAATATTCCCTTTGCAGATGATTCAGTCCCTCAAGGCGTTGATTGAAAATGCAGATGCTGTATATGAAAAGATTGTACATTGTCAGAAGGCAGGTAAGTGAAAGTTTGTTTCCTCTCTTTAAAATAAAATTAATAGCATCATATATTTTGCCCCAAAACTATTTCATTTTTTGGATGCTATATCAAGAAAATCAAGTAAGAAAATTGTTTTTCTACAGCTAAAGAAAATACCAATTCAGTGGTTCTCAGCCTTAGGTAACAAACTCACCTGAGGGGACCATTCAGAATACATCAACATTGGTCTGAGGTGTGGGGCTGGGAATTAATAACGATTTTAAATTCCCAGGTGTTTCTAATGTACAGCCAAGATTGAGAAACTCTGCACTAATCTCTTCTTCAGTGTTAACTGTGTTGCCAAAGCTCCTGCTGGTCACCCATGACTCTAGTACACAGTAGAATAGGTAAGGCTTGAGCAGAGGGAGAATGGCTTCTTGTAAAGGAGATAGGTACCAGTTACAACCTCCTGACACTTTTTAACACACGGGCATTTTCAAGTGCTGATAAATTCATTAATTTAACATCCAAATGTTATACCAGATTATAAAATTCTTCTTATGTAAACAATCATCCAGTTAATTTTAGCTGTGGTAAAACCAAAAAATTCGGTATTCTGCATCGTAATAAAAATACACAAAATGGAGTTCTTTTAATTTTCTAATGTTTTGAGTGTTGATTTGGGAGATTCTAATATAAAGAATATTTTCAAGTCATAAAAAAAAAAAAAACTGTCCTGACTTTCTAAGGCTTTTTGGTTGCTATTCTTTTAAACTAAGAAACTAAATCGCCTACTCTGAAAAAAAAAAAAATCCCTTATCTCAGAAATAGATCAAAGATAAATATATGTGTGACATTTTTTCCAGTATCTATTGAAAGAATATTCATATTAGTGACTAATCAACAAACTCCACAATCCCCATCTTGTTTTACTAATCTTGTCAGCAAATGTTATTAGCAGAATGATCTTTCTATTTCTAGTCCTTTCCAGGCTAACTCTCCCTACAATCTACATTTAAAACAAGTTCTTCAAACACAATTTTTATCATGTCACTGTCCTGTACAAAATCATCCAGTTGCTTAGCAGGGTCTCTGGTAACAAATCTAAACTCCTAACTTCGCCAGGAGGAGTGAGGTCATCTACCAACAAGCCCACCATTTTGCCAATATTATATAAAATTTATTAAATCATCTGTTCATTCATTTAATAGATGTGTTTTGAACTTCTGTATGCATAAGGTACATGGTAGCCCTTGCATACCAAAACATGAAAAAACAATGATTGGTTACCTTCTGGAGCCTTCAAATTGAACAGGAGATATGGAAGTAAACACAGTAAATATATTGAATGCTTACCGTGTGTTACTCAGGAGTCTCAAGTTGGTGTGTGAGGCACTGGGGAGACATTGGTGTTTGTGTAGAACAGGAGAGGGCCTGAGCTTTCAGGTACTGACCGTAATAGCTGTGTGCAGAGAATGTCCCTGGGCAGACCTGATGGGAGGCAGTTGACAGTAGATAAGGAAGGTGCTTCTGGAGAGTGAGGAAGGAAGGGAAGGGATGGTGAGCCATCCACCCTCTGCTTTGGGCTGCCTGTCCCCATTCCCTGTGTTTTTACTTAATCAGATTTTCACATACCACTCATCTGCTGAGACTTCTTTCTCTGTCCTCTCTGCCAATCTGTACTTTCTTCTTTTTCAATGATCTCAACAGTCTTCTAGGAGACCTTTCAAGATTCCAGGATTTATGTTACCTAAAGCATTCTATTGAGCCCTTTAAACCTTTAATTTGCTTCAGTTGGTAGGGCTTCTTCAGTTATTGTGTATTTTATTAATGCATTCCATCTTGTAAACAGGATAATAACCTCCTAAAGCACTAAGATTGTATATCAAGTTGCTCTCTGTATCTTACGCATGACATCTGTTCTAACATTCTGCGCAGAGCAGTTGCCCAAATATTAACTGACTAAATATGATTTGATTTTAATTATTTGATTCTATTCAATGCATGTATTGCTATGAAAATTATGACCTTTGTGGAATTTGAAAAACGAACTGTTTATCAGAAAAAAAAACTATTCAACGATTTGAGTTATTGTCAATTCACTGGTTTATGAAATTTGATAATTTTGAGTATAATGTGGCTTTCTGTTTATGTTTGATTTCAGTAAGAGATACATGTGCTTGTACTTAAAAAGCTGAAGAATCTTATCTATTAGGGATTTTGATTTGGATGGGGGAAGAATAACCACTGTGTAATGGTTCAAGTTGCTCTGGGTTTAAAGATCTTTAGAAGCATATAAAGATTATCTTTTGGTTTCACAGTTACTGCTGAACGCCTACACAGCCCTTCTGTTATACCAAGTACTTATTTTAGAGTCCCTTGATCTTTTGTTTCTCATGTTTACAATTATGGTAAGGACATATAGTCATTAGTCATATGAAGAATTGCTAATTTATATTGGGCTCAAAAGACATTTGCATTAGATCTTACTTTTGATAAGTAATTGTTACTCTGCTTGCCAACAGATATAGGTCACCAAAGTGCTGCAAGAAAGGATTATTTTCGATGTATTTCAAATGTTAAAGCACAAACATATATTTTTATTAGTTAAAACCTCATTTAAATAATTGAATGGAAATAAAGAGTCAGACCTCCACCTCCAAACACGTTAAAAAGCGTCCCCAGTTCAGAAGGGTTCAGGCTTCTGGCTGTGTAATCTATTTTTTACATAGGGACATGCGTATGCTGATGTTAGTACTGGGAAGAGGAAGCGTGGCAGGAGAGGAGTGCTGAGAAGTGAAGACCTCCAACCAAGGTAGGCTAGGAACCTATGCATCCCAGTAGTGGAGGACCCAAAGGGACTGCGGAAAGAGCAGTGGGAACAACTCAGAGATGCGCAGTTGGAGGCAGCCTGCCTGCATAGTCCTCTCTGTTAAGAAGAGAATGCGGTAGCAGAGAGAGTTGGGGTAAAAGAGAAATTTTAGTCATAAAACCATGTTGCTAGGATTATAAACGACCCAGTGAAGAGGAAGACATTAATAGATGAGACAGAGGTTCAGGATGAAAGATGTGAGGTCAGGAATGAAGTACAGTCATGAAACACTTGACCTTAGAAAGGGAGAAAGGCTCCTCGTCTGAGATAATACAGAAAGCCGTGACATTTAGAAAAATTCTGAAAAAGAGAGGAGTGTTTTCCATTGATGAGGTAAACAAGGAAGTGGTGTCATAGGAGAACACCAACTTCGGGGGTGAGGAAGTGAAAGCGGGGATTCAAGACAGGGACAAGAGTATGGGGACTTTGCTCAGAGTCAGAGATCAGCAGTGCCAGCCAAAGGGACTGATTAAATATCAGATCCTGCTGGGGTGATGGGATGCATGAGTCTGGGCCGCCATGGGAGTGAGAAGTGATGTGGCCATATAAGAATGGGTCTTTATAATTCAAACACATGCATACACGTTCTCAAGTAGGGGATTGGTAAGGAACATCAGCAGGAGAGCTGAACAGGAATCTGCAGAGGGAGAAACATAATGAAAGTTCATTTGTTAGACATGTATAAAAGTTGGGAAAAGATGTGTCAAATTCTTTCAGGGCAAAAGTCTTTTCCACTTTCTAACACCTATGTCTTTGTCTCTTTCAATGCCAAAACTGTAACCCATTTTTGGATTATAATTTCCCTTCTAGTCGCTGAATTGGTATGCTTAATAAAGGATAGGAAGATGATCAAGAAGGAAACCCAAACTGCTTTCCCTCAGTGAGCTAGGTGTTTCTGTCAGGTGATGTTAAATGGAAAATAAATTGTTCTCTGGAGGAGGAAAAAAGCAAATCAATGACATCCTGTTAACGATGATGAATTAACAAATGCTTTTAATCTCTACTCTAAAACCTCATTAAAATGACAGTAAAGGGTTTTTTTTTGTTTGTTTTGTTTTGTTTTGTTTTTAAAGCCACAAATCCATAAGGACAAAGAAAACGGGAGCAACAAAATTCTAGAAACTGGGTAACAGCTGAACAAGTGATAACTGGCTTAGCTACCCACTCAGGAACCTGAATCTAAAGCTGGTCGTAGGGGGCCTGACACAGCCTGACTCACAGGCCAGACACCAGCTCAGATCTAAGCTGGTGACCGGGTACCTCTGGGAACTGGGATAAAGCTAGTGATAAAAGAGAGAAACTGTCTGGAAGCTGGATTAATTAACACTTAAGATTTCTGTGTCCTGACAGTAGGGAGGTTAAAAATAGCAAAATTCCCATCCTTCATATGGGGAATTTAATAGATGATGCTTGAAAAACAATTCTAAGTAAACAATATAAGCATGTTACTTAGAAATATGAACATAAATACTAAAGAAGGGAAATAATCAGCTAAAGGTGTTGAATGTGACTGCTTCTAGGGAGGGAGAATTGTGGACAATTATTTGGTTCTTTATGTACATGCATAATTCTAGTAAAAATAAAAACTAAATTTGAAGAAAAAAAAAAGGAAGGAATCAAGGGACAAAAGCTGCCGCAGGAACTGAGGATGTTCCCAAAGATGTGATCCCACACCCACAAGGCCTGGGACAGTGTCAGGTTGCAGAAGGGCAGAGAGCCTGCAAAGGACCCCTGCTGGCTTCCCTGTGTTCATGGGCATGCCCCAGGCAGAGGTGATGCCTGCATGCCTGGGAGGATGAGAGCCTGGTTCCTCTTTTGGCAGGAGAATCTGTTCTGTGCACTTTCAGAATGACTGTTAGGAGGGAGGATCAAACTAAATGAAAGATGACCCAGCCCTCCCCAGACCTCTTTAAATGGAAGCTTCTTTGCTAAAAGCTCCAACGTATTTTCATACATGGCCAGGGTTGCATCATCACTGAGTAAAGTGGGATCGAAGAAGATAACTTTCCTAATAATAAAAGCTTCAATTACCCTTCATTTTAATCAATTTAATGGGAAATTTTCAGTGGATCTTATACATCCCTGCTTTCTTAAATTTGATTTGCCAAAAATAATTTGAACATTTGTTTTGAAGACCCAGGATCATCTTGAGATGCTGCAGTTTAATGCAGTGATTTCTTGAAGTCTTTAAGTTTGGAGGCCCCTTCACCTGCACACACAGCAGCCTGCCTGCTGTGACTGTTCAGATCTGGACATGGTGTTAATAGTTTAATTCCATCTCCTTTCATTAAACTCTCACTTCCTACTACTTTGTACTGTATTTCTAACTGTCTGTTTGTATACCGCTCTTTTTTTTTTGCTCTTATATTTGCTGCTTCCAGTCTGCTGAGCTGTTGATGTCTCCCCTGTGACCAAGCGATTTATCTTACATAAAAGAGGATGAGGCCCCAACACACTCCTGCATGGGGAAAACCGGCAGAATGTCAGGCCAGACCTACATTACCTGGATTTAATTGCTCGGAGACTTTTTTTTTTTCCCCAAACTCCTCATATCTCAGTGTGCTCCTAGGAGCTGAGGTTATCAGATAAGTAAGCCATCACCATCTGTCACTTGGTTCATGCACATCATCTTGCCCAACATAGTAAAGAAAATCATCTGCGAGATTCATTCTGAAAGCACTTCACATTTTCAAAAGTTCTGTTTGAAAATACAATTGACCCTTGGACAACACAAGTTTGAACAGCATGGGTCCACATATATGTGAGTTTTTTCAATAAATATACTGAGACATTTTTTGGAGGTTGGCAACAATTTGAAAAAAGACATGAACCATGTAGCATGGAAATATCAAAAAATTTAAGAAGATAGGCCACAAATGCATAAAATATATGTAGGTACTAGTCTATTTTATCGTTTACTGCCATAAGATATGCACAAATCTGTTATAAAAAGTTAAAATTTATCAAAACTTATGCACACACTTAAAGCCCATACATGACATCATTCAAAATTAAGAAAAATGTAAACAAATGTAAGATACACTGTTAACTCATAACTGCTAAAATTAACTGCAAAACATACTTTGCTACTGTAATAATTTCATAGCCACCTCCTGTTGCTGTTATGGTGAGCTCAAGTGTTGGGAGTATCTGCTTAAAACGCTGTGTGATGCTAATCATCTCTGACTGAGCAGGTTATCATTCCAGTAAATTGCATTCCCAGTAAAAAGTGATCTCTCAGTTATGGCTTATTATTCATCATGTTTAGTGCAATACCATAAACCTCGAGTAACACCATGGGACCTATATGAAGTGCCACTGGTGATACTGTAAGTGCTCCCAACAAGCAGAGAAGAGTCATGACATTTCAAGAAAAAGCTGAATTGCTTAGTATATACCATAGATTGAGGTGTGCAGTTGACTGCCATTTCAGGATAAATGAATCCAGCATAAGGACTGTTCTAAAAAAAAAAGAAAAGAAGGCCGGGCACGGTGGCTCAAGCCTGTAATCCCAGCACTTTGGGAGGCCGAGGCGGGCGGATCACAAGGTCAGGAGATGGAGACCATCCTGGCTAACACCGTGAAACTCCGTCTCTACTAAAAAAATACAAAAAACTAGCCAGGCGTGGTGGTGGGCGCCTGTAGTCCCAGCTACTTGGGAGGCTGAGGCAGGAGAATGGCGTGAACCCGGGGGGCAGAGCTTGCAGTGAGCCGAGATTGCGCCACTGCACTCCAGCCTGGGGCACAGAGCAAAACTCCGTCTCAAAAAAAAGAAAAGAAAAGAAAAGAAAATTCATGAAGCTATTGTTGCAGCCATACCAGCAGGTATGAAAACCTTGCACTTCTTTTGCAAAATTTTTTTATCTCACATTGAAAATATAGCTTTTAGATGGGTACAGGATTGCTATACAAAAGGCACACCTATAGACTAAAATGATTCAAGAAACAGTGAAGTCATTATATGACAATTGAAAGTAAAGGATCCAAAGCTGGAGAATTTAATGCCAGCAAAGGATGGTTTGATAATTTTAGAAAGAGGTTTGGCTTAAAAAATGTCAAGGTAATAGGTGAAACAGCTTCTGTCAACCAACAGGCAGCAGGCAAGTTCCCAGATGCCATTAAGAAAGTCATTGAGTCAAATTATCCTTGTTAGCAGATGGTATGATCTTACATTTGGAAAAGCCTAAAGACTCCACTATAAATCTGTTAGAACTGATAAACAAATGCAGTAAAGCTGTAGGATACAAAATAAGCATGCAAAAATCAGTAGCATTTCTATATGCCAACAGTGAACAATTTGAAATTAAAAAGTAATCCCACTTAAATTAGCCCCAAATAAAATTAAATACCTAGGAATTAACTTAAAGAAGTGAAACATCTCTACAATGAAAACTATAAAACACTAATGAAAGAAAGAGGGTACACATAAAAAACTGGAAAGATATTCCATGTTCATGGATTGGAAGAATCAATATTTTTAAAATGTCCGTACTACCCAAAGCAATATACAGATTCAATACAGTCGCTATCAAAATACCAGTGGCATTCTTCGTGGAAATTGAAAAACAAATCCTAACATTTATATGGAACCCCTAAAGACCCAGAATATTCAAAGCTATCTGGAGCAAAAAGAACAATACTGGAGGAATCATATTATTTGCCCTCAAATAATACTTCAGAGCTATAGTAATCAAAATTGCATGGTACTGGTATAAAAGCAGACACATAGACCAATGAAACAGAATAGAGAATCCAGAAACAAATCCACACATCTACAATGAACTCATTTTCCACAAGGGTGTCAAGATTATACAGTGAGGGAAACACAGTGTCTTCGGTAAATGGTGCAGGGAAAACTGGATATCCATATGCAGAATGAAACTAGACCACTATCTCTCTCCTTACACAAAAATCAAATCAAAATTTAAATCTATGACATCAAACTGTGAAACTACTACAAGAAAACATTGGGGAAATTTTCCAGGCATTGGATTAGGCAATGATTTCTTGAGTAATACCCCACATGCACAGGTAACCAAAGCAAAAATGAACAAATGGGATCACATCAAGTTAAAAGGCTTCCACACAGTAAAGGAAACAAACAACAAAATGGAGAGACAACCCACTGAATGAATGGGACAAGGAATTAATAACCAGATTATATAAGGAGCTCAAACAACTCTGTAGGAAAAAGTGTCTAATAATCCAATTTTAAAATGGGCAAAAAGTTTAATAGGAATTTCTCAAAAGATGACACACAAATGACAAACAGGCATATGAAAAGGTGCTCAATATCATTGATCCTCAGAGAAATGCAAATCAAAACTAAATGAGATATCATCTCACTGCAGTTAAAATGGCTTTTATCCAAAAGTCAGTCAATAACAAATTCTGGCGAGGCTGTGAAGAAAAGGGAACCCTCATACATTGTTGGTGGGAATGTAAATTAGTACAACCATTATGGAGAGCAGTTTGAAGGTTCCTCAAAGAGCTAAAAATAGAGCTACCATACGATCGAGCAATCCCACTGCTGCATGTATACCCAAAAGAGAGGAAATCAGTATATCAAATAGATACCTGCACTCCCATGTTTATTGCAGCATTGTTCACACTAGCCAAGATGTGGAAGCAACCTAAGCATCTACCAACAGTTGAGTGGATAAAGAAAATGTGATACTTATACTCAATGCAGTGCTATTCAGCCATAAAAAAGAATGGAATCCTATCATTTGCAACATGGATGGAACTGGAAAGTCATTATGTTAAGTGAAATAAGCCAAGCACAGAAAGACAAACATCACATGTTCCCAATTATTTGTGGAATCTAAAAATCAAAATAATTGAATTTATGGGGATAGAGAATGGAAAGATGGTTACCTGAGGCTGGGAAAGGCAATGGGAGGTCAGGGTTGGGGACGTGGGGATGGTTAATGCGTACCAAAAAAAAAAAGTTAGAAAGAATGAGTAAGACCTAGTATTTGATAGCACAACAGGGGTGCTGTAGTCAATAATAATTTTATTGTACATTTTAAAACAATGAAAAGAGTATTATGGAATTGTTTGTAACACAAATGATAAATGCTTATTAAGTAGATAGATATCCCATTTTCCATTATTATGCTTTACATACCTGTATCAAAACATGTCATGTACCCCATAAGTATATATACCTACTATGCACCTATAAAAATTTAAAATAAAAATAAAATTTAAAAAACCATTGAGGAGAAAGGATATCTGCCTGAACAGGTGTTTAATGCAGCTATACCCTGTTCTGGGGGGAAAAAAAACGTCACAGAGGACATTTGTTAGTAAGGAAGAGAAGCAAGCACCAGGATTTAGGGCAGGAAAGGATAGGCTAACTATTGTTTTGTGCAGATACAGTCAGGTTTATGATCAGGACTACCCCTATCTATAAAGCTGCTAATGCCCAAGCCTTAAAGGGGAAAGATAAACACCAGCTGCCAGTCTTTTGGTTGTACAACACGGAGGCCTGAACAACAAGAGCTTCTTCTGTATTAGTTTCATTGATGCTTTGTTCCTGAAGTCAGGAAGTACCTTGCCAGTAAGAGAATGCCTTTTAATGTTCTTTTGATATTGTACAATGCCCTTGGCCACCCAGAACCCCGTGAGTTCAACACTGAAGGCGATGAAATATGGTCTATTTTCCCCCAAGCACAATATCTCCAAGTCAGCTTGTAGATTAAAGGGTCATAAGTACCTTAAAACTCATTACAGAGGATGCTGTATGGAAAGGATTGTTAATGCTGTAGAAGAGAACCCCTGATAGAGAGGACATCATACATGACTAGAAGGATTCGAAATACTGTTGAAGATACCATTATTGTTAAGAAAAATCCGGCCGGGCGCGGTGGCTCAAGCCTGTAATCCCAGCACTTTGGGAGGCCGAGACGGGCGGATCACGAGGTCAGGAGATCGAGACCATCCTGGCTG
>NW_012101876.1:2216260-2229191 GCF_000951045.1 Mandrillus leucophaeus | reverse complement strand
AACAATAAATTCCTACTGGAGAAAACTGTCCAGATGTTCACAGGATTTATAACAGAGCTGCTGAAAGAAATCATGAAAGAGATTGTGGATATGGCAAAAAAAAAAAAAAGTTGGGGGGTGAGGGGTTTTAGGTTATGGATTTTGGAGAAAATCAAGAGCTCATGGACACCACACCAGAGGAATTAGCAGAAGATAACTTGACAGAGATGAGTGTTTCCAAACCAGTGCCAGACAATGAGGAAGATGTAGAAGAAGCAGTGCCAGCAAATAAATTGACATCAGACAATCTGGCAGAAGCGTTCCTATTATTCAAGACTGCTTTTGACTTCTTTTATGACAAAGATCCTCCTATGATACTGGCACTGAAACTAAAGCAAAAAGTGGAAGAAGGACTGGTACTGTATGGAAGCATTTTTAGAGAAGCAAAAAAGCAAAAAAGACAGAAATTGCAGTGCATTCCTGTAAAGTTACACTGAGTGTGCCTGCCTCTCCTGCCTTTCCTTCTGCCTCCTCCGCCTCTTCTGCCTCTGCCACCTCTGAGACAGCAAGACCAACCCCTTCTCTCCTTCGTTATCTTCAGTATATTCAGCTAGAAGATGATGAGGATGAAGACCTTTATGATGATCCACTTCCACCTGATAAATAGTAAATATGTTTTCTCTTCCTCATGGTTTTCTTAATGTTTTCTTTTCTTTAGCTTACTTTATTTTAAGAATATAGTATATAATACATATAATGTACAAAATATGTGTTAATCAACTGTTTATGTTACCAGTAAAGCATCCATCAGGTCCAAAGTAGGCTATTATTAGTAAACTTTTTGGGGAGTCAAAAGTTACATGCAGATTTTTGACTGCATGCAGGGTCAATGCCCCTAATACCCCTGTTGTTGAAAGGTCAATTATATTTGCAAAAGGAAACCCGAGAGCCTTATAACTTTTTGTTTTGTATTAGTCTGTTCTCGTACTGCTATAAAGAAATAGCTGAGACTGGGTAATTTAGAAAGAAATGGGCTCATGGTTAATTGGGTTATGGTTCCACAGGCTGTACAGGAAGCATGATGCTAGCGTCTTCTCAGCTTCTGTGTAGGTCTCAGGAAACTTACAATCATAGCGGAAGGTGAAGGGGAGGCAGGCCTATCTTACATGGCTGGATCAGGAGGGTTGGAGGAGGTGATGCGCTCTTTTAAACAACCAGATCTCATGAGAACTCAAAAGGGGGGATGGTGTTGAACCATTCATGAGAACTCTGCCCCCATGATTCAGTCACCTCCCACCAGGCTCCACCTCTAGCACTGGGGATTATGTTTCAACGTTAGATTTGGGTGGGGACACAGATTAAAACCATTTATTCTACTCTGGCCCCTCCCAGATCTCATGTCCTTCTCACATTTCAAAATACAATCATCCCTTCCCGATAATCCCCCAAAGTCTTAACTCATTCCAGCATTAGTTCAAAAGTCCAAAGTTTCATCTGAACAAGGCAAGTCCCTTCCACCTATAAACCTGTAAAATCAAAACAAGTTACTTACTTCCAAGTTACAATGGGGATATAGGGATTGAGTAAGTAATCCCGTTTCAAAAGGGAGAAATCAGCCAAAAGAAAGGGGCTACAGGGAGCAGTGTCCAGGGGCTGTACAGAGCAGCTGGGCCCTGGACTTGGTCCATGAAACCATTCTTCCTGCCTAGGCCTTGGGTCTGTGATAGGAGAGGCTGCCAGGAAGGTCTCTGAAATACCTTTCAGGCCTTTTCTCCATTGTCCTGGCTATTAGCATTTGCCTTTTATTTATCAAATTTCTGCAACCTGCTTGAATTCCTCTTCTGAAATGGGCTTTTCTTTTCTGCCACACGGCCAGGCTGCACATTTTTCCAACTTTTATGCTCTGTTTCCCTGTTAAATATAAGTTCCAGTTTCAGGTCATTGCTCTGCTTGTGCATGTGAGCATAGGTTGTTAGAAGCAGCCAGGCTACATCTTGAACACGTTGCTGCTTAGAAATTTCTTCCACCAGATATCCTAAATCATCACTCTCAAGTTCAGGGTTCCACAGATCCCTAGAGCAGGGACACAATGCAGCCAGACTCTTTGCTAAAGCATAGCAAAAGTGACCTCTACTCCAGTTCCCAGTAAGTTCCTCATTTCCATCTGAGACCTCCTAAGCCTGGACTTCATTGTCCATATCACTATCAGTATTTTGGTTGTAACAATTTAACAAGTCTCTAGGAAGTTCCAAACTTTCCCTCATCTTCCTTTCTTTTTCTGAACTCTCCAAACTGTTCCAACCTTTGCCCATTACCAGTTCCAAAGCTGCTTCCACATCTTCAAGTGTCTTTCCAGCAATGCCCTGCTTCTCAGTATCAGTTTCTGTTTTATGAGGCTTCAGGAAACTTACAATCATGGTGAAAAGCAAAGCGGGAGCAGGCATCTTCACATGGCCTGAGCAGGAGGAAGAGAGGGGGAGGTGCCACACATTCTTAAACAACCAGATCTCGTGAGAACTTACTCACTGTATACTACCAAGGTGGGATGGTGCTAAACCATTTATGAGAATGCTACCCCCATGATCCCATTACCTCCCACCAGGACCCACCTCCAGCATTGGGGATTATATTTCAACATGAGATTTGGATGGGGACACAGATCCAAATCCTCTCAGTTCTCATTTATGTCAGAATGTTTCTCAGCTCTGTTTTACAAAAGTGAAAGGTTCTTTCCTGGGAATTCAGAGACCCATGTTCTGGTACCCTCTGTACCATGTCTTGCTGTGTGACTTTAGTTTAGTCACTTGACCCCTCTCTGCCCCATTTTCCTTCTTCTAAGTGGCAGTGGATTATGTGATTCCCTGATGGCCCTGTGCCTTCTAAATTACAGTGAACTAAGATCAGTTGCGTAAACAGCAGTTTGAGAATGGCTGGATTACAGTTACTGAAAAAGATTAAACAAGTCATCCCATACAATGTTACAGGACACATAAGTTGTAACCCATCATCATTAGTTTCAAGGAGTAAAGTTAACACTTAACTCTGAAGGTGAAAAGCCAGCCTTTCTGAAGATGAGACACAGGAAACCTGCATCAGACTCCCATACCCCATTTGAAATCCGCACCATCTTTTCTCTTAAAGACTGGGTATTGAACCACCACATCTTCTTCTAGGCATTTACTAATTAATTAACTAATAATTAGTGAAGTCAAGGGAAGAAAAGAAGTAACAGCGTCCTCAGTGGCCTCTTTCTCATTTTAATTCCCTCACAAGGGACCTTCATCACTGATAAGGGATGGCAGAGGAAATGACCACAAAGACAACAACTAGGCCAACTCATTCAGAGCAAAAACTTCACAATAAGCAACTGGTGTCTAGAAACCCGTCTCACCACACCCCAACCGTCCCTGTAACCTTCACCCTAATTCTGCTCTAAGATTCCCACATCATCTATTCACAGTCATGCAAAGAAAAGAAAGATTCCCACATCAACTTTCACACTAATGCTATTTTTCATATGTGTGGTCAGAATCTCCTGGGAATGCTTGTTGAAAATGCAGTCTCTTTATATCATTCCCAAAATATTGACCATTTGGGAGTGGGACTCAGGAATTTGCATTGTGGTGAGCACATTCAGGTTTTGAGAACTTCTCTTTTGAGGGTGGAGCAGAGCAGGCCCTCTTCTGAGTTCATGCTCTTTCCCTAAGCCTCTCTCCTCTGTCTCGCACAGGGACAGTGTGAGTGACTGCTCTGACTCAGACATGCACCAGCTGTGTGATTGAGGGACAGCCAAATTATCTTTCTAGAGCAGCATAAAACATGGCTTTCACCAGTGACATTTCCCCTGTGCCACAAATGAAGGGGAGGGAAGTTTGGGGGATACTTGCCTTTCCTGGGGTACCTGTTCTGTGATTAAATCCCAACACTGTGCTCTCTTGTCACATCTTCCTCCCTCCTTCCTTTGTAAACCCGTAGAGTCTCTGAAAGCATCCCCTTGTATTTAAATAGCAATTCTCAGGGTCATCTCAGCAGGTGTTCTGCTGAAGAGGGGTCAAGAGTAACTCTCAGGCTGTTTTTAACTCTGGCACTTGCATAAATAAACCACTTGGTTATGAGAATTCCCATTATAATTGCTTATTAAAACTGAGAAGAACTACAAGTAAAGTCCACAGACAAAATGAATCACCTTTCTCATACAAATACCAGAAGGTTATGTATATACATACATATGTGTGTATATTAGGTATCCTTACGTTTAATATAAAGTGATTTGGCCCAGATTATCTCTAAGGCTTTTCCAGCTCTCTAATTCTGTGGTCTACAAATATTATAGTATATTATAAATATATAAGGGATTGTAAAAGGGAATATATAAATAATTGAATAAAAGTGAACAAATGCATTCTAAGAATGTTTTAACAGTATTTAGAGGTAAACTTTCTTATAAGAATAAGGAATATAAAGCAACTTTAATTAACCTGTGTTCTTTTATTATAGGTCACTGTATTCTCATTATAGGTCAGTGCTGTGTCAATAACATATTAACATATTACATTAAAAACACAGTCATGCATTTGTGGAATTTGTTTCATGACAAGTTATTATACTAATTACTTATTGGAGATGCAAAAAAAGGATGATAATGTTTCTACCATCATGGAAAGTTATAATAAAACACAACCAAGTGAGTGGTATAGATAACAGGTATAAATGAAATTTGAAGAAAGGAGCAGTCTCAGAGTCTTTTGTTGTTAGGAAAGGAGGCCAAGCTTGAACTAGGGGCTTGAGGGAATGCAGGATTTGTATAAGTTAAGCAGAAGGAACAAGGCATTTTAGGTGGGCCAAAGCTTAGCAGACTTTATCATCAAGGTGTACTTTCAGTGCACATGAAATGTATTGTCCTGGCTGAAGGGAAATATTTGCTTTTCAGGAAACAGTAAAAATTAGGATTGGAAATACAGGCTGGACTCAATGAAGGAAGCCTTTTAATTCAAGTCTAAAACATTTGGGATTGATTTTTTTTAAGCCAACATTTACTAAAGCCTAATTCATGCAACACTAGTCATGTTCCTTGGGCAAAGGACTTCATCATCACATTTTTATAATGCACCTTATCCCCTTTGGAGATTCTCAGTACACATTATCATGCTAAATATCCTCCAGTTTAACTCAGCATTTCTCAAACTTATTTGGTGATAAAGCCCTTGTCTCAAGTTCTATCTGTCAATTTCTTAAATACTTTGGGAAACTGTTACAAGCAGTGAGGTCACTAGATAGTTTAGGACTCACTCAGGAACTCAGTGATTGATTCTGTCTCCTGTGCCCTCCGTGTTCATATACTACTCCCAGCAACAGAATGTGGATGCCTGAAGTATTCGTTTAGAAAGAAGTTGGTTGTGAAGGTCTGTTTCAAGTGTGACACATATGAGATCACAGCAGGATGGTCAAATGGAAATAGCTAGTAAGTTGTCAAAACAATTAGAGTGAAGCTTCGGATGGAGATCAGGCCTACAGATAGAATTGGCTGTCATCCAAATAGAAGGGCCACTTGAGTGAATGAGTTATCTGTTGTGCCCATCACTTGTTGTCTGTGTTCCTCCTACTGGACTGGAAACTCCTTGAGGGGAAGGGACCTTTGTTTGTTCATAACGTTTCCCAAACGCCAAGAACAGTGTCTGGCACAAAGCCAGCACTCAATAAGTATCTGTTGAGCTGAATTGAATACAGAATGCTGCGTATTTATTTGTTCAACAAACAAGCTCTTTCTCTCCATCTGACCAGAAGCTGGAGATTCCACAGAAAAACGGGATATGGATCCTCCCCTAAGAAGGCTCCAGGTCGAGTATTGGAGACAGGCATCTAAGCCACTCATAAGTGTAAGTGCAGCCTAGGGTGTAAGTGCAGGAGTGAGTGCACACTGCCCTAGAGCCCTGATCACACAGAGGAGGAGTGGGGAGGTCTGTCTGTGGGGATAGTTGAACCAGACTTTAGGGCAAGAGTTAAGTCAAGAAGGTTGTTTGTCTAAGAGCCAAGGCAAGTGGGCACAGACATTCCAGACAGACAGAAGAGCGTATGCAGGGCAATACAGCCCATGCCAGCAGCAGCAGTGAGTAACGTGGAATATCACATGGGAAAGACAGGAACAGCAAATGAGGCTGGAAATGGAAGCCAGGAACTAATACATAATATATAATACATAATATTAAGAATATTAAGAAGCTTTAACATTATATTAAGCAAACAGACTTAGTGTTAGACTGCATGTAAAAGAATTTTGTATGGCAAAAACCAACATTCTGAAGGTTGTGCTAACAGTACTTATTGATGGATTGAATGTGGCATAGGAGGAGAGAAAGAGATGATTTTTGGCTTCCTCTTGGAAGGATGGAGCTGCTATTTACCAGGATGCTGAAGACTGGGGCAGGCCCGGTCTTGAAAGGGAAGATCAGGGGTATGGTTTTGGACAAGTTAAGTTTGATATGCCTAGTTGACCTCCAAGTCTGAAGTTTAGAGGAGAAGTCAAGACTGGAATCAATAAACTTGGGAGCTATCATTGCAAAGGTAATCTTTCAAGCTGGGAGACTGAGCTCATCTAAGAGATGACCGTAGACATAGAAGAGGGATCCCTGGCCCCCAGTGTTTATATGTCAGCAAGATGCAGAAGAACAAACAGGAGGTTAAGGTGTTCAAAACATTTGGGCATCCATCTGGGTTTCAGGTTAAGGTGTGACAGCTAGAGAGGTGGGAGGAGAACACTGATCTTCTGGAAGTCTAGTGAATGAAGTATTTCAAGAAGATACCATTTTTCAGATGTTTGTATTAAAGACCCCAGAATTCCATCACATATAAATCACAATGGATTGGTAAGGATATCGGGGAAGCTGGTAACTCAGATTTGGGGGAGGAAGGGCATGTAAATTGTGTGCATGTCCATATCTGGGGAAGCCCATATGGGAGTAAATTTCAGAATTTCAAAGTTTATATACTTCCAACCAATAATTCCATTGTTTCAGAGATTATTCTATAAATATGATCAAATACTTAGGGAAAGCCATATATGCAAAGGTTTTTGTTGTAATATTGAGGACAACTTAAATGCTTACCAGGAGGGCCCTGGGACGTACATTATGATACATTCTTATAATGGAACATTATGCCACTGTATAAAGAATAAAGAATTCAAAAATTAGCCAGCTATGGCGGCACATGCCTTTAGTCCCAGCTACTAGGGAGACTGAGGCACGAGAATCACTGGAACCTGGGAGGCAGAGGTTGCAGTGAGCCAAGATTGCACCACTGCACTCTAGCCTAGGCGACAGAGCGAGAATCTGTCTCAAAACAAAAAGAATAAAGAAGTATATGTGTGTGTATGTGTGTGTTATATATGTACACACTTGTGTATATATGTGTATATGCATTTCTGTATGTGTGTATATATATTTGCGTGTATGTATACATATATATACTTGCCTCCAGACATATGTATACATATATAAGAAAGATCTTATATACATATATAGAGATATAGATAGTTGTAAAAGCAAGAGAAACCGTGTGCGTTATTTGCTAACATTTGCTTTAAAGAGGCAGGGAGAATATGCCATGTGTGCTGTGTGTGCATCTCTCAGGAAGGGTACCTAAGAAGGAATAACAGCGGTTGCCTGAGATGGGGAGGGAAACAAGGAGGCCGGGAGATCGGGAAAGGAAAGACAGTTCCCTGTATATCAGTTTATACTTTTAAAATTGTTAAACCATATGACTACATTATCTGTTGAAAATTAAAATCGAAAGAGGTGTCAAAAAGAAGGAGAAACATGGACAGGCTGCAGTCACGAGGACCTTGTGTGTTATGGTAATCATGCCAGACTGTGGGAGAGCAGGAAAGCATCGATGTGAAAGTGGCGATCCAAACAAAAATGTTCTAGGTCTAACAGAACGTGTGTGGCGATCCAAACAAAAATGTTGTAGGTCTAACAGAACCCCTCTGTGCATAATTGTGGTGAAGACCTCTTTATTTCTCAGTGAAATGAAGTGAGAAGGGTCTTGCTAAGCACATTATTCTTCTTATCCCACCCGGGTGAGTCATGTGGTCTTGTGTTTAGAATGGTGGCATGGTAATTAGATTCCACAAAGGGCTGAAAGTTATGCAACTTCATCTCACCTAGCTCTACCCAGATGGAAAGTGCTGGCAGAAGAAGAAAACCTCCCTCATATAATTCATTCACAAATTGTACTGCTGTGGATTTGGCATTGCAAGGATCTTGTCATCCATCTGGGTTTCAGGCATATATTTAAGAGACCTGGTTTATCTTTTCCGTCTCATGTGGAACGGGATTTAACAGTTCAAAATCCATCTTAAAATAATTTGGCTTTTGTTAATACCCAGATTGTTTGGGAAGAAGGCCAAGAAAAGGAGGCTACCAACTGGAACTATCTGAAAAGCAATTAGGCATTTCCACATCTCCACAAGGATTAGGATGTAAACACCCACAGGTCGGCCACACACCCAAACTTCAGACCTCTGGAGTTTTGAGGCAGAGCATATAGTTTACAAAGGCTGTACATTTAAACAGGTACTATATATAAATTATACGTATTCTCATAAAATTATCAGATATCCATATTTTGTTCTCTAAGTAGTGTGATATCATACGTACAAACCATGTTACGTTAAGGTATGTTTAATACTGTTGACATCCACCTCTTAAATGAGGTCCCAAACACACCTGTGTCATATGGTATTCCATCTTTCAGGAAATAATCCACTACACCTAATTTGGGGAATTTGAAATAAATTAAAAATATAAATATATATTTTGTCACCATTTAAAAGATTTTAGCTTTTGCTTTTAATTTGTTTTTTAATCTACACACAAAAATTTTTGTACTGGTTGTGTTTGTGATAAAAGAGCTTTTTGGGACAGCAAAGTAAATTTTCAGTTGAAAAACTAATTTTTAAGTGTATTCATTTAAGATCAATGTCTCCTCATGAAGAATTTTTAAAATTGTATTTGCTTCTAAAATTTTAGCCATGTGCTACATGCTGTATTTTATTTTCATATCATTTAGATTGGTAGAGAAAATCCCAACCAGAATGTTTGAAAGGTCGTCTGCTTTACGTTTGGCAAGAATAAATGGCATTCATTTCATCGAAAAAGGAGATGATGCCATGTTTCTGACTTGGCCCTCACTTCCTTTCAAAGCAAAAACCTCTTTTTGATATATTTTTATTGTATATATCATATTTTTATTTTTAGGGCTGTTTGCTTTTCATCTAAGTTTGTTATCTGTGATGGGAAGCAGAAAACTTGATAGAAGTGGAAATTTCTCTTCACTATTTCCCAGTATAGTTGTATGCAGTTGTACTAAATGTTCTGAGTTAACTATGCCATCTTGAAAATTTTGCACCCATTTATTAACTTTTACAAAACCTGACATTTTATCAGCATTATAATTCATTTTTTGTCATTAAGCTTTTAAGCCCTTCAGGAAAAAACTATTTAAAATATTTAAATTATAAAATATTTTGAAATAATAATTGGAAAATTATGTGTAATCAACACCTACACATATAAAAAATCTGAGCTGTTTAGATTTTAGAGATAATGCTGAAAGAAGCAATAAATTTCTAAAATGTTTCTTTATATAAAAATTCAATAATATAATTTTGTGTGGCCATACCAATTTTTAAAATTTAGCATTATAGCTATAAAGCAAAGGTTACATGATTTGTGCAGTCCTCACCAAGAAATGATGGCTTCATTCTGTTCTTTGTTCGCACAGCCTGTATCTTCCATTCCCTTTTGATGAGAACTGAATTAAACTCTCATTGACATCACCTAAGGATTTTCCATGTGTCCTTTCTCTGCTGCTTGATGACCTACTATTTATACCCTTAGTTCCCAAGTTCATTATCACAAAGAAATTGCAGCAGGTTTCCTCATGGTTAACATTCCAGAAGAAAAATAACCCACTGCTTTTCCCTAGGAACGGAAACTTAGGGTCATGGAGTCAAAGGAACTTAATGGTTGGGTCTTTGGCACAGAGCAACTGAGGCTCAAAGACAATCATTTTGTTGAAAGAGCGGCCACACCAGGCCAGCCAGGTCTGTGTATGAGACACTGATCATTTGTTAATCTCTGAACATAATTTACCCCTAAGCATTAATCCGTATTCCTGCATGTTTTATTGGATTCATGTAATATGCTCACAGCCTTCAAACTTTGATGTCTTTAAACACACTGTATATTCTGACTGTTAAATATATCGCACATAGCAATTGTGTCACACTTCCAAAGGACTGTTTACCTAGTTAGTGTTGGTTTTCAATGACGTTTTTTCCATTTCTTTGGCTAGAATTAACTGTTACCTCTTCTCACTTGGGTAGCAACATGGTTGTAGAATCAAGGAATCCTAGTTCCTTTCCCTCCCTCTTTAATAGCTGCCCCAAAATGTTATGTTTCACTTTTAAAGAAAACATGGACAAGGCCATACTATTTGAGACTTTTATAGTGCCATTTAGTTTAAATTAGACTAGTATATGGGACATTGGCTAATAGAAAAAACACAATTATTTTGTTAAACAGTTAACTACAAGATAATATGAACAGCTATACATGACTCTAAAATATACAAATTTAGGATGCAAATGTGTTGCTACAGTATTTGGAAGATATTGGAAACATACAGGTAAATGGAACTTGTTTTTGAAAAAAAAAAAATCCTACTTTTTATCCCCTCATTATTATTGGCCTAGTTTCTATTTGTGAACCTGAAGATTGTTTTCACAGTGGGAATTCTTGTTACCATCACTGAGCAGAGGCAGCAGCAGCAACCTTGACACCGTCCCGAATATGCCTTTCTGTTTATTCTCCCCAGTGTCTGCCTGGTGGCTTTTCATACGTCCAGCAGGCAATGCTCTGGCCACATAAGCTAACAGCCACACTCTCTAAGAATATTAGGACTCTTTTGGCTTAAATCAACAATTTTAAAACTTCTAAATATGACCTTCTAAATATGCAGATGATCATCACAAAAGAAATTTTCTCAGGATCAATAAAATTCCAATTATTTTTATTAAGTATGTAGGTTTTTCTTACCTATAATTCATCAATGAAAAACACTTGTGTTTCTTTCTCTCCCCTCCTTCCTTCCTTCCTTCCTTCCTTCCTTCCTTCCTTCCTTCCTTCCTTCCTTCCTTCCTTCCTTCCTTCTTGTCTTTTAGGATAGACAGTCTTACAGTTCTTAGATTTTCTGAAATACCCCTCTAATAATGACCCTCTGATACCTACTGGACATGGACTTTGCATCTCTCTGTCCCATCTCCCCATCTTCCTAATCTGGTTTTCTTCAAAATGATCCCTAGTCCTCTTGCATGGAAATCTGAAAATGTCTGTGGCTGGGCCCACCGCAGACCTCCTGAATCAGAACCTCCAGGGAGACTCAGGAACCTGCACTTTAAACACACCTCCAGCGATTCTGTTACTCGTTGAGGTTTGAGATGCACTCTCTAGTCTCCATGTGACTTCTCTGTGCTGCCTGTGCCCACTATTCTCTGACAGGTTCCCCCAGACCCTCCTCACATGCTCTTTAAATTCTCTGGATTACTGTAATCCACTTTTGCCTGTTCAACTGCAGTCACAGGTTCACACAGCTCCTTGCCCACCCACAGCTTTTACCAACACTGGGTCATGCTCCATTCGCATCCCCACAGTGGGAGTCCCTCATCTTTTCTCTTCCTGTAATTAAAGTGCAAGGAGTTTTAAAATAAAACGAACTTGACTTCTTGGGGGAGGGGAGAGGGAGTGTGACTTAGTCTTAAGCTTTTTATTTCTCACCTGATTTTCACCAGCTACTTTAAAACTCACTCTAGTCTTTAGACAGAATAGTATGACTTACAGAAGGAGAAGAGATACTACTCTTCAGCTTTTTAGTAAGAGAAGGACTTTTTCGTTGGGCTGTTTCTTTGCTGAAAATAATTTGAAAAATGAAGTGGTTACTTAACTTCTAACCCAGAGAAGTTCTTTATACAGCACTGTTGTTGTAAAGAACTCTGAAGACCTCCTGTGACATGCTAGGAATAGATTTCCTAGTAATTTAGTACCGAGAGAATAATGCAATTTGCATCTTAGATATCTTAATGGATTTCTTTTGTTTTATATATATAGACTGATGCAGTTCAAATGTATAATCTCATTCTCTGTCTCTCTCTCTTCCCTTCTAACTGGTACCTATGCAATAGCCCTTACAGCGTTCTGCCCACAGAAAAATTATTTTACACGTATGACTATATCAGACAAACCAAGATTAAAATCCTTCTTTGCCACTTCCTTAGGAAAGTGCTGTAGCCTCTGTCTGCATTTCTTGTACAGCATATGTGAAGCGCCTGGCAAGTTGCCTTGCGATTCCCTTGGTTGTGTATCCTCAGTCCTTGCCCTGGCCCTCGCGTGTCACAGGGAGACAGTGAAAGGTCAAGGTGAGAACCCTTTTCCTAAAAAAATAAAATCAATATATGCTTCAAATTAGTTGATTAGCAAAATCCACTCTGGTGGATTAGCAAAGATCAGTCATTTCTAAGTTAATAACACAGAAATGTTTAAAAGACCAGCCTGACCAACATAGTGAAGCCCCATTTCTACTAAAAATACAAAAATTAGCCTTGTGTGGTGGCAGGCGCCTGTAATCCCAGCTACTTGGGAGGCTGAGGCAGGAGAGTTGCTTGAACCCAGGAGGCAGAGATGGCAGTGAGCCGAGACCACACCACTGCACCCTCACCTGGGCAACAGAGTGAGACTCTGTTTCAAAATAAAAAATAAAAATACAAAAAAGACTTAACAGAAACAGATGTATTATGCAGCAACTCAAATAATTAAATAAATGACAATGGGATTGATAGTCTGAGTTTTTTATTTTTAACTTAGTATTTCCAGTGTTCAATTTATTACCTTTTTGC
>NW_012101876.1:2209006-2215760 GCF_000951045.1 Mandrillus leucophaeus | reverse complement strand
CGCGATCTCGGCTCACTGCAAGCTCCGCCTCCCAGGTTCACACCATTCTCCTGCCTCAGCCTCCCGTGTAGGTGGGATTACAGGCACCTGCCACTACGCTTGGCTAATTTTTGTATTTTTAGTAGAGATGGGGTTTCACCTTGTTAGCCAGGATGGTCTCGATCTCCTGACCTCGTGATCCTCCCACCTCAGCCTCCCAAAGTGCTGGGATTACAGGCGTGAGCTACCGCGCCTGGCCTGAAAGCTGTTTTCTTAAG
The DNA here is from genome assembly GCF_000951045.1 of Mandrillus leucophaeus. Classification (NCBI taxonomy): domain Eukaryota; kingdom Metazoa; phylum Chordata; class Mammalia; order Primates; family Cercopithecidae; genus Mandrillus; species Mandrillus leucophaeus. Next base: position 2,215,503 of record NW_012101876.1, on the reverse strand, counting down.
AGTAGCTGTTTGTCTAAGCTCAGCATTCCCTTCTTCTGCTGTTCCATACTTACATTATGTGAGCTGGAATTAAGCCCAGCATACCAGTTCCTGTCATTGCCTCATTACCTTGCAGGTGATCAAATGTTCAGCAAGGCACCATAAACAGTCTACCTCTAGCATAATGAGGCTTCCATGTAGATACCTTGATGTTAGAAAAATCCCTCACTATTATTGTTACACCTTGTGCCAGTTTTGAAATGCCATAAAAAGCCATTGTGAAGACCCCACATTCGGTCAAGCAATTGTAATATGTGGTCCTGCTTTAGTTAATATCACTTCCATTTTTCTTCCCAGTTTCTTTTCCCGTTCATCTTACAGTCCATGGAGTCATATTTCTTGTTTGTAGAGAGCTACCCCCTCCCTCCCACTCTTGTGTCTCTTTCCTTTCCTATAATTCCAGTCATGGATTCCATTCTGCAAACCTCAGTGATACTTATGAGAATACGGTAGCTTCTGACTACCAGAAACATAATGAGTATTAATTATTCCTGTTTGGAAATCCAGAACTCTTGAAGTCCAATATTAAAACTTAGAAAAGCCAAGCACATCAGTCTTATCATTAGGGCCCCAATGGGTGGATCTGAGTCATGCAGCAACACTCCAAGGAGTCTCCTAGAGGTGAAGAGTGGGGAAAGTGTGTGTGTGGCATTGGGGTGGAGGGGGCTTATTCAGTTAACCAAGTTGGGATGTTCTCAAGCACCATCATCAGCAAAAGAGAAGTTGGAGAAAAGGGGAGTGGTCCATGCGTTAGTTCCCTGGAGAGTGGAATGAATCTCACTAGTTACTGTTCTTTCCTGAAACCAGTGAGGCTACCATATTGTATTAGCATAACAGGAAGTAGGACCACAGCTCCCAGTTAGGTGAGAGAAAGAAACACGGAAGTAAAAAGACTAAATTGGCCACTTACTGTATTTATGATATGTGTGTTAGCTTTTGCTTGATATTTAAAGACACTAAGGAATAAAGTTGTTGTCAATCACCATATAGAGTTGCTTTGAAATGGTGTTGCATAGAAAGGGAATTAGAAATCGGAATGCCCAACTGAAGAGTAAAAGTGTGCAAAAGAATGTACAAAAGGTCCTGTAAAATTTACAACAGTGCTAAATTATTTGTAATAGCAAAAGTTTTTAAACCATGCAATGTCCTTCAGTAGTGAACTGGTTAAATAAATGCTGATTCATCTACACAATGGAGTCTGTAACTGTTACAGAAAAGAGTGAGGAAGAGCTCTATACGCTGACAGGGAGTGAACTCCACTATGCAATTGTGTGAGAAAAAGAAAATAACCAACGTGCAGGACACTGTACATAGTATGCTACTTTCCTGTAAGAAGGGAAGATTATGAATAATATGTACACATTTTATTACATTTACAAAGAGAAACAATACAATAAAAAACTAGTAAGAACATATACAGGGAAGAAGGATCAAGGTAGAGAAGACCATAAATGAGGCAAGACTTATCCGAATTCACCTCGATATGTAGTTTAACTTTGGAATTATGTAATGTTTTGGCATAATCCATAAAACAAATTACATCAAAAAAAGTACTCCCCCCACCACATACATGTAAAATGAGAAAAAAGAAACACATGACCTAATTGTACATTGTCAGTAACATAACCACAGAGAGAAAAGAATTATTCCAGCTGACCCTAGAACATCATATTTTTCACTGAACATTCTCAATTACATACACTCTTAAGGACAAAAAAAATGCTAAGAATGTTTAAATTGGATTCAGCAGTCTTACTATTAGCAGTTATATTGGTGTGATTAGGAATTAAGATTTTTCCATCTAATGGAAAAAAAGCATAAAATTTTTAAATTTATGTGAAAACCCTGTGAACTAAATTTGCATTAGAGGGTCTATAGATCTTGCAGAAATTATTTTGAACAGCAGTAGGGAATATTTATTTATTATATAAATTCTGGTGTAGAGTTGTAGCATAAATGCAGAGTTAGAGTTCAGGGTCTTTCTCCACTCCCCTTATTGTACTGTGGGCTTGGTCTTTGACCTCAGATTGACCCTTTCTGTGACAGAAAATACATTACTTTGCATTCTTTCTATCCCTGGTCTCCACTGTGTCCTCAGTGGAGCTGAAATCCACCTTCTGAGAGTCCAGATCCAGATGCTGGTCCCAGCCCTTCTTTCTGCTCCCTCGCAGTCTCCCATCTCTGAAGCTTGCTGAGCTTCCCTTCTCTAAAATAAGAATAACAGCGATCATAGGTGCCCTGTTTCCCTTCAAAACAATGAGGAACAATTGCTGACTTCGAAGATGCCTTCTGTCTTGTTGCCATAATTTTTCAGTGTTTTGTCCCCATTATTACATTCTTGAATGGACACATTTATGAAATTCCACTGGAGGTTGGGATCATTTTAACTTTACCTAGAAAAAGAAATATTTCCAGTTCATTACCACAGATTGGATGGGAGGTAATATACTTTGTCTTTTTTATTTCTTTCAGCCATGGAATTCCATGAACACTTGCACAGCATAGGCACCAAGGAAGGTTTGAAGGAAAGAAAGCTACAAAAAGCAGTGGAGAGCTTTACCTGGAATATTACCATCTTAAAGGTATCTACAGAGTCGTTTCTGATGCTGGTGATTTTGCAGTCTTTTACAGCACACTTCCCTCTCTTAGTATAACATGTCACATGGTACATGGCCAGCCACTGAGATTGTAGAATGGATGCAGAAATCACATGAAGAACTCTGCCCTCCTAGAGTCTGCAGGCACAACAGTTTGGCATTGTAAATCAGATGAAGAACAGGGGGAACTTCTATGATTGGCACATTGTAGGTTCTGATAGATAAAGCACTTTGTCATTTTATCCTGGAGACATTTAAAAGTTCATAAATGCCAGTTGCTATATGTAAAATAGAAAATATTGATTACAGAGGAATGATTGAGAATTTAAAGATTCTAGTTACTCAAATTTCATTTAACACTTGAAAGTATAATTATAGCTATAATGTTCATATAATCCCAGAAATAAATAGAAAAGAATTATATGGAGCATAATCAAAGGAAACACATAAAAGAACTGTTATTTAAAGAAATATTTCTTGAAGGGAAATGCCATCTCTATGCATATCTATTTTGGCATAACAGTTTTTAAAAATTAACTTTTTATTTTTATTATAAAATAATGTATTTTCATTGTCAAAAATGTCAAAAGAGCAATAATCAAAGGTAAACACAATCCCATCATCCAGAGACAATTACTGTTGGCCTTTTGCTGTGCAGTCTCTCAGGCTGATTTTCTACTTTATATGTAATATGACATAATTTAAAAAATAATGCGGTGTATGTACCTCGAAACTTTTGAGTTTTACTTCAATAGTTCTTCTCAGTGTTATTCGCAGAGCATAAATAATAATAACACGGAAGTTATTTCATTCCAGATCTTGGACAATTAATAAATGTAATATCACTCTCTGGTGTTTGCCTTCCAAACTTTCTCCTTAGCTGAATTTGTAGGGAAGAAAGGAAGGCTTCCCTTTCACCCTCTGAAGCTGCCTTGAAAACGAACCGACAATTGACAGATTAGCAGGCATAAAAAGACCTACATATTATATTTATTTAAGGTGCAGAAGCATGGGGAATGACAGGAGGATGATTACCTAACAACCCAGTGTGATCTTGATGCTTACAAACCCTTCTTCGTAGTGGAGGGACATGGGGGAAACGTGGCCGTTTTTGAGGGGTAGTAAATGAATTTTAGGGGAAATGAATGGGCCCAGTGCTCAGAAATGGGATAGTAAATGATTCTCTTTGGGAATCGAATGGTCTGAGAAGGAAAAATAGTTTGGGAGGAAGTTCTTTGTGCTGTAGTTGTGGTGTTAAATTTTCTGTCTCTTCTTCTGTAATACAAATTTTAATCTTCTCTGGTTAATGAAATTTCAGAGAGGAAATCAGAAGCATTTGTGCTCCTCTGTGGTGGGTTCAGTTTCTAGTTAGATAAGGGAATTTGAACAGCCTCATCTTTGGGAGAGAGAGGACTGAGAGATATGTGGTGGGGGTGGTCAGAGAAACCTTGAGCCTGCTTCTTTAGGTCAGCATGTCAGTGTCATCTTTTGGGGTATTGTTTTCTGAGCCCCAACAGATTCAAGACCGTAAAGACATTATCACAGCTGCCATTTTAAATTTCCTCATTCCCCCTAAAGTTAAAAGCTGCATCCCTGGAGCTGACAATAATTTTCAGATTTGATGTAATAAAAAGTCTCTTCCAAAGCTAGTCGCCATTTGCATTTTTCTCATGTTAAACCTCTACTTATTTTTATAATTAAGATCATTTTCTTGACTTCCTCAGACATTTCCCTCTTTACTTATGTACTTTTCTTATATACCTATTTTGCTTAGAATTTAACCCTGATTGTTTGCAGATCAATAAACAGCAGACGTAAGAATTTACAACGAAAAAGGATTTGGCTTTATAATTTGCTGATTCACTCCTGGTCAGAGGTGGGGGGCACACTACAAATTTCCTGTAAACTCAGAAAATACAGCACAGCAGATTAAGCCCTGTGGTAGGAACAAATGATCACTTTGTTTTAATTTTATTAGAGGCAAATAAAGACATAGGGACCAAACTTTGGCCTGTCAAGTACCCTTGCTACTCCTGTGCGGTCCGGGAACCAGCAGCCAAGGCCTCAGGGGGGAACTTGTTAGAAATTCAGAATCTCAAGCCCCACCCTGGTCCTGCTGATTCAGAACCTACATTTTTAAAAGATCCCCAGGTGATTCTTAGGCACATTAAAGTTTGAGAAGCACTGGGCCGAGAGCCACCAAAAATGGGAGCCTGATGTACATATTAATGAAAAACAGCTGACATAAAGCAGTGTGCCATATTTTAGAAGTAATTGGACCAAACAGATACACTGAAGAAACCTACTTTCTTTTGAATTGTGTCCAGGAGAGAGAATTAACACCTCAGACTTATGTTCATATGGAAGTAAATGTATAGGATGGGGTAATAGGTCTTTTTTTAATTTCCAGGATAATATTTGCTACAGATGGTGTTTGAGGATGGTAGAACGTAAGTGAGGGATGACGAAGAATTGGAAAGATCTGTGTGTCATTTCTGTAGAATGGGGGGCTTTTTTCATTCCTGTATGTCACTGGTTTAAACTTTCTTTAGAAGAATGAGTGCTGACAGGGAATCTTGAACATGAATTTAGGTCTGAGTTGAGCTACCAGTATTTTCCTGGCAGGAGGGCATGGGATCTGTTGAGTTCCTCCCATCACTTTTTCTTTGCAGTGAACTTGGAGAGGTGGCAGTGCTCCAGGCAGATGGCCAGCAGTAAACACACAGCGGGAGGCTCCCAGTGGCACAAATGCTTAGGGAGGGTTTCAGATGACCCCGGAAATGCAGAGAAGAGGAAGTGAAGGAGGAAGCCAGGAAGACTGCTGAAGGAGCTCTGAAACAGGCCAAGGCTTGAGAATTACCTGGGATGCTTAAAAATGCCCTCCCCTAAGCCTAACCCCAGCCTTCCCAGACCAGAATCTCCAGGCTTGGAACCAAGGGATCTGCTTATTTAACAAGTTTCTTGGGGGATTCTGAGGCACACTAAAAACAAACCTTATTATTATTGTCCTAGAATCAAAAGCTTTCCTGATGCATCACCATAGTCATTTGAACCATAAGGAGGTAGGGTGGCCAGCCATCCCAGGAACAAGACATTCAGTGCTAAAACCAGGACAATCTGGGCAAACTGGGACCATTGATCACCCTGAGAGGAGTTCCTGCCACTAAAAATGTCCTTTCATTAAAGGATGTCTGTCCCAGTTTTTATGAATCTTTACTTGCTTTGTTTAGTTTTTTTATTTTGAAGGTTCTTTTAAAATTCAGAAATGAACAAAGAAGAAATAAAGTCATCTATAACTGCCACGCCCAAAATTATCTACTATTAACATCTTGGCATACTTACTTCCAGTCTTTTTTTTTCTTGAAAAAAAAAGCATTCATTTGTCATTGTAAATCTATCTTTTTTAAAATAGAAAAATGTTTTGAAAAGACCCAAGATTATCCCTCTGAGAAATAACCATTATTAGATGTAGGTGACCTTATTCCAGGAACCTTTCTATATGAATATGTCTGGATGGATCAGTACATATTTTATTGATTCTAAGTCATACTTTTTTATCACACTTTCGGTATCTTTGAAATTAGCGTACATCTTATAGTCCATGGCATCTTTGCATTATATCCTGGTTAAATTGGCAATGATTTTTCTTTGTTAGTGCTACATAAAATACTGGCACATCTCACAAGCACTAATGTCTCAGATATTATGAAATAAGTTATGTCAGTAGTTATAATCCTTTTTTTTCTTTTTCTTTTTTGAGTTGGAGTCTCACTCTGTCACCCAGGCTGGAGTGCAGTGGCACAATCTCGGCTCACTGCAACCTCTGTCTCCTGGGTTCAAGTGATTCTCCTGCCTCAGCCT
>NW_012101876.1:2205136-2207572 GCF_000951045.1 Mandrillus leucophaeus | reverse complement strand
ACTTCGGCCTCCGAAAGTGCTGGGATTACAGGTGTGAGCCACCACACCCGTTTCATTCTTTTGTTCACTCATTCCTCATTCAACAAACACATATTGGAAATCCATATTTCTGTTTCTGCTTTTAATTACAGGAAGAGTGAATTGTCTACGCAGTTTTTGATGTGCTGGGTACATGAAAAATGTGGACATTTCAACTTGCTTGCTTTAAAATATTGTATGCGGTCTGTGGGGTTCAACTCTCTATAGTTTTGGCCTCACAGTTTAGTTTATCCAACAGGAAAATAAAACAAACACACCAGAGAGAAAGGTGTGTGTGTTTCAGTGTGATTTGCTGTTCAGACTCTACCTGTAATCTCTCTAAACTCAGTGTCCTTTTTATGAAACGGGAATGGTAATAGCTCTTCCCCTGCATCCTGTCTTTGTGGAGCAGGTGGTATCAGTGAAGGTACCTAAATTCTGCTGGGTTCCTCTCTGTGTTCCCAAATAGATAAGAAAGCCAGGAATGAGGAGTATTTTCGTGCCTCAGACTCCCATAATGGTATGAGTACCCTCCTTCTTCTCCTCCCTCACACTGCATGTGATTTGGAAGAAAAGTGCCTGCTGGCCCCCAGGAAATGGCAAGTGCTAATCTTTGCTCTCTTCAACACCCAAGCATGTGGCCATTACACAGGTGGCAGAGGGCAGGGGAAGTCTTAGCTGCCACACTGGATCCCTCACCTCAGAAGTAAGACCACTGTTTTTCTCTAATAGATAGTTGGACAAAAGGACTTTGAAAACATTAGCCAGATGTAGAATCCCTGTTGTTTCGCCCCTATGTCTAAATAAAAGCAATGACTTGTACTTGCTAATTTTGGCTCCTAAAATGTAGCACTAACAGATGTGTCTTGAAATATTTTTAATATATTAAAAACTAGAACATCTTTGGTGGTCATACAGAAAGTATGGTGATTAGCCAGGGGTTGAGCACAGCTGGGGCGCGCTTCTGGCATTTGGAGCTGCCATCACTCTTTTCCTGGCTGCTGTGGCCTCTGTTCCAATCCCAGGTAAGCCACAGGCTCAGCCAGAAAAAGCATGGTCACGCCAGACTCGCAGCAAGAGCCGCTGGGATCCAGCCACTGCCCTTAGTTACATCTTTTAAAGATTACTAAGTAAGAACCTTAAATATTTTGACCTAAGGTTGTTAAAAACTCTTTGAAGATGAAAACCAAATAGAATAAGTTAAAAAAATTCAAACCAGAATGTGTGAAATCAAATGACATTTGAGTTGTTCAGCTGAAAACATTGCAAAGCCAGCTTTGTGGAAGGAGTCTTCAAAACCAGACACCCTGTGTCAGTGGGTGGCAGTGTTTTAAGTAACCTTTGCTCTTTTCAAGTCTTTTGAATCTATGAAATATGAACACTACTACAACAAACACCCCCACCTCTTTCAGATTTTTTTTTTTTCTTTTGAGACAGAGTTTTGTTCTTGTTGCCCAGGCTGGAGTGTAATGGCACAGTCTTGGCTCACTGCAACTTCCGCCTCCTGGGTTCAAGCAATTCTTATGCCTCAGCCTCCCAAGTAGCTGGGTTTACAGGTGCCCACTACCATGCCCAGCCAATTCTTTTGTATTTGTAGTAGAGACAAGGTTTCACCATGTACTCCTGACCTGAGGTGATCTGCCTGCCTTGGTCTCCCAAAGTGCTGGGATTACAGGCATGAGCCACCATGCCTGGCCAGAATTGTTCTTCACTCATGCTACGTGCCTTACCTCCAAGACATCTTAAACATGTATTTTTAAACACATAGAACAAACTAAAAGTGATGTGGACAAAGTTCAGCAGCTTCTCAAGCCCAGATTTATTGCCTTTGGGAGTCCTTTGTGTCTTGCCTTGGTAATGTCCAAAGGCCTATTCTGTTCAAGATACCATGATGACTTCTCTGCAGTTGAGAAATGTAAGATTCAACCAGATGAAGAATTCTGCTATTACCACATTAATTACCGTATGCCATCTGGGAATTTTTGTTTTTAAATACCCTGTCATCATGTGGTAGATCTATATATGCTGACATGGAAAGATCACTAAGACATAACTTTTCATGAAGAAAAAGGGAAACCAAAGAGCAATATAGATTGCTTGATTGTATTTACATTAAAAGTAAAATAAGATAACTATTTGTAATATACATATAATGCCAAGAAAAAGACAAAACTCGTTGTTTAGGGGGCAGCTGTGAGATTAAAGGGGAGACTTTCACATTTTACTTTAATTACATTACTTTAATTGCATTCAACAGATGGTTATGGAGCCCTTACTCTGTACCTGGCACTGTTCTAGGCTCTGAGGATTCAGCATTGATCAGAAGACAAAAATTCCTGCCCTCGTGAAGTTTACATTTAGTGGAAGAGACAGACAATAAACCAAGCAGTAGAGTAAGGCAATAAGTATTATGCAAAA
>NW_012101876.1:2194024-2204478 GCF_000951045.1 Mandrillus leucophaeus | reverse complement strand
CCACCATGCCCAGCTAATTTTTGTATGTTTAGTAGAGACAGGGTTTCACCGTCTTGGCCAGGCTAGTTTCGAATTCCTGACCTCAGGTAATCTGCCCACTTCAGCCTCCCAAAGTGCTGGGATTACAGGCATGAGCCATCGCGCCTGACCGATAGAATTCTAATATAATTGTTCTTTAATATTTTTTAAGTACTAAATTTCATTTTACTTAACCATAAAGATGCTAAATGAATTGGTGAGCAATTTCTACCATAAAAAAGATTTATTTCCATTTCCCAAAAGATGCCTTTGAGGTTAAGAAAAGGGATTATAAAAAATGTTAATAGAAGTCATTTTGTCGGGTATTTTTAAAGCTACATGTTTTAGTTATAAGTATTGTTGGTTGACCTGCTATGAAAGATGACAATATGGCCTGGGCATGGTAGCTCATGCCTGTAATCCCAGCACTTTGGAAGGCCAAGCTGGGTGGATCATCTGAGGTTAGGAGTTCAAGACCAGCCTGGCCAACTTGATGAAACCCCGTCTCTACTGAAAATACAAAAATTAGTTGGGCGTGGTGGCGGGTGCCTGTAATCCCAGCTACTTGGGAGGCTGAGGCAAGAGAATCACTTGAACCCAGGAGGCAGAGATTGCAGTGAGCCAAGATCGCACCACTGCACTCCAGCCTGGGTGACAGAGCGAGACTCTGTCTCAAAAAAAAAGAAAGATGACAATATGAGCATTCTCTAATATTACTAGATGGAGCATATTGGGTTTTTTTATTGTCCATGTTAAAAGTATTCATATTTGGTCTTAAAACTATAATTGCCATGTCACTTGAAGTTCAGTATTTAAATTGGTTCACTGTCACCATCAATCTGAGAAGGCACCCATGCTTTCCTGCAGCCTACAGGAATAGCAGGGAAAAGAAATAAAGCCAGCAGGTGTCATTGCCAGACTTCTTATGATACTTGTACCCAGCTTTCTCTTCTCAGAGTTTGTAAAATGTCCTGTTTAGGGTTTCTGCTGCAAACTGGGGAGAGGGTGTAATCCATTCCCACAGGCCTCTAATTGCTTCTTTGATTTAGAAACCAACTTTCAAACCTCCCTCCATTAGATAGTCTTCATCATTCTTTTGTGTGTGTCAACTTTGAGACATAATGTTTGTAAAATAAAATTCACCAATTTTGAGCACAAAATCCTATGAGTTTTGACAAATGTATGTAAAGGCATACCTTGGAGACTGCTTTTTCAGTTCCAGACCATGGCAATAAAGCAAACATCACAATAAAGTGAGTCACATGATTTTTTGGGTTTCCCAGTATATATAAAAGTTATATTTACACTATAATATGGTCTATTAAGTGTGCAGTAGCATTTCTGTCTAAAACAATGTACATAGCTTAATTTAAAAATACTTTATTGCTAAAAAATGCTAATACTCATCTAAGCCCTCAGCTAGTTGTAATCCTTTTGCTGGAGGAGGGTCTTGCCTCCATGTTAATGGGTGATGACTGATTAGGGTGGTGGTTGCTGAAGGCTAGGGTGGCTCGTGGCAATTTCTTAAAATAAGACAACAATGGAGCTTGCTACACCGATGGACTCTTTCTTTCACCACAGATTTCTCTGTAACGTGCAATGCTGTTCAGTAGCATTTTACCCACAGTAGAACTTCTTTGAAAATTAGTCTTCTCAAACCCTGCCATTCCTTTATCAATTAAGTGTATGTAATATTCCAACTCCTTTGCTGTAATTACAGCAATGTTCACAGCATCTTCACCGGAGTAGATTCCATCTCAAGAAACCACTTTCTTTGCTCATTCATAAGAAGCAACTCCTCATGCATTACAGTTTTATGATGAGATTGCAGCAATTGAGTCACCTCTTCAGGCTCTATTTCTAATTCTAGTTATCTAGCTATTTTCATCACATCTGCATTTACTTTCCCCACTGTTGTCGTGAACCCCTCCAAGTCAACCATGAGGGCTGGGATCAACTTCCTCCAAAATCAGCTTCTTCCAAACTCCTGTTAATGTTGACATTCTGACTTCTCCCATGAATCATGAATGTTATTAATGGCATCTTAGAATGGTGAATCCTTTCCAGAAGGTCTTCAATTTACTTTACCCAGATTCATCAGAGGAATCACAATCTATGACAGCTATAGCCTTACTAAATGTATTTCTTAAATAATAAGACTTGAAAGTCAAAATTACTCTTTGATCCATGGGCTGCAAAATGGATATTGTATTAGCAGGCATGAAAACAATATTAATCTCCTTGTGCATCCCTATCAGAGCACTTGAGTGACCAGGTACATTGCTGGTAGGCAGTAATATTGTGAAAGGGACCTTTTTTACTGAGTCCCAACTGTGGGCTTAAAATATTCAGGAAACCATGTTGTAAACATGTATGTTGTCATCTAGGCTTTATTGATCCATTTATAGAGCACAGGCAGAGTAAATTTAGCATAATTCTTAAGGACCCTAGGATTTTCAGAATGGCCAATGAGCATCAGCTGCTACTTACAGCCACCAACTGCATTATTCCCTAACAAGAATATCAAACTGTCCTTTGAACCCTTGAAGTCAAGCATTGACTTCTCCTTTTGAGCCATGAAAGCCCTAGATGGCATCGTCTTTCAATAGAAGACTGTTTCATCTACACTGAAAATCTGATGTTTAGTACAGCCACCTTCATCAATGATCTTGGCTAAATCTTCTGGGTAGCTCACTGCACCTTCTACATCAGCACTTGCTGTTTGCATTGCACTTTGATGTGATGGAGATGGCTTGTTTCCTTAAACCTATGACCCAACCACTGCTAGCCTCTAGCTTTTCTTCTGCAACTTTCTTACCTCTCTTAGCCTTCATAGAATTGAAGAGAGTTAGGGCCTTGCTCTGGAATAGGCTTTGGCTTAAGAGAATGTTGTGGCTGGTTTGATCTCCTATTGAGACCACTTAGACTTTCTGCATATCAGCAATAAGGCAGTTTAGCTTTCTCATCATTCATGAGTTCAGTAGAACAGCACTTTAAATTTCCTTCACAAGCTTTTCCTTTGCATTAACAACTTGGATAAATGTTTGGTGCAAGAGGCCTAGCTTTTTGCTCATCTTGGCTTTTGACTTGAACTTGGCCTTCCTCAGTAAGCTTCATTATTTCTAGTTTTTTATTTCAAGTGCAACTCTTTCACTTGAACACTTGGAGGCCTTTGTAGGGTTATTTTTTTTGGCCTAATCTTCATATTGTTATGTCTCAGGGACTTTTCATGTCATTAAGGAGGCCCAAAGAGACAGAGAGAGATGGAGAGTGGCCAGTGGAACAGTCAGAACACACACAACATTTACCAATTAAGTTTGCTGTCTTATAAGGAAGAGCACACCTTATAGTGCCCCAAATCAATTACAATAGTAGCATCAAAGACCACCAATCACAAATCACCACAACTGATATAATAATAATGAAAAAGTTTGAAATATTGCAAGAATTACCAAAGTGTGACACAGAGACACAAAGTGAACACATGCTGTTGGAAAAATGACACTGTAAACTTGCTTGACGCAAGGTTGCCACAAACCTTCAATTTGTAAAAAAAAAAAAAAAAAAAATGCAGTATTTGTGAAGTGTGATAAAATAAACTATGTCTGGAGTCATGCAACCCCCAGCACAATGATGATAGGTGTCACCCTGCTCCCCCAAATTGCATTGTGCCCCTTTGTAGTAAAATCTTTTATGTTGGCAACCACTTATCTTATTTCTGTCTCTATAGTTTTACCTGTTCCAGAATATCATATAAATGGAATTCCATGGCATCCAGTCTTTTCTGCCTGGCTTCTTTCATGTAGCATAGTGCTTTGAGTCATACAAGTTAATGTAGGTTTCAGTACTCCAGTCCTTTTTACTGCTAAATATTATTCTGTTTTATGGATATAACACATTTTGTTTATACATGCACCAATTTGTGGACATTTGTGTTGTTTCCAATTTTTAGCTATTATAAATAAACCTTCAATGAACATTGACATATCAGTCTTTGTATGGACATGTTTTTATTCTTCTTAGGTAAATGAGAGTGTGATTGCTGGGTCACATAGTAAATGTATGTGAGACTTGATAAGAAACTGCCACAGTGCTTTAAAAAAAAAAAAACTGATGTTCCATTTTGCATTTCCTCAGCAGTGTTACAAGGGTTTCAGTTGCACCACATCCTTGTCGACACTTGGAATTGTCAGTTTTGTCATTCTAGTAAGTGGATGGGGGTTGAGCATCTTCATGTGTATATGAGTTTTTAAAAATATATGACAGGCTCTGATGTGGTTTTCTTTATGTTTCTTCTGCTTGGGGTTCGTTGAGATTTTTAGATATGTGAATTTATAGTTTTTAACAAATTTGGAAACTTTTTGGTGATTCTTTCCTGAAATGTTTTTCTCTCTTACCCTTTCTACCATCTCCTTCTGTAACTCCAATTATATGTATAAATATACTGCTTGATATTATTATCCCACAATCACAGATGCTTATTCATTAGTTTTTAAGTATTTTCTGTGGTTTAAAAAAAAATTTTTTTTGGGACAGGATCTCACTCTTGCCCAGGCTGGAGTGCAGTAGCACGAACATTACTCATTGCAGCCTCAACCTTCTGAACTGAAATGATCCTCTCATCTCAGCCTCCTGAGTAGCTGGGACCACAGGCACATGCTACCATGCCTGGATAATCTGTGCATTTTTTGTTGAGACTAGTTTTGCCATGTTCCCCAGGTTGGTTTCAAACTCATGGCCTCAAACAATCCTCCCACCTCAGCCTCCCAATGTGTTGGAATTACCTTACTCAGCCATTTCCTTTTTGTTTTCCTTTTTAATTCTTGATATTTTTATTTCTATGGCTTCAAGCAATATTGCTATATTTTCAAGCAATACTTCTGTCTTCTGTAATATCTAATGTGCCATTAATCCTATTCAGTTTTATTTTTAATTTCAAATTCCTCATGTTTCTGTTCATGCTAGTCATATCCTCTACCTTCTTGAAGATATGTCATATATTCACAATAGCTGTTTTCCAACTCCTTCCTCTCTGCTTCTCAGCCCCTCATATTCTAGCCACTGTCGACTCCCTGAACTCCACACTGTGTCTTCTCACCCCAGTGGGACTGCGGGGCTCTGTTTGAGTTCCCCTTTCCTGCACTGCACCTGGAAACTGCAAGCAGTAAACTGGACACAATTGCTTGTATTTCTTCTCTCAGGATCACTGTGTTGTACTATCTGAAAGTCATTGTTTTCTGCATTCTGTCTGGTTTTCTAATTGTATGCCAGCCACATTTCCAACTTTTCCTGGGTCATTTCTTTCTTCCCACCCTCTGCCCCATCTGCTACTCCGTGAAACAGAGAGAATGTTCGCTCAGTTTTCATCTCTCTGGTTTGGTTGTATTTGAGATGGAACTTTCAGGACTTTTATGACTTGCCAACATGACTTCTATGAGTTTTAGTTTATAGAATGATGTTACACCCTTTTTTTAGTTTGGTTGCTGTTTGTGGCTTTTTGCTTGGCTTTATTTTTGCTCATTTCATCAGGAATGTGGAATGGAAATTCTGTAATGCATTTTCAATCCACCAGCTTAATCAAGACTTCCTCTACCTTTATTTTCCAGTTGCCAAAATATTCACTGTACTGGTGGTAATTTTCACTGTGTCGATTGATTGCCACTCCTAAAATGGTAGAATCTCATACTGGAAGAGTCCTGTTTTCATTGGTCTGTTTTGGTTACCAAGAGTAGAAACTCTCTCTGGCCAGCTCACAGAGGAGTGGCCACAGATGCTGGCTGACACAAGGGATCATGAGAGGGACAGGGACCTCAGGGAACTTGGAGACCGGAAACTGCAGTCCAGCCTCATGACAATAGCAAGCTGTCGGAAAATCTGGCGGCCCCGAGGTAGCTGATCCTCTCTGTGGAACAAGGGTCTTTCTGCTTATCTTTCCGCCTCTTCTCCATTCTGCTGCTTCTGCTGGCTGGCTCATTCTGTTCACTCAGAGTTTCTACGGCTTTATAACTTTTTCTGGCCTTGATCTGTTCTGTACCATACCTCTTCAGCATTTATTTCAAGTACTCAATCTATTTGTATTTCCTACCTCAGCCTAGCCTTTTAGCTCCAGACCAGTGGTCCTGATAAACCTCCTCTTGTATTAAGTGTCCTTGGATCAGGTTCTCTCCCTGCTTTAATCCACTTTGTCCAGGAAGGTATTGTCAGATAGCACAAAATATGGCTCCTTTTGGTGACTGTTTCCATTGTCTATTGCTGTATAACAAACCACTACAAAACTAGTGGCTTAAAACAACGACTTCTTATTTCTTGTGATTCTATGGGTTAGCTGGGCTCAGCCAGATGGTTTTCCTGCTCCATACAGTGTTAGCTGGGATCACTTAAGAGATTTTCTTCTGCTAGGAACTCAGCTTGGCCTGGAACATCCAAGAAGGCACTCACATGGCTGGATCTCACTGGGGTGGCTGGGATGGCTGGGCTTTTTTTATAGCATCTATATCATATCTTGGACTTGAATTAAGCTTGTTACAGCCCAAGATGTTTTCCAGATGAATGGCTGTCAGGCTAGCTCTCCTGACCTGTGCCCCTGTACCATCAAAAACAAGACTATCAATAAACCCTGAAAGTAATTAGAGATTCATTCTCTTTAGGAACCTAAGACTTCTGCCAAAAAATAAATCAATAAAACAGATGGTTTTTGCACCTGGTAAGACATTTGTCTTGATTTTCTTCATTTTCACCTGAGGTACAGTGCTTATCTTGAAGACTTAAAAGACTGGCATTTGTTTCCTTTTTGAAGTTACCATGATAGTTGATGTATGACTCCTTTTATTGAGGCTCATATCTTTTAGTTGTTTTTATTTATTATAGGTAGAATATTATGTTGTCTCTTTTCCTAAAAAGCTACAATTGACTGAAAGCCATTTCTCTATTTAGTGTGTGAAAATGCCTCAGAATGGCTCAGAAAATCAAACTACAGTAGCATTTGTCATTAGCAGGCTGTTCTTTCTGGTCCATTTGAAACACAGTAAAACCTCCAATATTGGGACCCCACTCGTGAAGTTTGTGATTACTCAGCTAATGTTTGACTGTGTAAATGGTGTGCTTGGAAGATTAATAGTGCAAAGGAGGTGCTTACGTGCGCGCTATTTTCCCTGGTGTTTCCAAGGGCTCTTACGCCCATGGCCCAGCCCCACTTGCCTCTCAGTGTCCCCTCACTCTCTGCGTCCTCTCTCTACACAGCTGGGCCACCCTCCCCTGCCCTCTGGCCCTGGTCCCTGCCTGGAACCCTCTGCTGACACCCAACCTTCTGTGCTTAGGTCATGGCTCACCTCCACTGTCTGGAGATTCCAAAGGCTGCTCCTGAACGCTCACCCTACCTCTGCCACCAGAGTTGCCAGCTCTGTGCCAGACGAGGCCACTGTCGTACTGCATGGTGGACTTTAGCCCTTCCCATGGCCAGGTCTGTAGCAGAGGGATATGCAGTCAAAGTCAGAACCTAGAACGCTTTGTAGCATAGAAATCATTCTGCTAAATGGTTGGGCTCCAGAGGTGCCATGTGTTGGAGTCACGGTCACTCCTCTGTGGCAGGCAGAATCAGCCCCTGGGCCTGCCGCCATCCTTTCCTGCCCTGAGTTTCCCCAACTCAGACACCATCTCCTCCGTGGTGCTGCTGAGGAGCCCCCAACTCTCTGTCTTTGGTGAAGGAAACGTAAAATTGTTTATAAGGAGGAAGGCATTCATTCTGAATTTAAAAAAATTGAATATTATATGTAAAATTACTAACTTTTGTACAAACCTCTGAGCACAGCCTTGGGAAAATTGGAGACTAACTGTAAAAGTGATGACAGCCCAAATATAGGCAAAAGGTATGGCAGGCAAAGGAAGCCGCACGGATAGTCAGATCCGTGCAGCCCACTGTCCTTGCATCATCAAGACACTGCCTCGAACCACAGAAACATCTCTTTGGACCCAGGAAAAACCAAGGGCAAGAGCTGTGCTTAGAGGGCTCTCCTTTCTGCTCCTGCACAGAACCCCTCATCCCCCTCCGGCAGCTTCTTTGCACCCTTTGGGGTGGAAGTCAGGGTGGAGGGAAAGCGGTCTTCCTGCTGTGGGGAGACAAGCTGATTTGCAGCTCATGTTCCATGCCCATCAAACATGTGAGTGCACATATAGGAAGCCAAAAGGACAGAAAACATCACTCACTCTTAGAATGAGCCTAACATCCTGTACAACAGCCTGTATCTTGTTGCTTTAGGTTTAGGTGACTCTGGTGATCAGGGAGTCTTTTTTCAACCATAAGGTTTGTTGAGACTTCAGTGGGAAGTGGGCCTGACCAAGCTAGGAGGCCTTCCTTAATTCTAATGAATGTGCCACAATCTCAGCCTCAAAAGAGCTCTTGAAAGGAGAACTGTCGATGTATAATCATGAGAGGCGATTTAGAATCCGTAGCCAAGACTCCTACAATCCATTCATTCTTTCTTTTCCCCCCCCTCAGACAGAGTCTTGCTCTGTCCCCCAGGCTGGAGTGCAGTGTGTGGTCTTGGTTCACGGCAACCTTCACCTCCTGGGTTCAAGTGATTCTCCTGCCTCAGCCTCCCGAGTAGCTGGGATTACAGTCACCCGCCACCGTGCCTGGCTAATTTTTGTATTTTTAGTAGAGACAGGTTTCGTCATGTTGGCCAGGCTGGTCTCGAACTCCTGACTTCAGGTGATCTGCCGACTTCGGCCTCCGAAAGTGCTGGGATTACAGGTGTGAGCCACCACACCCGTTTCATTCTTTTGTTCACTCATTCCTCATTCAACAAACACATATTGGAAATCCATATTTCTGTTTCTGCTTTTAATTACAGGAAGAGTGAATTGTCTACGCAGTTTTTGATGTGCTGGGTACATGAAAAATGTGGACATTTCAACTTGCTTGCTTTAAAATATTGTATGTGGTCTGTGGGGTTCAACTCTCTATAGTTTTGGCCTCACAGTTTAGTTTATCCAACAGGAAAATAAAACAAACACACCAGAGAGAAAGGTGTGTGTGTTTCAGTGTGATTTGCTGTTCAGACTCTACCTGTAATCTCTCTAAACTCAGTGTCCTTTTTATGAAACGGGAATGGTAATAGCTCTTCCCCTGCATCCTGTCTTTGTGGAGCAGGTGGTATCAGTGAAGGTACCTAAATTCTGCTGGGTTCCTCTCTGTGTTCCCAAATAGATAAGAAAGCCAGGAATGAGGAGTATTTTCGTGCCTCAGACTCCCATAATGGTATGAGTACCCTCCTTCTTCTCCTCCCTCACACTGCATGTGATTTGGAAGAAAAGTGCCTGCTGGCCCCCAGGAAATGGCAAGTGCTAATCTTTGCTCTCTTCAACACCCAAGCATGTGGCCATTACACAGGTGGCAGAGGGCAGGGGAAGTCTTAGCTGCCACACTGGATCCCTCACCTCAGAAGTAAGACCACTGTTTTTCTCTAATAGATAGTTGGACAAAAGGACTTTGAAAACATTAGCCAGATGTAGAATCCCTGTTGTTTCGCCCCTATGTCTAAATAAAAGCAATGACTTGTACTTGCTAATTTTGGCTCCTAAAATGTAGCACTAACAGATGTGTCTTGAAATATTTTTAATATATTAAAAACTAGAACATCTTTGGTGGTCATACAGAAAGTATGGTGATTAGCCAGGGGTTGAGCACAGCTGGGGCGCGCTTCTGGCATTTGGAGCTGCCATCACTCTTTTCCTGGCTGCTGTGGCCTCTGTTCCAATCCCAGGTAAGCCACAGGCTCAGCCAGAAAAAGCATGGTCACGCCAGACTCGCAGCAAGAGCCGCTGGGATCCAGCCACTGCCCTTAGTTACATCTTTTAAAGATTACTAAGTAAGAACCTTAAATATTTTGACCTAAGGTTGTTAAAAACTCTTTGAAGATGAAAACCAAATAGAATAAGTTAAAAAAATTCAAACCAGAATGTGTGAAATCAAATGACATTTGAGTTGTTCAGCTGAAAACATTGCAAAGCCAGCTTTGTGGAAGGAGTCTTCAAAACCAGACACCCTGTGTCAGTGGGTGGCAGTGTTTTAAGTAACCTTTGCTCTTTTCAAGTCTTTTGAATCTATGAAATATGAACACTACTACAACAAACACCCCCACCTCTTTCAGATTTTTTTTTTTTCTTTTGAGACAGAGTTTTGTTCTTGTTGCCCAGGCTGGAGTGTAATGGCACAGTCTTGGCTCACTGCAACTTCCGCCTCCTGGGTTCAAGCAATTCTTATGCCTCAGCCTCCCAAGTAGCTGGGTTTACAGGTGCCCACTACCATGCCCAGCCAATTCTTTTGTATTTGTAGTAGAGACAAGGTTTCACCATGTACTCCTGACCTGAGGTGATCTGCCTGCCTTGGTCTCCCAAAGTGCTGGGATTACAGGCATGAGCCACCATGCCTGGCCAGA
>NW_012101876.1:2184695-2192664 GCF_000951045.1 Mandrillus leucophaeus | reverse complement strand
TGGGTGGGTGAAGGAAGTCAGATGAGGCTGTGGGCAAGGACTTTGACTCTCACTCTGAGTTATTTGGGGAGCTGCTGAAGAGTTTTAAACAGAGAGGAAGGGATGTCCTGTGTTTTAATTTGAGCTCTCTGGCTGTCATGTTGAAAATGGAGAGGGAAGACCAGTCAAAATAAACTCCAAGAAAGATTATGGTGGCTTAAACCACAATGGTGGCAGTGAAGATGGTAAGAACTGGTGAGAAACTTTATATATATGTTTTGAAGATTATGACAATAAGACCTACTGACAGGTGGGATGATATATGGAAGAAAAAGGGAAGAGTAAATAATGACACCAGGGTTCTTGGTCCAGGTCAAGAATGGGGTTGCTTTGACTGAAGAGTAGCTGGTAGTAGGAGTAGTAGCAGGATATCAGAAACTCAACTGGACATGTGATGTCCAAAGAATGATGCCTAGATAGGCATTTTGGTAGGTACTAATTGTTATTAATAAAAATAATAAGAGCATACATCAATGAAATTAAAAACAGAAAATGCATAGAGAAAAATCAATAAAACCAAAAGCCACTCCTTTGAAAACCTTATTAAAATCAGTAAGTCTTTAGTCAAGCTAACTAAGAAAAAAGATGATACAAATTACTAATGTCAGAAATGAAATAAAGGATATCACCACAGATTTTATGGACACTAAAAGGATAATGAAGGAATATGATGAACAATTCTATACCCACAAACTTGAAAACCTAGATGACATAGGCCAATTCCTTGAAAGGTACAATCTGCCAAAACTCACATAAGAAGAAATAGGCAATCTGAATAATTCTGTATCTATTAAGGAAATCGAATCAATAATTAATAAGCCTCCAAAACAGAAAGCACCAACCCGGATAGGTTTACTGGTTTCTACTAAACATTTAAAGAAAAAATGATACCAATACTCTACAGTCTCTTCCAGAAAATAGAAGCAGCGTGAATGCTTCCTAACTCATTCTACCAGGCCAGTTTTATCCTAATACCAAACCAAAGACATTACAGGAAAAGAAAACAATAGACCAGTATATCTCATCAACAGAGATGCAAAAATCCTTAACACACTATTAACAATTAAAATCCAAAAATGAATAAAAAGAATTATTCACCATGATCAAAAGGGATTTATACTGGGTATACAAGGCTGATTTAACTTTTGAAAAATCAACTAATGTCATTCATCATATCAACAGGCTAAAGAAGAAAAAGCTCATGGTTATATCAGTAGATGCAGAAAAACCATTTAACAAAATTCAACACCCATTCATGATAAAAATTCTCAGTGAACTAGGAATAGAGAGGACCTTACTCAACTTGATAAGGAACATCTACAAAAATCATACTGCTTACATCATATTTAAAGGTAAGAAACTCAAAGCAATCCTGATAAGATTAGGGACAAAGCAAGGATGTTCTCTGACACCAGTGCTTTCAACATTGACCTGGAAGTCCAGTCCTAACTAATGCAGTAAGACAAGAAAAGAAAATAAAAGGTATATATCTTGAGAAGGAAGAAATAAAACTGTCTTTGTTCACAGATGATATAATCATCTATGTAGAAAATCCAAAAGAATTGACAAAAAAAATCTCCTGGAACAATATAATAAGCAATTATGGCAGGGTTGCAGGATACAAGGTTAATATACAAAAATCAATTGATTTCTTTTTTTAAGAAAAAAAATTTTGAGACAGGGTCTCAAAAAAAATTTTGAGACTCTGTCACCCGGGCTGGAGTGTACTGGCATGATCATGGCTCACTACAGCTTTGACCTCCCTGGGCTCAGGTGATCCTCACACCTCAGCCTCACAAGTAGCTGGTACTTCAGGTGCACACCAACATACCCGGCTAATTTTTGTACTTTTTTGTAGAGATGGGGTTTTGCCATGTCACCCAGGCTAGTCTTGAACTCCTGAGGCTCATGTCTTAGCCTCCCAAAGTGCTGGGATTACAGGCATAAGCCACTACACCCAGCCAATTTATTTCTTATATACCAGCAAAGAACAGGTGGAATTCAAAATTAAAACACATGACCGTTTACATTAGAACCCCCAGAAATAAAATACTTAGGTATTAATCTAACAACATATATATGACTTATATGAGGAAAACTATAAAACACTTGTGAAAGATATCAAAGAATTAAGTTAATGGAGAGATATTCCATATTCATGGATAGGAAGACTTAATATTCTCAAGGTATCAGTTCTTCCCAACTTGATATATAGATTCAACATAATCTCAATCAAAATTCCAGCAAGCATAAAATTAAATAAATCAACCAAGTTATTTTGTGGATATTGACAAACTGATTCTAAAGTTTAAAGAGAGAAGCAAAAGACCCAGAATAGTCAACACAATATTAAAGGAGAGAATAAAGTCAGAGGACTGACTTTATCTGACTTTAAGACTTACTGCAGAGCTACAGGAAATAAAACAGTGTGAAAAGAATAGACAAATAGATCAGCAGAACAGGATAGAAGAGCCCAGAAATAGACCCACATAAAATAGTTAATCGATCTTTGGCAAAGGGGCAAAGGCAATACAGTGGAATAGAGACTTCATCTTTTCAACAAATCGTTCTGGAAAAACTGGACATCCACATGAAAAATTCAGTCTAGGCACAAATCTTACACCCTTCACAAGAATTAACTCAAAATAGAGCATAGACATAAATATAAAACACAAAACTATAGAATTCCTAGAAGATAACACAGGATAAAATCTAGGTGACCTTGGATATGGCAGTGATTTTTCAGATACACCACCATAGACAATCCATTAAAGAAACAATGGGTAAGTTGGACTTCCTTAAAATTTAAAACTTCTGCTCTGTAAAAGACAATGTCAAGAGAATGAGAAGAGAAGCCACAGTCTGGGAGAAAATATTTGCAAAGGACACACCTGATAAAGTACTGTTTTCCAAAATATGCAAGAAACTCTTAAAACTCAACAGTAAGGAAACAACCTGATTAAAACCTGGGCAAAAGTCTGAACAGTCACCTCACCAAAGAGGATATACAAATGGAAAATATATTAGCACCACATGTCACTAGGGAATTGTATGTTAAAATAACAATGAGATACTAATACACATCTATTACAGTAGCCAAAATACAAAACTAACATCACCAAATGCTGGTGAGGATGTGAAACAACAGGAATTTTCATTTATGCTAGTGGGAATGCTAAAAGGTGCAGACAATTTGTCAGAAACTGTCAAACTGTCTGTAGTTCTTACAGAACTAAACATACTCTTATCATATGATCCAGTGATCATACCCCTTGGAATGTACCTAAATGAATTGAAAACTTATGTCCACACAAAAATCTGCATACAGATGCTTATAGCAGAGTTATTTTTAATTGCCAAAATTTGGAAGCAGCAAAGATGTCCTGCAGTAAATGAATGGATAAATAAACTGCAGTGCATCCAGACAATGGAATATTATTCAGCACTAAAAAGATATGAGCTATCAAGCCATGAGACGACATAGAGGCAATTTAAATACGTATTACTGAGCGAAAGAAGCCAATCCAAAAAGGCTACACACTGTGATTCCAACTATATGACATTGTCAAAAAGGCAGAACTGTGGAGACAATAAAAAGATCAGTGGTTGCCAGGGGTTGGGAGTGGGGAAGGATGACTAGCAAAGCACAGAGGAATTTTAGGGTGATGGAACTATTCTGCATGATCCTATAAAGGTAGATAGATGTTGTTATACATTTTTCAAAACCCATGGAATATACAAAACCAAGGATGAACCCTCATTTAAGCAATAGACTTGAGGGGATGTGGCAACATAGGTTCGTTGATTGTAACAAGTATACCACCGTGGTGCGGGTTGTGGCTACTGGAGAAGGTTTGCATAGGGAGGGAGCGTAAGGGAACTCTCTGTAGTTTCTGCTCTGTTTTGCTGTGAACCTAAAACTGTCCTAAAAATTAAAGTTTATTAATTTAAAAAAAATAATATTTGGAGTTTTAAAACACAAATCAAAGACTAGTTACAGTCTATTAAGACTGTGAATGTATGTAGCAATTCTGCTTGTGAAGGGAAATACGCTATTTAACATGAAATTATACTCCTGACACAATGTGCTATATATACAGGAACCTCATAACTAGTAAATTTTCAACATGTGAGTTCAGTGACTAGTAAGAATGAATAAAAATGAAGCTCCTTTAGTTAATCTAAGCAAGGGAACATCTATTTATAGTTACTAATTAAAGGATTCTGTAAAGCAGGAAAACCATGCATGATAAGTGGTAAGCAGCAAACTTCTGTGGATTTGGGCCTCATGATGGTTTAAAATTGCCTTGCAATTTGATCTCACCAGTGGTTGACATTTGACTATAGTCCATTTGCCAGCCAAGGTAAGTCCCTACCCATTGCTGTCTGCAGCTGGCCCCAAGCTCTTGCTGGACAGGAATGCCTTAAAGGGAACGCACACTGGGAGGCAGTTCAGAAAGAGGGAAATGAGGAGGAGGTGTAAGTAGGACAAAGAAGAGTCAAACTACAGAGGAATCATAAAGAAAATAATAGAATAAATTGAGAACCCAAGGGGATGGAAAAAAATAGCAACCAAGGAGAATAAGAAAGAAGAAAAGGTAATAGTGTCAGTAGAAAAAACTGTTAGTGGAAGGCAGGTTAAACTTGGAAGGAAAAATGAACAAAAAAGCAAAGTAGGAGTGTTGGAATTTACAACAATAGAGCACCACATCATCTCTTCTGCTCAATAATTTTGGAATTGTTGGTTGATGCATTAGCCCAGTGTTTCTCAACTGGGGGTATCTCACCCTCCCACTCAAGAGACAGTTATCAATGTCTGCAAACATTAGGGTGTGCTAAGGGTGCTGCTCAATATCTGAAAATACACAAGACAGCTCCCCACCTCCAAGGAATTCTCTGATCCAAAATGTCAAGAACAAAGAGAGTGACAAACTGCGTTGGCCCATTGTCAGCAGCAGTTCCAGACTCCAAGTGACTGTGCTTCAATTCACCCACTGTTTTCTGACCTATATCGTGTGATACTGCATACAGATCAAGTCGATGGTCAGACCTCAGCAAAGAAATTAAAATTTGGCTGATAAATATATCCTGAGTAAAGAATCCTTTGCTTCACTCTTTCTTTCAGCAACTGCTCAGTGAGGACCTGCTGTGTGCCCACGGCTGTCAGCACTTACCAAAGGCTGTGTGGGCTTCAGAGATGGAGAACAGATTAGTGGTTCTTCAGAGATGGAGAACAGATCAGTGGTTGCCAGGGTTTAGGGATGGTGGAGAGGAGGGAGTGGGTGTGACTTCCCAGTGGTGGTGGCGCAGTACTGTGCCTTGGTTGCCATGGTGGTTACGTGAACCCACACGTGATGAAGTCACACAGAAGCGTAGGCACACGTTGTACCCCTGTCAGCATCTTGGTTTTGACATTGTGCTATAGTTATGTGAGACATAACCACTGCGGGAAATTTGGGAAAGGGTACACAAGACCTCTCTGTACTACACTTGTATCCTTCTGTGAATTTAAACATTTCAAAATGAAAAGTTTTTTTTTTTATTCAAACCTTAAAAGGGAAAAGACAAGACTGGCCAAACAACGAATGAAAGATGTAATTGTAACCAGGACAGACAGGAATAGTCCATGCACACAGAACCCCATGCAGATCTATAAATAGAAAGGGCCAGAAAAGCAGCATACTCTTGGAGTATGGTATTGAAACTGGGAAAACAAACTCACTTTGTATTAAAATTGACCTATTCAGATGCAGTGCCAATAAGAAATAATTATGCCCTCTTGTGGAATCAAAATACTTCTATTTCAGTGAAAGGTATGTATTGTTGAAGTCTAACACTAAGTTATGTCATATCTAATACTTTTAATTGCATGTTTTGTTATAGGGACAAGCAGATCTTTTGAAATATGCTAAGAATGAGACTTTGGAGAACCTGAAACAAATCCATTTTGCTGCTGTTTCATGTGGACTGAATAAACCGGGCACCGAAAATGCTGATGTCCAGAAGCCACGCCGGAGCTTGGAAGTCATACCTGAAAAAGCAAATGATGAAACTGGAGAATGAGGAAACTTACAATAAATCATTATGGAGTTTATAACTCTAGGACCAATTGTAGTCAGATGGGACATTTGCTTTGCACTCGCTAATGAGAATAATATTCGGGATTTTAAAGCACAACTGGAATAGCTAATTACAGTCTATTAAAACTGTGAATGTATGTAGCACTCCTGCGTGTGAAGGCAAATAAACTCTATAGCAAGCAATTATATTGCTGGCCAAAATATGCTATATTTGTATACAAAGACATTCTAACTCAGTTCCAGTATGAAGAACAGATTATTCACTCTAGCTCCATTGAGAAACATTTTCCTAAGTGAAAACAATTTCTTAAGATGGAAATGGATTGGATTGTCAAATTATTATTTATTGGAGAAAAAACCTGATCTACGCATTTTTACTTATGTGGGGTTGCCAGAGTATCTGGGTTCTAGATGATTTTGGTGGCATGCTTGCTGAGCCATAATTACTAAGGAGAATGTAAGTGGACAGGTTCCCTGAATCCCCGGGGTCCTTGGAGAGCCATCGAGGAGAATGTGCAATTGGACTGAAGCTCCCTGGCTGAAGACACATGCCGAATCAGCACATGGGTAGAGATGATGTAAAAGCAACAAATCTGGAAACAATACATTGTAAATAGTTTTTCATTGTATGAAGTAGTGTTCACATTAAAAAGATGTTTTATGATATTTCTCCAATAGCAGTACATGTGTTTAATGAAGCCTTAACTTTTAAGATTTCTGGTTCAAAATATTCTACTCTTAAGCGTGGCCACTTACTTGTTGAACAGCTTTGTCAAAAATAAGTTGCTTGTCTGGGCTGACCTTATTTTGCTTTTGGTAAGGTTTCAACAGCTTTAAGCAACAGCAGCTGACTGTAAAGTGAACCGAGATACCCACAGCTGCCCTCTTGATGCTTCTGAATCAGGTTTGTAGTGATGTGCGCCTCAGAATCTGGCAAATAGGAAGTCAAAAGCAGTTACAGGGCAGGAGCAGGTGTAGCTTTCCTCCAGTTCTACTGGCAGCAGATTACTTCAATTTATGTTTGTCTAAGAAAATATCTGTTTTTCCTTCACTTTTGAAAGATACTTTTGAGCCAGCTGAGTTTTTAATCCAAGCTTTTATTTTCCAAATCAGTGAAACTTCATGCTTTCAAGATACTGAACACGGCTGCCTAATTACTGCTTCTCCCAAACCAAAACTGCTTTCAAATTTTGGAAGGGTCAATATTTACTCTAAATCTTCAACAATCCCTTCTTTTCTATTCAGCGACTCAGGGAATGTGAGCCAGATAAGTGTATGTAATCTTCAGCTGAGTATCTTATTAGTGATTTCCTCACAGTTCAAGAGATGCTCAGGAGCTGATGTTGCTCATTTGTTTCTGCCCAGGCTCCTCAGCATCCTCTGTAACAATGCTTTGCTCAGTTGTCTTGTCATTTGCATTCTAATGTGCTTAAGTTAAGGTGTCCATCTCCACTGCCCTTCTCTGGATATAATTTGTTAGAAAATAAGCCTGTTACTTGGATAGTGGTGCTGTTCCCTGCGCACCCAGCTAACCACCAGCCAGTAGCTTAGGTTCTTAGCCCAGAAACGAACTCTACAAGGGGTAAAAATGAATAGGAAATAGCAGAGAATTAAAAGTAAATTTATAGAATGAGAAATGAAATAATGTGTAACCTAGATTATTGTTAAAAATACTTAAACTTAGCTGGTAAGTAAATCGCAATATTCAATTTAAAGTGAAAAATCCAGAAGTCATGAAAAATGTCTTTTAAAGAATAATGAAATTGAAAAAAAAATTTACATGTCTAGTAATGACAGGCATTATCTAATATGTGACTTGAATAACTTTGATAGCAAAACACGTGTAATTT
>NW_012101876.1:2178701-2184256 GCF_000951045.1 Mandrillus leucophaeus | reverse complement strand
AGCTTTTTCTTACAAAGGACTGGTCCACTCTGGATTAAACCTGAGGAGGCCTTGTTATAACCCCACAGGTCAAATAAAAGTGAGATCCCTGCTCCTGGGTTGCATAAGTTGTGGTGACAGCAGGGGTAACATGTTTGCTTCCTCCCATTATCTGCATTCCTTAAATGGGCGTGGGGGCACCCATTTAAGTTACTCATTGTAAATACCAGTAATTCCTTGTGAATTTGACTAATGCTTACATAGGGCACATTATAGACACACACACACACACACACACACACACACACTGCATTATTCCCAATTAGGAGGAATATATACAGTCAGAGGTAGCATGAAAACAACTGGTAAATCTCTGCTGAGGACACAGGAAAATTCAGAGTTGGACAAAAATGCACAGAAATCATGGAAAACACCTGGTCAATTCAGTAGGAAATGAAACATCACACTGGCAAGCCCAGTGTCACGTTTCCAGCAGTTGTGTTGATGTCAGTCCCACAGGGTAAATCCTGAGGCCTCTAGGAACACACTAAGTACATTCTGCTTCCTCTTTGCACATACATATTCAATGTATCCTTTCAGCTACTTAAAGACTTGTAGACATTGGTCTATTTTCTGCCCTTAGCAGGCATGGCTTCTAAACAATGGGAAAGAAGCCATCTAAACACAAATGCTTACCATCTCCGGGTGGGTGTGACCCAGGAACCAGGGCAAGGAGCAGAGTTCTTAGGCCTGGTGGTGGGCAGCCCCTAAGGAGGCTGCTTTTCCTCACCTACATGGAGTTGGGCTGTGAAGCACTGAATGGGGAAAGTCATCCAGCTTGCAAATGTTTCCACATGCAATCTTTGCCATGTGGCCTCATTTAGTATGTTGAGGTACTTTGAATTTGTTGAATCTTCAATCAAGCGTTTTAAAAAGTTATAAATGCACATTTAGTGCGGTTACAGCTTAGTTCTGATTTACCCATCCAATGAGGAAGAACACCCAAGCTGGATGTATCTGTCCACAGGTTCAGTGGCTGCTCATGTCTCGGCCAATATTTGCTACAAGCAGACCTAACATTTGCTGTCAGTTGTAAGAATTTTCTATTTCTAATATTTGACAGTGGGACTCTTTGTTGGAGCTGTGTGCCAAGGACTGTGTCCAAGACACTTTGCACATATCATTTCATCGTCTCAACAACTGGCAAAGTATTTGTCTGATGTTACAGATGAAGAAATGAAGACTTCAGACAGGTTAGTTAACTAAGGCCATAGAGTGCTGAAGTCAGGATTTAAACTCAGTTTTGCTTGCTCCAAAACCTATATTCCCAACCATTCTTTTGATTTCTCGATATATATGTATCACCTCTAAACTACAAGTTGGGTACTATCTTGTAAAGTAAAATGAGGCAGTTGGCATTTTCTTCTTCCTTTTTTTTTGAAACAGTCTTGCTCTGTTGCATAGGCTAGAGTGCAGTGGTCCAATCTTGGCTCACTACAACTCTTGCCTCTCAGGTTTGAGTGATTCTCCTGCCTCAGCCTCCCGAGTAGCCAGGACTATGGGCGTGCACCACCACACCCTGCTGATTTTTGTATTTTTAGTAGAGACGGGGTTTCACCATGTTGGCCAGGCTGATCTTGCACTCCTGAACTCAAGTGATCCACTCACCTCGGCCTCCCAAAGTGCTGGGATTACAGGCGTGAGCCACTGCGCCCAGCCTTATTCTTCTTTAATGTGATACATGGACTCTCTAGAAGCCACTGAGACTCTGATTTTATTAGCACATTTTAGACACCAGGGATTCACTCTGGACAAAAACAGGCATGGTCTCAGCCCCCATGGAACTCACAGTGTAACTAGGAAGAGAGAGACATTTATCCAAATAATTCCAAAGATATAGGTGCAATTAAAACTATGGAAAGTGCTATGAAGAGGCCCCACTGAGAGGCTACCTGGGTTCCATCCCATCACTTCCTAGCTGAGTGCTGAGGGGAGGTGTGCTTAACCTACCTTACCTCTGTAATTGTGAAGTATTTTGTTTAGTGCTGCTTTCCCATACAGGGGTCTTATGAGTTGTTTGTAAAGCACTTAGACCAGCACCCAGTTCGCAGTGGACTTGTTGTAATGTTGCCATTTGTTATTGATAGGTGGGAACATGAGGGTGTTTAACGGGGCCTCACCACTCTTGAGAAGATGGAGGGAGTATTTACTGCTCTGTAACACAACCCCTAAAACCTGAAACAGTCATTCGTTCTCATGTCTGGGGCTTTGTGAGTTGACCGGGCTCATCTCAGTTTTCTTACTTGGGGTCTGTTGTGTAGGCACTGGCAGATGTTAGCAGGGGCTTTGGTTATGTGACTGGGCTGAACTGCCGGCTGGCTCACTAGCTGGCACAGCCACGGCAGGGAGCTCAGCTGGGGCTGTGAACCAGGGCATCTGCACAGGTCTCTCCATGTGGCTTGGACTCCTCACTGCAGGACATTGCGTTCCGAGAGGGATTGTCCCAAGGGCAAGCATTCCAAAGACCAACATGGACGCTGCTTTTCTTCCTGAGGCTCCTGGAGGCCTATCTTCAGAAGCCTTAGCATGTTCCTAAACAACATCCTATTGTTTAGGCAAGTCACTAGGTCCTGCCCAGGTCCAAGGGGGTGGAGAACTCAACCAGGGGGTGGCAAAGTCACATTGTGGAAGATGATATGGGATAGGAGATGTTAAGACTATTTTTGGAAAATACAGTCTACTGTGGAAGCTTCCCTGAGAAAGCGGTATTTGAGCTGAGACCTGAAAGCAAAGACGCTCTCCCTACTTGCCCCACCTTGCCCCACCCCAAAGAAAAGGGTCAGCAGCTGGGGATAGAAGAGTGGAAAGCAATTCAGGCAATTTAGACCAAGAGCCCAGCATTCTGCAAAGGCCAGTGGCAGGAGGGAGTGCAGCCTTGCTTGAGGACCTGAAAGGACAGTGAGACTGGGGTGCAGAGAAGGAAAAGGAAAGGGTGTGGAGTGAGTGGCAAGGGCACGGGGGCCTCTCAGGGAGAGTTTGGCAGTCCTTGTTAGGGAGTTTGTTCTTGTTTTCCTGAAAGATCAGTGCCAACCATTTAGTTGTATTATATTTAACCCACTTTGCATTCATTTTACTTAATTACAAAAGAAGTACATGCTCATTGTTAACCAAAAAAAGTCAAATGCTGACAAATGTAAATTTAAAAAGTGCATGTGCCCCCTCACACTGCCCTTCTCCTGCTCCCCACGGGAAACAGCATGGCCAATGCCTCCTTACACGGTGATGTTCAGATGCCCCAAAAAATGCCCTCCTCCTCTCCCTGAGAAGTTCTGACTTCTACTGTCAAGGAAACGCTTAGCTCTTTTTAAGGATCAGAGAAATCAAAGTATTGAGTATTTAAGTAAAGGCAATAAGCAATTCAGTTTTATCAACTAGAATAGTTACGTATTTATTCAAAGCCACAGATGTTAGGTAGAAAGTAGGGATCAACAGTTTAACAACTTATGTTTAGATGTTACTATTCAAATGTATAAGAACAAGTGTCTCCCCCCTAAAAATATTTTTAAAGTCTCACGTAAGACTCTAAACCAAAAACCATTGTAAAAAATCCTTTGGAAATGGACCATTGCAGCCATTGAGATGACAGGTCAAGGTGAGCATTTTGAACATATAACAAAATATAAGATAGGTAATACATATTCAAAGCATGAAGGAGGTATAATATGAAGAGTGAAGTCCTCCCCTCATCTCCCCAAGCCTTAGTGCTAAGAACTTATCATGTGTAATCATTTCTGATTTTGATTCTTCTGATAATTGTCTCCCAAACTCTGGACCAGTGCTGTGCAGTAGAACTTTCTATGATGATAGAAACATCTAAATCTGTGCTGTCTAATATGATAGGCATGAGCTACATGTTGCTATAAATTTAAATTTTAATTAATAAAAATGTAATACAATAAAATATGTAGTTTCTCAGCTGCACTTGCCATATTTCAATAAGTCAGTAGCCCCATTTGGCTAGTGGCTACCATAATGGACAGTGCAGTGATTGATAATATGTTTATACCTCTGCTTTCTGCTTTATCAACTTTAGAAAGACATACTGACATCACATGGAGATGAAAAATGTGGCTCATTTCACTACCTCTTCTCTTTGCTCTCCTTCCATTCCCAATCCCTATTAAGAACATTTTCATTTTAGTTCTACTGGATTACCTTAATAACTTTTAATAATATAATTAAAATTGCTTATTGATGCATCAATTGTTGACTTTCGTACTGTCATTCACCACCATGTTAAATAAGAAAATTCATGTTCTCTATTGTTTCCCTGCAAAACTTCCGCACTTTTAACTCCCAACCACCCGCTACTCTACTTGCCACATTGGCAGTCTCTAGATACCATTAATATTCTTTTCTGTGACTATAAACTCTCCATGCTTCTCTAAGATTGGTTCTAAAATTGGAAAGTAATAACCAGCCTTTATAATACTATAATTGCATAAGAATTAACTTGTTACACAAATAGTGTGGCCAAACCTGCAAAAGAGGAGACATTTGTGATCCTATGCCACCAAACTTGTGCCATTCAAAAGTGAATATGCTAACTTCCACCTTCAGCCAAGGTAGAGAACAGATTTTCCACATAGAACAACCCAAAGCAGAAAATATATATATGAAACAATAGTTTTCATAACCCCGGACCCTTAGCATAGAAAGACAGTAATGACTTAGAAAAGGGAAATAAATGGGGTGAGCTCTGTGATTGCCCCAGCTTATAACTTTGAGTTTCCAGGCCATGGTGCAAGAAGGAGAAAGCCAGGCAGAGCCTAGAAGACCCCCTGAATTGAAGCAATGGAGGTGAGATACCTGGGAGATCTAGGTGGCTAGAGTTTTCAGGACAGAGCACCCAAGAGGAGAGAGCCACACAAAGAAAGAGCAGGCATCTGCAGAGTGCCCCTCTGGCATCCAGCAGAGTACTGATCACCACACCTGTGAGAACACTACCTGAGGCAAAGCACAGAACCACTCAAAATAACTGGAGCAACAACCAACCTTTTAACAATTATCAACCCTCATGGAAGTCATTTTAGACATTTTCATAATCATTCTCCCCCATGAAATTTTTATGCCACAAATATTAATGTATATGTGATCAATTATGTATATGATATATATATATATGAGATACAGATATGTATACCTTTGCTTTATGCATACACAGTTGAATTTTTTCCCTAAAAATTAAATTTTGTCCCTTTGGGAGCAATATTGCCATCTTTGAGAATGTATGGATTAGAGAGAACAGTACACAGCACATAGGGCCAGGATAGTGTCAATCAGAGATCCTCATAATTCAGAAGGGTTTTGTCTCAAGTAGATAATAATTGGCCCCAAAATATACACTGCCCTGGTCCTACCTAAAACATTTTAAAGCAAGACCTGAAAAGATCAAACTGTTTTTCAGTAACTGAACTGCTTGCCTGATTGGGACCCAAAATGGGAAAATTCACAAATGTCTCCAAAACAGAATTACCAAGCATGCAAAGAAGCAGAAAAATATGACCTATAATGAG
>NW_012101876.1:2173688-2177841 GCF_000951045.1 Mandrillus leucophaeus | reverse complement strand
AAACCTATGGGATACAGTAAAAGTAATACTAAAAGGGAAAGTTATAGCTGTATGCCTACATCAAAAAGGAGGAAAAACTTCAAATAAATGACCGAATGATCCATCTTAAAGAACTAGAAAAGCAAGGGCAAACCAAATCCAGAATTAGAAGAAAAAAAAGAGGTTTTAGTAAAGGTCAGAACAGAAATAAATGAAGACAACAATACAAAAGATCAATGAAACAAAAAGCTGGTTTTTGAAAACATAACAAATTGACAACCTTTAGCCAGACTAAGAAAAAAGAAAGCAGGCCAAAATAAATAAAATCAAAGATGAGAAAGGAGACATTGCAACTGATACTGCAGAACCTCAAAGGATCATTAGTGGCTACAATGAACAACTATATGCCAATAAACTGCAAAATCTAGAAGAAATGGATACATTCCTAGACATGTACAACCTACCAAGATTGAGCCAAGAAGAAATCCAAAACCTGAACAGAACAATAACAAATAACAAGATTGAAGCTATAATAAAAAGTGTCCCACTAAAAAAAGTCTGGGACACGATGACTTCACTTTTGAATTCTACCAAACATTTAAAGAAGAATTAATACCAATCCTACTCAAACTATTCCGAAAAATAGAAGAGGAGGGAATACTTCAAAACACATTATTTAAGGCCAGTATTAACCTGATCCTAAAACCAGACAAAGAGAGTTCAAAAAAAGAAAACTACAGGCCAATATCTGTGATAAATATTGATGCAATAATTCTCAACAAAATACTAGCAAACCAAATTCAGCAACACATTAGAAAGATCATTCATCATAACCAAGTGGGATTTATCCCAGAGGTACAGTGATGGCTCAACATATGCAAATTAATCAATGTGATACATCCTATCAACAGAATGAAGGACAAAAACCAAATCATCATTTCAGCTGATACTGAAAAAGCATTTGATAAAGCTCAACATTCCATCATGATAAAAAAAAAAAAAACTCAAAAAACTGGGTATAGAAAAAATATCCCTGAACATAATAAAAGCCATATATTACAGAGCCATATATTACAGTATGGCACTCAGAGATAGTGCCATACTGAATAGGGAAAAATTGAAAGCTTTTTCTCTAAGATCTGGAACATGACAAGGGTATTCACTTTCACTACTGTTACTCAACATGGTATGGGAAGTCCGCGCTAGAGCAATCAGATAAGAGAAAGAACTAAAGGGCATTCAAATTGGAAAAGAAGAAGTCAAATTATCCTTGCTTGCAGATGATATGATCTCATATTTGGAAAAGATAATGACTCTACCAAAAAACTGTTAGAACTGATAACCAAATTCAGTAAAGTCACAGGATATAAAATCAACATACAAAAATCAGTAGCATTTTTATATGTCAGCAGTGAATAATCTGAAAAGGAAAGAAAAATGTAATCCCACTTATGACAGCCACAAATAAAATTAAATATCTAAGAATTAACCAAAGAAGTGAAAGATCTCTAGAATGAAAAGGATAAAACATTGATAAATGAAATTGAAGAGGACACCAAAAAATGGAAAAGTATTCCTTATTCATGGATTGGAAGAATCAATATTGTTAAAATTGCCATATGACCCAAAGCAATCTACAGATTTGATGCAATCCCTGTCAAAATACTACTGGCATTCTTCACAGAAATTGAAAAAATAAATCCTAACACTTACATGAAACCACAAAAGACCACCCAGAATAGTCAAAGTTAGTCTGAGCAAAAAGAACAAAACTGGAGGAATCACATTAACTGTCTTCAAATTATACTTTGGAGTTATAGTAACCAAAACAGCATGGTACTGGCATAAAAGCAGACACATAGAGGAATAGAACAGGGTACAGAACCCAGAAACAAATCCACACACCTACAGTGAACTCATTTTCAACAAAGGTGGTAAAAAACATACACTGGGGAAAACATTGTCTCTTTAATAAATGGTGCTGGAAAAACTGGATATTCATATGCAGAAGAAAAAAACTAGATCCCTATCTCTTGCCATATATAAAAATAAAATCAAAATGGATTAAAGACTTAAATCTAAGACCTTAAACTATGAAACTACTACAAGAAAACATTAGGGAAACTCTTCAGGATATTGGTCTGGGCAAAAATTTCTTGAGTAATACCCCACAAGCACAGGCAACCAAAGCAAAAATGGACAAATGGTATCACATCAAGGTAAAAAGCTTCTGCACAGCAAACAATCAACAAAATGAAGAGACAACTCACAGAATGGGAGACAATTTTTGCAAACTATCCACCTGACAAGGGACTAATAACCAGAATATATAAGGAGCTTAAACAGGTCTGTAGAAAAAAATCTAATAATCTAATTTTAAAATGGGCAAAAGATTTGAATAGACGTTTCTCAAAAGAAGACATACAAATGGCAAACAAGTATATGATAAACTTCTCAACATCATTGATCATCAGAGAAATGCAAATCAAAACTACAATTAGATACCATCTCACCCCAGTTAAAGGTGTAAGCATAAAGGACTTTATCCAATATCAGGCAATAACAAATGCTGACAAGGATGTGGAGAAAAAGGAACCCTCATACACTGTTGATGGGAATGTAAATTAGTACAACCACTATGGAGAACAGTTTGGAGGTCCCTCAAAGAACTAAAAACTGAACTACCATATGATCCAGCAATTCTACTGCTGAGTATATACCCAAAAGAAAGGAAATAAGTATAACAAAGAAATTTCTGCACTCCCATGTTTATTGCAGCACTGTTCACAAAAGCCAAGATTTGGAAGCAATCTAACTGTCCATCAACAGACATATGGATAAAGAAAATGTGGTACTTATACACAATGGCATACTATTCAGTCACAAAAACAATGAAATTCTGCAATCTGCAATAACATGGATGGAACTGGAGGTCATTATGTTAAGTGAAATAAGCCAGGCACAGAAAGACAAACATCACATGTTTGTGGGATATAAAAATATCAAAACAATTGAACTCATGGACATAGAGAGTAGAAAGATGGTTACCAGAATCTGGGAAGAGTAGTGAGTGGGTGTCGGGGGAGGTGGGGATGGTTAATGGGTACCAAAACTAGTCAGAAGGAATAACATCTAGTATTTGATAGCACAGCAGGGGACAATAATAGTAATTTAAATGTACATTTCAAAATAACTAAAAGAGTATAATTAGATTGTTTGTAACACAAAGGATAAATGCTTGAGGGCATGGATACCCTATTTTTCATGATATGATTATTATGCATTGCATACCTGTACTAAAATATATCATGTACTCCATAAATATATACACCTACTAGGTGCCCACAAAAATTTAAAATAATTTTTTTTTAAAGAACAGAGTATCAGTGAGCTGTGAGACAGCTTCAAGTGGCCTCATGTAAATGTAATTGGAGTATCCGAAGGACAGGAGTGAGTGGGCAGAACAGAAAAAAAAAGTTGAAAAAATAATATCCAAACATTTTTCGTATTTGGTGTACATTGTAAACCCACAGATTCAGGAAGCTCAACAAACCCCAAGCATAAGATGCATGAAGAAAACTACACCATGGCACATACCATAGTTAAATTGTTTAAAACCCACAGTGATAAAGAAAAAGCATTATATAGGAAGCTAGAGAAAACAGGCCATTTTATATAGAAGAGCAAAAATAAGGATAGTAGCAGTTTGTCTTCAGAAACAATGTGAGAAGGTAGTGAAGCAATATCTTCAATGTACTGACTCCAATAAGAAATTCTTCCTAGATTTCTATACCAGCAAAAAGTGCCTTTTAAGAGTAGAAAAATAAAAATTATTTTGTATGCACAAAAGCTGAAGCAATTCATTACCAACAGACTCACATTGAAAGAACAGTTTTTTAAGTTCTCAGGAAGTAGAAAATGAAACCAGATAGAAGTATTGATCTACTCACACGAAAAAAGAAGAGTACCTGAAATGGTAACTACACATATATTAAATAAATACATTTTAATTTTTTTCTTATTGCTTAAATCTCTTTAAAAGATAAGTGACTTTCAAAAATAACAATGCAATGTGGGCTTTATATGCATACATAGTATGACAACAATTGCACAAATTTCTAGAGGGGAGAAATGGAAGTATATTACTACAGAGTTCTTATGCTATGTATGAAAT
>NW_012101876.1:2171389-2173638 GCF_000951045.1 Mandrillus leucophaeus | reverse complement strand
AAGGGGTAGGAGATGAGGTCCGAGAGCCAAATAGGAGATAGACCCTGCAGAGCCTGCAAGGAACTCGGATCTTATTCTGGATAAATTAGGAAGGAATATAATCTGATTTCTACTTTAAAGATCACTCTCACTTTTGTATGGAAAATGGGATTATAAAAGGTCTAGAGGAGGAACAGAAAGATCTGTTAGGAAGCTATTGCTGTCAACCAGGCAAGCAATGATGGTGGTTTGGAATAGAATGTGGCCATAGAGATGGGGAGATGTCATCAGATGTGAGATCTTAATTGGATGCAGGAGGAAGGGAAATGAAATCAAGGATGGCTCCTTGGTTTTCACCTGAGCAATGAGCTCAGGTGAAACAGCATGTCATTCAGTGAAAGCAGCAAGACCTGGGGGAAAGCAGGTTTGGAGAAAAACATTAAAAGTGCTGTTAGGACCTGTCTAAATTGACGTGCCAGATAGACTGATGAATCCAGTGTATATGTCAGATGGTCTAGGCAATGAGACGTCAGGGACACAGGTTTGAGAGTCTTCAGTGTGTCAGTGATATTTAATGTCCTGCTTGATCACTGATAGGCCCTCTTATTATGAAATCTTGTGTGTCAACTCTGGAAATATTTTTCTACTATTTATTTAATTATAATCTCTCTATTCTGCCTATTCTTTCCAGAATTCCTATTACAGCTGGCCTTTTGTTTCCATGGAATCCACATTTGTAGGTTCAACTAACAGTGGATAGAAAATATTTTTGTAAAAAAGATGTGCCTCTAATTAATCATGTCCAGCAAAAAAAATTAAAAATAAAAATAAATAAAAAATAAATGAACAAAGGATGGTTGTGTCTGCACTGAATGCACACAGACCTTTTTTTCTTGTCAGTATTTCCTAAACAATAGAGTATAACAACTATTTACATAGCTTTTACATTGTATTAGGTATTATAAGTAATCTAGGGATTATTTAAAGGATACTAGAAGATGTACATGGATTGTATGAAAATATGACACCATTTTATATACAGAACTTGAGCATTCATGGATTTTTTTATGTCTGCGGGGGTCCTGGAACCAATCCCCCGCAGACACCATGGGGATGATTGTAGATGGATGTTAAATCTCCTAGATCAGTGCACAGGGTCCCTTAACTGTCCTTCATTTTGTTCATCTCTTGTGCTTTTGTTCCATGTCTTAGGAGACTTTCTTGATGCTTTCTTGTTCAGTTCTTAGATTGATTCATGTGATGCTGGCTTTAATATTTCCTGTTTTAAGACCTTTTTGTCTGATGATTACTTCTTTTTATGGGAACCGTTCCTATTTTGTGATTGTAATTAGGACCCATTTAGAACCTTCTAAATTTTTTTCTCTCCATTACTACCTCTGTGGACAGTTGTTCTGTGTGTTTGTCTTGGTCCTTCTCTCTTTTGTGGTGTGTCAGGAGGTCCACAGAGCTCTGTTCCTTTTTATCAATGCAGAACTGCTTGCTCAATGTTCATGACTGGGAAGGTTTTCATGCAAGTGTGTTGTCCTCTGGGTCTTTCCCCTGAATGGGGGAACTGGTGTAGAGAATAGAATGTGTCTACTCTCAGGCCTCATCATAGGGGCACAAGCAGGAAATGGCAGTCAAGCTGACATCTAAAGTGCTTTAAATTTAGTGGAATATGAATTCTTCTGAGAAATCACATCATTATTATTTAAATAAGGAATAATGAATAACAGTTACCCCTCCCTGAAAACTCATGCCCAGGTAAATATCACTAGCTGATGAAGTCCCTCGCGAGGCATTGAACCATCAGTGATGTCTGCCATGGGTGTGGGAGGGAAGGCTCGTAGCAAGAGGCTTTCATGCATCCTTCCTTTTTCAGCCCACCCACCTGTCCAAGTCATAGTTCAGACCCAGCCTGGAGCAGGCGGACTGAGCTGGGGCCTATATGACAGTTATTTCAGTCAGTGGTAACTCATAGTGAAATTTATGTAAACGTACCTTACTCCCTGCTGCCAGAATGCTGACAAGAGGGCTGCCCTGAGAGAGAATTAATTTGAGCATGAAGTAGCCACATGCATTATCCTTAAAATGCATGTGTACGGTTAAGTGAGTTATTATATTCCAAGGTTGATGCAAGTTATTTGGGGGAATATCTATACCTCTGTTACCTCCACAGGCATGGTTCATCAGAGTTCACTGCATGTAACCCTATTTTAATGGCTGATAAGACAGACAAATATATTGGCCCTGCAAAGGAAACCAAACAG
>NW_012101876.1:2169284-2171339 GCF_000951045.1 Mandrillus leucophaeus | reverse complement strand
CCTCTGCCTCTCGGGTTCACATGATTCTTGTGCCTCAGACTCTGAAGTAGCTGGGATTACAGGCACCCCCCATCATGCCCAGCTAATTTTTGTACTTTTTGTAGAGACAGGGTTATGCCATGTTGCCCAGGCTGGTCTTGAACACCTAAGCTCAAGAAATCCACCCGCCTCGACCTCCCAAAGTGCTGGGATTTCAGGCGTGAGCCACCACACCTAGCCTACAGCTTATTTTCTTTTGAAGATGTTTTTTTTCTCTGAACCGCCTGATTTCTTGTTTAAATTTGGACAAATTGCTTGTTAGGCATGCTGCACAGGTTTAATTCGGGAATTCACTTTTAGTTATTTCCATGCTGACTTAATTTGAGTATATATTGCTCTTTCTTGCATTCTATTTTCTTCTTTTTTTCTTCTTTCTTTTTTTCCCCCTTTTTTTCTGAGTACATTTGTGAGTCATTCTTTCATAAAGTGTTTATAGAAGGCAGATTTTCTGAGTCTTTCCACATTCAAAAATTATTTACTGTTCTCATATTTGATTGAAAGTTTGGCTGGATACCTAATTCTAGGCTCAAAACCATTTACTCTTGGAAGCTTGAAGTATCACTACTTTTTTTTTTCTAGAACCAATATTGCTTATGAGAAAACAGGTAAGTTTCTGATCTTATTCCTTTGTAAGCAATCTGTTTCATTTTCCTGAGAACTTTCTGGATTTATTATTGCTTTTTTGCTATTCTAAAATGTTGTAATGATACATATAAGTTTATTCATTCATTCAACAAACAGTTATTATAGATATCGATTGCTAGGAACCCTAGAGGCTGGGAATGAAGCAATAAGATTCCTGTTCTTATGGAGGTTACATTCTAATGTGGGAAATAGACAATAAAATATAAACAAATGAGCAAAAGCGAAACCTTCAGATATTGATAAATACCAAGAAAATACAACAGGAGAATGGAACAGGTCATTGTAAACTGGTGCAGGATGAGGAGGGTGCTTTGGATGAGGTGATTAGGGATGGGGAGCCTCTCTAAAGTGACACTGAAGCAGAGCTCTGAATAATGAGAAGGAGCACTAGGAAAAAGGGAACACAACCCCAAAGGACCAAGGCAGGAATGGACTGAATGTCTGGAAACGGAAACATGCCAGGGTGACTGGATAATTTTTAATCAAAGCTTGAAAGGGGTAGGAGATGAGGTCCGAGAGTCAAATAGGAGATAGACCCTGCAGAGCCTGCAAGGAACTCGGATCTTATTCTGGATAAATTAGGAAGGAATATAATCTGATTTCTACTTTAAAGATCACTCTCACTTTTGTATGGAAAATGGGATTATAAAAGGTCTAGAGGAGGAACAGAAAGATCTGTTAGGAAGCTATTGCTGTCAACCAGGCAAGCAATGATGGTGGTTTGGAATAGAATGTGGCCATAGAGATGGGGAGATGTCATCAGATGTGAGATCTTAATTGGATGCAGGAGGAAGGGAAATGAAATCAAGGATGGCTCCTTGGTTTTCACCTGAGCAATGAGCTCAGGTGAAACAGCATGTCATTCAGTGAAAGCAGCAAGACCTGGGGGAAAGCAGGTTTGGAGAAAAACATTAAAAGTGCTGTTAGGACCTGTCTAAATTGACATGCCAGATAGACTGATGAATCCAGTGTATATGTCAGATGGTCTAGGCAATGAGACGTCAGGGACACAGGTTTGAGAGTCTTCAGTGTGTCAGTGATATTTAAGGTCCTGCTTGATCACTGATAGGCCCTCTTATTATGAAATCTTGTGTGTCAACTCTGGAAATATTTTCCTACTATTTATTTAATTATAATCTCTCTGTTCTGCCTATTCTTTCCAGAATTCCTGTTACAGCTGGCCTTCTGTTTCCATGGAATCCACATTTGTAGGTTCAGCTAACAGTGGGTAGAAAATATTTTTGTAAAAAAGATGTGCCTCTAATTAATCATGTCCAGCAAAAAAAATTAAAAATAAAAATAAATAAAAAATAAATGAACAAAGGATGGTTGTGTCTGCACTGAATGCACACAGACCTTTTTTTCTTGTCA
>NW_012101876.1:2155055-2168719 GCF_000951045.1 Mandrillus leucophaeus | reverse complement strand
CCTTCTAAATTTTTTTCTCTCCATTACTACCTCTGTGGACAGTTGTTCTGTGTGTTTGTCTTGGTCCTTCTCTCTTTTGTGGTGTGTCAGGAGGTCCACAGAGCTCTGTTCCTTTTTATCAATGCAGAACTGCTTGCTCAATGTTCATGACTGGGAAGGTTTTCATGCAAGTGTGTTGTCCTCTGGGTCTTTCCCCTGAATGGGGGAACTGGTGTAGAGAATAGAATGTGTCTACTCTCAGGCCTCATCATAGGGGCACAAGCAGGAAATGGCAGTCAAGCTGACATCTAAAGTGCTTTTAAATTTAGTGGAATATGAATTCTTCTGAGAAATCACATCATTATTGTTTAAATAAGGAATAATGAATAACAGTTACCCCTCCCTGAAAACTCATGCCCAGGTAAATATCACTAGCTGATGAAGTCCCTCGCGAGGCATTGAACCATCAGTGATGTCTGCCATGGGTGTGGGAGGGAAGGCTCGTAGCAAGAGGCTTTCATGCATCCTTCCTTTTTCAGCCCACCCATCTGTCCAAGTCATAGTTCAGACCCAGCCTGGAGCAGGCGGACTGAGCTGGGGCCTATATGACAGTTATTTCAGTCAGTGGTAACTCATAGTGAAATTTATGTAAACGTACCTTACTCCCTGCTGCCAGAATGCTGACAAGAGGGCTGCCCTGAGAGAGAATTAATTTGAGCATGAAGTAGCCACATGCATTATCCTTAAAATGCATGTGTACGGTTAAGTGAGTTATTATATTCCAAGGTTGATGCAAGTTATTTGGGGGAATATCTATACCTCTGTTACCTCCACAGGCATGGTTCATCAGAGTTCACTGCATGTAACCCTATTTTAATGGCTGATAAGACAGACAAATATATTGGCCCTGCAAAGGAAACCAAACAGGATGTTATCGTCAGTAACTTGGAACGACAGATTTGAATATTTTAAGACTTCAGTAAAAGGGGACATGTATCAACAGATTTTATATCCACAAGGATAAACTACAGCTATGAACACAGGAAGGACAAACAGTCCAAACGCAAGACGGGCCAGGGCTGATTCATCCAGGGTTAGCAGAGCACCCACTGCAGAAGACGTTAGCGCATTACCATCATCATGAGTCAGTGAGGCTAAAGGTCAATTAGAAATATTCAAAGAGAAGTGTAATGGTGGGATAAATGATGATTATCATCATTGGGAAAGGGAAATGGGCAAGAGTTGTACACAGAAATGCTTCCAGGAGCCAGGCTGGTGATAGAAACGTGTGAAACTGATGAGAGTACAATCAGGAGTGGTGAGGACTGTGCCAAGTGGAGAATAAATGTGACTCTGTAGACATTCTCATTAAGAATATATATATATACACACACACTGGCCAGGAAGAAATAAATTTCTCAGAGCCCACAGTATCTTTGGCATTGTGAGCAACGAGCAGCCCCTCCCTCCAGAACTGTTGCATTAATGATTGTGGCAGTTGTCCACTATTGGGGTACTTGTGAACTGTAACATCACTTAGAGTTACCACAGCACTGTTGTGTTGCAGGGCTGTGTTTTTACTTTCTCACAAAGGAGAAAGGGGCAGTCCTTAAAATTTCTGTTCATAGAGAAACATACCCAACCATATAAATATATTGAATGTAAATATATTCTACAAATTGATTGCAGAAGAAAACATTGAGAATGCTCTTCTGTGGATGGGAGTGTTCATCTCTGTTTACTGTGGAGATTCTTTCATCTAAAGCATGAAGGGAAATTGAGGAAGAGCCCACCCAAAGTAAGCAGATGGGAAGGAGCTTTGGATGCACCTCCTTGGGCTGTGTTAGCCAAGTGAAAATAACTAATGGGTTAGCAGCTGAGTAATATCAGCCTTCATGTCAATAATGAAGCTGCTCTCTGTTTCACTCAAAAACAAGGAACAT
Organism: Mandrillus leucophaeus; assembly: GCF_000951045.1. NCBI lineage: Eukaryota > Metazoa > Chordata > Mammalia > Primates > Cercopithecidae > Mandrillus > Mandrillus leucophaeus. The sequence continues at coordinate 2,166,797 of NW_012101876.1, read as the reverse complement.
GGTGGTTCAGAGCCAGAAACTTCCTAACCCCAGGAAAGCTGCATGGCAATGGGTTATCAAGAGAGAGCGGAAACCTCATGTCCATGCAAGCTGAAATCAAGGTAGACAGTGACTTCCTGAAACAACCCTGAAATTATATATATGTGTGTGTATATATAATCTAAAGTCCATTTTCTGAATTTTCTATTAATTATGTAGCCTATATTATATAGGTTATAATATATTATATATAGCATTATATACAATATAGGTTACATAATGGAAAATTCAGAAAATGGACTTTTGACAATTGTGGAAACTAGTTAAGATATGGAAAAAGCTCCTAATAACTAAAGCTTGTAGAAGTAGATTTTGGAGCGCCTTCTTTTCTTTTCCAGCAAGGGAAAGTCGTATAGATTGATTCAGAGAAAGAGAAACGGATAAAAATTTGCCTTCAATATAAAGAGCATGGATCTCCATTTAATTGGCAGAGCCATGTAGGAGAAGGAAAAGAATTGCCCTAGTTGAAGTACAGGTCATTTTCCTCTTTTCCTTCCACATCTGCTGTTGGATCATGCATTTTCTATATCTCAGAAATTTTGAAAATCAATATGGATGATAATTAAGTGAAAAAGGCAAATTAAAGTCATATTCACAGATTTAGGTGGTCTCGATGAGACTTGAGCCTTGGAATTTTGCAGTATCTGTAGGAATGTATCAGGAGTTAAAATGTCTCCTTTGGGCCTAGGTAAATGAAATGGTTGGCATAATAGCATTTCAGACCTAGCAATGTCCATTGGAATGATCTAATTCAATATTTGTTTTAAATATTTAAAATGCAGAAACTGAGGCAAGAGAGGTTAACGTAAGAAAAAGTTCTGCTTAAGGCAGAGAACTGGCCAAGATTTAAGTGTAAAACCAGACTCCAGGACTTCTGATTCCAATTTCAGTACTCTTGCAACTCTCTTCTTACCATTTTATTTCATGTTTGAGATTATGCCTAATAGAAATTGTATGTCCTATGAAAATGATGCCACAGTATGTATAGGTTGGCAATCTGAAATGTACTAGTCAAAATAATATCACATGTCAGGTGGAGGCTTACATATTTTTCATCCTGGTTGTTCTGAACCCAGCACCTGAGAAGCAGGGGTAGAGGCAGTGTGTTGTGTGGCCTATTAGTCTGTTCTCATGCTACTATAAAGGACTATCCAAGACTGTGTAATTTATAAAGGAATTAAATTAATTGACTCACAGTTCTGCATGGCTAGGGAGGCCTCAGGAAACTTACAATCATGGCAAAAGGGGAAGTAAACGTGTCCTTCTTCACATGGTGGCAGCAAGGAGAACTGCTGAGCAAAAGGGGGAAAGCCACATATAAAACCATGAGATCTCGGGAGAACTAACTTGCTGTCACAAGAACAGCATGGAGGTAACTGCCCCCATGATTCCATTATCTCCACCTGGTCCCTCCCACGAAATGTGAGAATTATGGGAACTGCAATTCAAGATGAGATTTGGGTGGGGACACAGTCAAACCATATCATTCTGCCCAGGCCCTTCCAAAATATCATGTCCTCACAATTCAAAACACAAGCATGCCCTTCCAACAGTCCCCCAAAGTCTTCACTCATTCCAGCATTAACTCCAAAGTCCAAGTCCAAAGTCTCATCTGAGACAAGGCAAGTCCCTTCTGCCTATGAGCCTGTAAAATCAAAAGCACGTTAGTTACTTCCTAGATAGAATGGGGGTATAGACATTGGATTAATATATCTGTTCCAAATGGGAGAAATGGGCCAACATGAAGGGGCTACAGGCCCCAGGCAAGTCCAAAATCCAATAGGGCACTCGTTAAAACTTAAAGTTCCAAAATGATCTCCTTTGACTCCAGGTCTCACCTCCAGAACATGCTGATGTAAAAGGTGGGCTCCTATGGCCTTAGGCAGTTCTGCCCCTGTGGTTTCATAGGGTACAGCTCCCCTCCTAGCTGGTTCCATGGGCTGATGTTGAGTGACTTCAGCATTTCCAGGTGCACAGTGGAAACTGTCAGTGGATCTACCATTCTGGGGTCTGGAAGATAATGGCCCTCTTTTCTTAGCTGCACCAGGCAGTGCCCCTGTGGGGGCTCTGACCCCACATTTCCCTTCCGCACTGCCCTAGCAGAGGTTTTCCATGAGGGCTCCACCGCTGCAGCAAACTTCTGCCTGGACATACAGGCATTTCCAAACCTCCTCTGAAATCTAGGTGGAGATTCCCAAACCTCAATTCTTGACTTCTGTGCATCCACAAGCTCAACACCAAGGGTGAGCCTCCAAAGGTTGGGGCTTGCACCCTCTGAAGCAACAGCTTGAGCTTTACATTGACCTCTTTTAACCACACCTATAGCTGAAGCAGCTGGGAATCAGCACACCATGTCCAGAGACTGCATAGAGCAGGGGGCCCTGGACCCAGCCTAGAAAACCAATTTCTCTCCTAGGCCTCTGGTCCTGTGATGGTAGGGACTGTTGTGAAGTTCTCTGACATGCCCTGGAGACATTTTCCCCACTATCTTGGTGATTAACATTTGCCTCCTCGTTACTTATGCAAATTTCTGCAGCCAGCTTGAATTTCTCCCCCCAAAATTAAGTTTTCCTTTCTATCACATCATTGGGCTGCAAATTTTCCAATGCTCTGCTTCCTCTTGAATGCTTTGCTGCTTAGAAATTTCTTCTGCCAGATACCCTAAATCATCTATCTTAAATTTAAAGTTCCACAGATTTCTAGGGCAGGGGCAAAATGCCACCAGTCTCTTTGCATAAAAAAGGGACCTTTACTCCAATACCCAACAAGTATTTCATCTCCCACTGAGAAGACCTCAGCCTGGACTTTATTGTCCATATCACTATCAGCATTTTGGTCAAAGCCATTCAGCAAGTCTTTAGGAAGTTCTAAACTTTCCCACATCTTCCTGTCTTCTGAGCCCTCCAAGTATCTAGGAAGTTCCAAACTTTCCCACATTTTCCTGTCTTCTTCTGAGTGCTCCAAACTGTTCCAACCTCTGCCTGTTACCCAGTTCCAAAGTTGCTTTCACATGTTCAGGTATCCTTATAGTACTGCCCCACTACCTGGTACCAATTTACTGTATTAGTCTGTTGTCACACTGCTATAAAGGACTGCCCAATACTGCATAATTTATAAAAGAAAACGGTTTAATTGACTCACAGTTCTGCATGGCTGGGGAGGCCTCAGAAAACTTACAATCATGTTGGACGTGCAAACACATCCTTCTTCACATGGCAGCAGCAAGGAGAAGTGTTGAGCAAAAGCGGGAAAAGCCATATGTAAAACCATGAGCTCTCATGAGAACTAACTCATTATCACAAGAACAGAATGGGGGAAACTTCCCCCATGATTCAGTTATCTCCACCTGGTCTCTCCCATGACATGTGGAGATTATGGGAACTACGATTCGAGATGAGATTTGGTTAGGCACACAGCCAAACCATATCATGTGGTAAATTTCAATTTTCTAACAGATTTCCAATATATATATTTTGCACCCATCTTCATTTAGGATTTCTAATTGCATATTTTTATTAGCAGTAAAATAGAAGAATATGATTTCTGAAAAAATGACGTAATTGAAGGAAAAACTTATATTGTCTGCAACATAACTCAAGCCGGAAGTAGATACTTTGGTTTAAGAAATAAAAAGAGGCTGGGCACAGTCGTTCATGCCTATATCCCAGCACTTTGGGAAGCTGAGACAGGAGAATTTCTTGAGGCCAAGAGTTCAAGAGCAGCCTGGGCAACATAGCAAAACCCCATCACTTCAAAAAATAAAAAATTAGGTGGGATTGGTAGTGCATACCTACTTGGGAGGCTAGGGTAGGAGGATTTCTTGAGCCCAGGAGTTTGCAGCTGCAGTGAGCTATGATCATGCCACTATACTTCAACCTAGGCAACAAAGTGAGAACCTCTTAAAAAATTTTTTCACCTTAATAATCACATAGACTAGTTTTTACTGGCATGTCTTACCAACTGCATACAAAACAGCTTCCTATCTGTAACATGCCAAGTTTTCTCCAAAATGTATCATACAAAAACTGCCCTAGACTTAGGTTCAGAGCATTCGTGAAGACACTAAAGGGGACAGAAGTATTTAGAGAAAATATCTTAATAAATAAAATGTCAATATGACAGAGGGCTCAGGTTCTGCATTTACAAGCTCCCAGGGCTGCCTGTTGCCTGCTTGAGATCCACACTTTGAATAACAAGAGTCTGGATAATATCCTGTTCTACTAAAAGAGTTACAAAAATGAATTCCACCAATAATCTATACAAAGCATTTAGATTTTCTCATCATTTTCACTGGAAAAATTGAAAATTTCAGGAAAATTGAGTGGATTTGTAAGTGCAAGTATGTGACATTTATAATCATTTACTATTGATTTAAGATTTTTTTTTGTGATATATCATACACACCATAATTTATAATAAATCAGGAGTGGATGCTCATTTGTACCCAGGATTTTTCCTGGTCAGAAAATCTTAGTGTTGGCTCACTAGAGCAAGAGAAGGCTCCTCTCATTGTACCCATACCTGCAGCCAGAGAAGGGTTCCCCTTTTTGAGAGGGGCCCTCAGGCAGATCAGACTGACCACACAGAAGGGTTGGCTGAAAGCCACAGGTCCCCTTGGGTCCCATAGAGGTGACTTGGGTTACCATGGGTGTAAGGGCATAGTTCCAGGAACCCACCCTTGTTTCACTGTAATCCTCCTAACATATCAGGGTTCTGCGTCTAACAAAGCTGGTACTCCTAGGAATTCACTTAAGAAAAATGAAAACATCTGCCTATACAAAGATTTTTACATAACAACCTCATTCATAGTAGCCCTAAACTGGAAACAATCCAAATCCAAATGTCCACCAACAGGTGAAAGGGTATACAAACTGCGGTGTATTTAAACAGTGGGTGTTATGGACTGAATGTTTGTGTGTTGAGATCCTAAACCCCAAGGTGATAGTATTAGGAGGCGGGGCCTTTGGTAGATGATTAGGTCAGGAGGGTGGAGCCTTCATGAATGGAAGTAGTGCCCTTATGAAAGTCACCCCAGAGGGCTCTCTTGCCTCTTTCCACCATGTGAGGACACACGGAGGAGTCAGCAGTTTGCAACCTGGAAGAGAGCTCTCCCCAGAACCTGACCATGCTGGCACCCTGATCTCAGACTTCCAGCCTCCAAAACTGTGAAAGAGAAATATCTTGTTTATAAGCCACTTGAGTCTATGGCACTGTTGTAGCAGCCTGAGCTGACTGAACAATGGGCTTCTTACTCAGCAGTGAAAAAGAGTGAGCTACTGATGCACACAGCACTGTGAGTCATCCCAACCAGTGTTGAGCAAAAGAGGACTGATTGGATGGGGACACAGAACGTGTGGGAATTATGGAATATGCCATATCTTGAGTAGGGTGATCATTACATAGGTGTACACACTTGTCAAAGCCTTGAACTGTCTACTTAAAATGAATTAAACCTCAGGAATTTTTTGTTTTTTGTTTTTTTGAGACTCACTGTCACCCAGGCTGCTCTGTCACCCAGGCTAGAGTACAGTGGTGCAATCTTAGCTCACTGCATCCTCCACCTCCCAGGTTCAAGCAATTCTCCTGCCTCACCCTCCTGAGTAGTGGGGACTCCAGGTGTGCACCACCATGCTGGACTAATTTTTGTATTTTTAGTAGAGACAATGTTTCACCATGTTGGCCAGACTGGTCTCGAACTCTTGACCTCAAGCCATCTGCCCACCTTGGCCTCCCAAAGTGCTGGGATTACAGGCATGAGCCACCCCGCAGTCAGACTACTTACGCTTTCTTTATACCCCTCCTGTGTACCCACCTCAGAGTGAGGTTATGAGGATTAGAACTGTACCTGGAATGTGGTAAGAGCTGAGGAACTTTAGCTCTAGTTAGCCTTATCGTCATCTCTATTATGGTTACTATTACTCTTGTTCTCTGTAGCGCTGCTATCAAGGATCAAGGCTAGCCATCCAAGTAGCTCTCACTCCAACTGTCTGAGGGGAGGCAGATGTGGTATTCTCAGTGCCTAACAACTGGCACACTGCAGTGTGGACAATGCAGTAACATGGGGTGGCCCCAGCCTCAGGGGCCTCCTGGGTGTCACGTATCTGCCAGCCAGTGTGCGAGCACCAGGACAAGGTGCCTCTCCCTCCCGCCAGGTGCAGGTCTGCTTTGGCCAGAGGGGTAGGCTGGGGCATAGAGGCTCTGGTAGCCTGGCAGGGCTAGTGAATACCCAGGGAAGTCCCAGGCAGGGCCTGGGGGGTAGGAAGAAGGGAGAGAAATGGGGAGTTCCCACCAGTGGCTATTTTCCTAATCTCATGAAAACTCTTCAGCATTCTAGGACAGGTGTGGTTGTTTCAGCAGGTGTCTGCTGAACCAAGAGTGGGGATGAATGAACCAAACCAAGAGTAGAAAGCTCCCCTCCCACCACCCCATCCCCACCTCCACTGTCCACCTGCCAGGCTCAGATCTGGGCTGTTGATGCTCTTTATCTGAAATAAACCAGAAGCGTGGAAGAGTGGAGGGCTGGGCCAGGGCTTGTCAGGGACTCACACTCACAAGCTTGTTCCTCACTGTCTATCAGGACCCATGGAAGCCACTGTGGGGCTCCAGATGCCCTAGAATCCCAGCACCAGATGCTGACCCAGGGCCTGCCTGGCTGTGGGACCAAGTCTGTGTCCCAACATCTGAATTCAGCTTTTGAGGCCTCCTAGGTACCCATGTACTCCTTGGGATGTAACTAACAGAAGAATGCATAAACAAGTTGTGATGTAGTCACACAATGGCCTACCTTAGAACAATGATGATAAACCTAATACCACGACTCACAAAAGAGGTGCCTTGCAGGTATAATGTTAGAGAAAGAAGCCAGACCAAAAAGCCTCCTTTTATTCAATACAAGGAATATGTCTCCTCCTCCTCCGCCTTCTCCTCCTCCTCCACCTTCTCTTCTTCTTCCTTCTCCTCTTTTTCCTTCTCTCCTTTCTCCTCCTCCTCCTTCTCCTTTTTCCCCCCTCTTCTCCTCCTCCCTCTTCTCCTCCTTCTCCTCCTTCTCTTTCTTCTTCTTTTCCTTCTTCCCATCTCCTTCTCCTTCTTCTCTTCCTATCTCTTCTCCTTCTCCTCCTTCTCTTTCTTCTCCTTCTTTTTCTTCTTCCCATCTCCTTCTCCTTCTCTGTCTTTTCATTCTTCCTCTTGTTCTTCTGTTCCTCCTCTTGCTCCTCCTCCTCCTTCCTCTTCTTTTAATCCTTTTCCTGACCAGCCCTGCATAGCATGTGGACACTCCTGGATTCTGTTCAGAAAATCTGGGGGCCCTGCTATAATTCAGCTTATTATTGATGCAAAACCTCAGATCAAAGTCATAAACATGGATCTAATAAGGTCATATCCCTGCTTAAAGTGGCAATCCATTGTACCTGGAATCAACTTGAAACTCTCTGCCATGACTTAAAACAAAGGCTGGAAAACTGCAACCTGTGGACCAAATCCTGCTTGTCATCAGTTTTGTCAATAAAGTTTTGTTGGAATACAGCCATGCCCAATCTTTGCATATTGTCTATGGCTGCTATCAGCTGCAAGGGCAGAATTGAGTGATTGTAACTGAGACCCATAAAGGGCCATAATGCCTACATCCTTTACAGAAACCATTTGAAATCCCTGATTAGAAGTCCCATGCAATCTGGCCCATGCCCAACCCTCCAGCCATATTCCATGCTCAGACCCCTGAGGCCTGTGCACTTGGTGGTCTTTCTCTTCATCTCACAAGGTTGGCTCCTTCTCATCAGCCCAGTCTCAGCCCTAAGGCCTGTGGTCTCCCTGGCCACGTGCTGTCACTCCTCACTCTCTAGCTCATGGACCTGCTCCATTTTTTCCAAAGATTATTTGTTTACTTGTGTACTGACTGTCTCCCTAGTGAGAATGTCAGCACCATCCTGGTCGGGACCCAGTTGATCTTGTTCACTGGTGCATACCCACAGCACCCATGCCATGACCCAGTTTGAGTGCCCAGTAAATACTGTTTGTTGAACAAATGACTGAAGGGATGAACCTTTTCTAAAAGACAACACTTACATTGAGGACCTGGAGTGACATGTGACAGGGTACATCGTCTGCGATGTTCTTCTTTTTTTTTTTTTCTTTTTGGGGCAGAGTTTCACTTTGTCACCCAGGCTGGAGTACAGTGGTGTGATCTCGGCTCACTGCAGCCTCTGTCTCCCGGGTTCAAGTGATTCTGGTGCCTCAGCCTCCCCAGTAGCTGGGATTAAAGGCATGCGCCACCATGCCTGGCTAATTTTTGTATTTTTAGTAGAGACAAGGTCTCACCATGTTGGCCAGGCTGGCCTTGAACTCCTGACCTCAGGTGATCTGCCCACCTCAGTCTCCCAAAGTGCTGGGATTATAGGCATGAGCCACCACGCCCGGCCCTGTAATGTTCTTTTAAGTAGCATAAACTTGAGAGCTACTGAAAATTCAAAGTCCCATGCAATCTGGCCCATGCCCAACCCTCCAGCCATATTCCATGCTCAGACCCCTGAGGCCTGTGCACTTGGTGGTCTTTCTCTTCATCTCACAAGGTTGGCTCCTTCTCATCAGCCCAGTCTCAGCCCTAAGGCCTGTGGTCTCCCTGGCCACGTGCTGTCACTCCTCACTCTCTAGCTCATGGACCTGCTCCATTTTTTCCAAAGATTATTTGTTTACTTGTGTACTGACTGTCTCCCTAGTGAGAATGTCAGCACCATCCTGGTCGGGACCTAGTTGATCTTGTTCACTGGTGCATACCCACAGCACCCATGCCATGACCCAGTTTGAGTGCCCAGTAAATACTGTTTGTTGAACAAATGACTGAAGGGATGAACCTTTTCTAAAAGACAACACTTACATTGAGGACCTGATGTGACATGTGACAGGGTACATCGTCTGCGATGTTCTTTTTTTTTTTTTTTTTCTTTTTGGGGCAGAGTTTCACTTTGTCACCCAGGCTGGGGTGCAGTAGTATGATCTTGGCTCACTGCAGCCTCTACTTCCCGGGCTCCACCAATTCTCCTGCCTCAGCTTCTTGAGTAACTGGGACTATGGACATGCACCACTATGTCCAGCTAATTTTATTTATTATTTTATTTTATTTTATTTATTTGTTTGTTTTGAGACAAAGTCTCACTCTGTCACTCAGGCTGGAGTGCAGTGGCCCAATCTCGGTTCACTACAACCTCCGCCTCCAGGGTTCAAGCAATTCTCCTGCCTCAGCCTCCCCAGTAGCTGGGATTACAGGTAAGTGCCACTACGCAGGCTAATTTTTGTATTTTTAGTAGAGGCGGGGTTATGCCATGTTGGCCAGGCTGGTCTGGAACTCCTGACCTCAAGCGATCCGCCCGCCTCAGCCTCCCAAAGTCCTGAGATTACAGGCATAAGCCAGCAATTCCGGCCTAATGTTTAAATTATTATTTATAGAGACAAGGTCTCACTATGTTGCCCAGGCTAGAAAACTTGTTTTTAAAGCATATATAGAGGAAGTTTGGGAACCGTGGCTTTCAGATTCAGAAATTTAGGCCTAAAGAAGTCAAGTGACTTCCCCAGAGTGATAGATAAGGATTAAGCCCCACTCCTGCTAACACTCTGTGTAACTGTCCTCACAGCACCTCCTTCCTTAAAGCCAACACCCCATGGTTTCTTTTCATCATTATCCTTTTCTTTCTGAAAAACAGATGCTCTCCTTGTGGTGGGTCCTGCCCCTCACCGCCAAGTGTGAATTTGGACCTCGGTCCAGAAGAAACGGGTTTTGTATCCTGGAAACAAGGCCAGGGCTCTGCCAGAAAAGGTTCTTTGCTGCCACAGGCCCTAGGTAATTTAGCTTATCTGAATTGCATAATTGAGCAGGGCTGAGTGCTATAATCACACAACAGACCTTTGTAGATGGACCCGGTATATCCCGCCCAGTAAGACCATCACACACAGCTGCCTCCCCCAGGGTCTCTGGCCCAGAGTTTTTGTCTTTGTCAACTAAGCAGTTCTTTAGAGCCTTGTCACTTTTGATATTTTTTTGACCTAAATGTGATGCATCACATAGGAAATACACATCAGCAAAAAAGTCCCATAAATAAATTATGCCTCACATATGTATGCTTTTGAAAGGATTTTTGTTCTTTCTAATCAGCAAACAAATGAAGGCATTATACCATCTGCATTCATTCTACAATTAATTTATCAAACACTTGTATGTGCCAGGCACTGTTCTACATGCTGGGGAAAGAGAACTACAGCTAATTCCATTAAGGGGCACAGGCAACAAACAAACAGACCTGTAAATGAAATTACATGAGTTAATATGAGTTTTACAGAAACAAGTCGAGTTCCAGCAAAGAGCAGCAGGAGGGATTCTACCTCAGATACATATGCTCTGAAAACATGACACTGAAAAGGTGGGATTCACTTATATGAAGAGGGTGGAACTAGCATTCCAGGCAGAGAGAGGAGCATGTGCAAAGGCTCTGAGGCGGGAAGGAGCTCAGTTGGGTGGAGACTGGGAAGAGATAAGCAAAGGGAAGAGTGGCACTAGATGAACCTGGATAAATGGGCCGAAATGGATACTTCAGAACCCTGTAAACCAGTCAGGGTGCTGACGCAGTCATCCATGGTGAGAGGCTATGGCGGTCTCAGTGACAAAGGTTGCAAGAGACATGGCGAGACAAGGGTGATCCCAGCTATGTTGGATGCACCATCAAGTAAGGTGGTGCATCTTAGTCCCACCCTTCAGGCCACCTGGTCGTCATCTACTTGATGCAACATCAAGCTGTGGATTGGTGCACCTTCGTCTCTCAACAAGCTATCACTATGTTGGGGATAAACACTTTCCAAGCAAATGGATGAGTAGGATGAGGAAAAGAAGGAACCTGGGATAACATCGGAGATTCTGGCTTAAGAAATGAAGCAGGGAAGTTTAGGGAAAGAGCACATTCCAGGGAGATCAAGAGTTCTTGTTTGGACATGCTGAGGTTGAGACCCTATTACCCATCTACATGGAGATGTCAAGTAGGCAGTTCGATATATGAGTTTGGAGCTTAGAGGAGCAGTCAAGACTGGTAAGACACATGTTGGGGGCTCATTAGCACATATGCATGGAATTTACAGCCAAGGGAGCTGATGAGAATATCCGGTGGGGAGGAGAGGGTGTTGATGAAGTAGAGACCCAGGGCAGCAATTAGAGCTTGTTCTAAATTCTCACCGTTGGCTTCATTGTGTTCTTTCTTATGGTATTGGGTGACATTGCTGTGAATAAGGTTTCACACATACCTTTAAACAGCATGGGAGAGAGTCCTATCAAGAACCACATGCAACATGTTGGAGGCTGGCAGGAGATGGGAAAGAACAGAGGGACTCACGTCAATGGATCATTGCTGACACCACTTGTATTTTCAGCCACTGTCCTCATCACTGTTGCTGTATGAGAGGAAATGAGGTGGAGCAAGATGTGTAGATCAATAAATCACTACAAAATAGTGTGCAGTGTGTGTCTCCTCCAGAATAAGGCCCAAACACCTCCACAGGCAGCATCCCCACGAGTGCTTGCCCTACCCGGCTTCCCACCACATGTTCTCGTACCCTTCTCTCCACAGCACTGGCAGAGATACTGATCCACCTGGCACGTCCCTCTCCCTCCCTGTCTCCCAACCTTCAGGCCACCTTACCACCCTCTACTTGTCTTTTTTTTTTTTTTTT
>NW_012101876.1:2147095-2152060 GCF_000951045.1 Mandrillus leucophaeus | reverse complement strand
ATTATAGGCATGAGCCACCACGCCCGGCCCTGTAATGTTCTTACTGTCATCCAGTGATCACCTACTCTGCAATTTGATTCCCTTCAGCAGCCTGTGCAGTGGGGAACATCATGCCCGTTTTACAGATGAGAAAACTGAAGCCCAGAATCTGTTTGCCCACAGTCACAGTTAGTAAGTGACAGCGAGATCAGACGTGTCTGAATTCAGTACCCAGACATTCCCCAGGTGCCCTGCTCTCAAGTTCAGCCAAGACAGCTTTGACTTTTGCTAATATTTGAAGGACACAGTCCTCCCAGAAACTTCTCTCTGTAGGATGAAAGAAGGATGCAGAACCCAGCTGGCAGATAATGTTTTAAAATTTGAGGCCAGACTGCACATATGTTATTGATCTGCTACCCTCATTCATTTTTTAAAAATCCAAATAAAAATGGCAGTCAATCTGAATTAATTAGCTTTTCTGGCAGCTACCATCTGAGAATTAGGAATTATCCTGAGCCAGTAAATTCTAACTGATTCTTTTTTTGTGGTGTCAGATTGGATTAAAGGAAATGTTGAGGGTAAAATTAAATACTATGCTTTTCTTATTGCTTCAGTTGCCCAAAGATAAACGCTTTTCATGATGATAAATATACCATAAATTCTCGTAACAATAACTGAAATTCAAATAAATAGGCTGTATAACCCCATGCGACTGTAATTTTCCTTTTATAGTCAGCTTGTTTACTGTTTATTGAAGAGAATGTCTGGTCCTTGCCTTTGAGGGATTTTAAATGCAGCGTTAGTCCAGATTTTTAAAGGAAAGCCCCAAGCCAAGCACCTGTCTATATCTTTGATTGTTTTTTCTTCATTAAGAGACTACAAGGCCACAAAGTCCTTGATCCATGTGATTGGGATGGACACAGGGGTGAAATGAGAGGGAAGAAGAAACATGTCTGCTAGGAGTCAGGAACCCTGGGCTCTGGCCCTGTGCTTTGACGTTAACTAAGTCCATTCATCTGTTCATCTGATTTTCATCTCCTAAATGAGGGGATTTGTAACTGCCCTCCATACATCAGAAAGTGTTTGACCCATACCTGAGATATTAGGGGTGACTAATTTAAGAAGGACAGAACTTGCTTCTTAGGTTGACTCTTGACATCACAATAGATGAGTAACTTTACCCAGTGACCGAAGGCCACCAGTGACACCAGATTCACAAATCAAAATGACAGTAATGAGAAGAAACACCAGGCATTGGCAGCCATAAGTTAAATTATTCATAAGTCACCTGCATTAAGTGAAAGATAAAGTTTAACCAGCAATCATATTTCTAGATATGTAACAGCATGTTAAGTTGGAAGTTTAATATATATAATAACTGATTTTCCAAAATGAGAAAGTTCAAATTAGGTGACACAGAATGAATTAGACTTCTCAAAAATCACTGAAAAGATCTAAAGTAACTGAAAGAGTTAAAAAGGAGAGAGGGTTTATGAAGAAATATTTTTGGGGAGAGCTGCTACAGAGTTGGGAGTCTCACTCCACTTCCTCCCAAGCAGGTGAGATTCAAAGCCTCAAGCCATGGGAGCAGAGATGTATCAGTTAGCTACTGCTGCATAACAAATCACTCCAAAAACCGGGGGCTTTAAATAACAAAAGTTTATTTAGCTCACAAGTCTGCAGACTGACTGGGGGCTAGCTGGTCTAGGATGATCTCACTTATGCACGTGGAGTCAACCGCTAGGCCAGCAAATCAGTTCTGCTGATCTTGTCTGAGCTCACTCATGTGTCTAAGATGAACCCACTGACCCAGTTTTGCTCCATGTTGTCTCTCATCACCCAGCAGGCTAGCTTCGGTTTGTTCATATACAGTGGCAGAGGTCCAAGGAAGTGAGCAGAAGCATACAAGGACTCTTCAGGTCTAAGCTGGAAAAGGTACATCGTTATTTCCGCTGCACTCTATTGGCCAAAACAAGTCATTAGATCAACCCAGATTCAAGAAAGATTTCAACCCACCTCCAATGGGAGGACCATCAAAGACACTTTGAAAAGGGGTGTGGCTACAGGAAGAATGGAGAATTGTGGCCAATTTTACAAGAGTCTTCAGGAAGGTTGAAATGGTGCAATTATGGGGGTCATTAGATTTAATTTCTTACATGTGACAGACGAAATTTAAGGTGAGAGACTACAGCTTCCAAACTGAGTCACGCGGCAGAGAGAGGGACAGAATCAATGCCTGAGCTTGAGAAACAGCAGCACTGCCACCAGGCATATGTTTCCCATGAGCTAGAAGTGGGCCACCGAAGAGAGAGAACAGCCGGGACTCCACCTGGAGGTCTGTGCTGAAGGATCCACTGAAGGTCCAGGAGTGGGGAAGGGAGTGGGTTCTGGAGAAGGATTTCCCTTTCCCTCTGGAACCATAGTTAGGACCCAACAGGAAAGCTCTACAAATCCATGAATTTACTCATCGAAGAGTTAGCTCTAAAGGCTTGCCAGACTCCCAGAGTATGAAAAACCATCTTATGACAGCATCAGACCAGTAAGACCTTTTTTTCTTTTTGAGACAGTGTCTTACTCTGTCTCCCAGGCTAGAATGCAGGGTCATGATCATGGCTTACCGCAGCCTCGACCTGCTGGGCTCAAATGGTCTTCCCACCTCAGCCTCCTTAGTAGCTGGGACCACAGGCATGAGCCATCACGCCCAGTTATATTTTGTATTTTTTGTAGAGACAGGGTTTCGACATGTTGCCTAGGCTGGTCTCCAACTCCCAGGTTCAAGCAATCCTCCTGCCTAGGCCTCCCAAAGTGCTGGAATTACAGGCATCAGCCACTGTGCCTGGCCAAGAACTTTCTATATCCTTTGTCCTGTATCCCTATCAGAAAAGGCCAGGGCCACTTCCTTAGCAAGTCAAGAGGAAAGATGAGGAAGAAGGAGTGGTGACCACGTCCCCTCCCAAGTTCACCTGGAGCTGTGCTACTCCACCTGGGGCTGAGAGAGGGAGGACACTTAATTCTAAATCTAAATTCTCAAGTTTGGAGTGTGGCTGAATGTGGTGGCTCATACCTATAATCGCAGCCCTTTGGGAGGCTGAGGCGGATCACTTGAGGTCAGTCTAAAACCAACCACAGCAACATAGTGAGACTTCACCTCTACAAAAAATTTTAAAATTAGCTTCGCATGCTGGCATGTCCCTGTAGTCCCAGCTACTGTGAAGGCTGAGGTAGGAGGATCACTTGAACCCAGGATTTCAAGATTAAGCGAGCCGTGATTGCACCCCGGCACCCCAGCCTGGGTGACAGAGTGAGACCTTGTCTCAAAATAAATAAACTTTAGAGTCTTGACTCTTCCTTGATTCTGGGAAACCTAACTAGCAAATTAAACCTATTTGTATAAATAAGACTGTCTAGTACCTAAGTATGAGCAGAAAAGTCACACTAGAGTTTTCATCCCAGGCAGGGTTATGGCTTCTCCCACAGTGAATACAGTTTAAAGAGATGGGGAGAAAAAAGATAAAGTTGGACTTGTATAGTAGCCTGTATACCAATGTGTTCACAGTATCAGTTACAGGTATTCATATGTTACGCTTCTCTGCTGTGGCAGAAATTATTGTAGAGTGCTTGCTAGCACTGTATACAGTGGAATATGCACTATACGTATTTCCTGTTACTAATATTTTTGCTTGTTTAGTGTTAACTTCAGTCTCTCCAACTCTGCTCTTTCAGAATAGTGACTTCCAAATTTCCTATAGAATAATAAAATATCAGAAAAATATATTTAGCATCACCACTAATCCAGGAGAGGTAAGTAAAAACAAAATACCATTTTTCATCTCTGAAATAGGCAAAGGTTAAAAAACAATAATGCTCAGAGTTAGAGCAAGTGCTATGGAAGGAAAGTACAATATACTCCAGAAGGGAATGTGAGTTAACACTGTGTTTTGGAAAAGCAACTTACAGTATGCATCAGGAACCTTGAAAATGTTTCTGACTCTTTGATATAGCCATCCCACATGTAAAATGCACTCCAGGAAATAATCAGAGAGATATGCAAAGGTGTATGTGTAGCAGATACCAGGAAACAACTTCAATACCTATCAATAAGAGTGACTGATTAAATAATTACTTCATGTGCTAGAATAATTTACAGCTGTTAAAAATATGTCATAACAAATTATTACATGAGATGGAAAAATACAATGCTTTTAAAGCAAGATACTATACTGCTTTTTTTTACATTTTATACATATACATGTAGAGTTTTAAAAAATCAAACAAACATGAAAGAAAATGTATGAAAATGTTAACAATGCTTATCTCTAGGAAATAGAAAAAATGGTAACTTTTTTTCCTTTTCATTTAATTTTCTAAATTGTCTACAAAGAGTATACACTGCATTTGTTAACAGGAAAAGGCACTGTATCTCTGAGCCTCATCCACATTGTCGGGCACGTACCTAGAACTGGAATTGTTGGGCGTATATGTATGTGAAGCTTCAGCAGATACTTTCAATTTCCCAAAGAAATACATAGTAAATATGGCATATTTTTCTTAATTACTTTTTTTTGTTAGAAGTTTAACACAAAATTTACACTCCCACCAGCAGGGTATGTGGATGGCTATTGCTCCACACCTACGTCAGCACTTGGTATACCGTGTTGTTCATTTCATTTTCATTTCATTTCCATTCTGGTGGGTTCATGGAAGTGGAGGTGTCACAGAGCAGTGCCAAGCAAACCTGGGCAAGAGGGGCTCCTGCTCTGTGCCTCACCCTCCAGAGAGCCTCACATTTCTTCCTGACACTGTCAAGGCCTCAGGGAAGCATTTCTCCATATTTCTGGCCCTCTGTCCTCAACAAAATGTAACTCTGGCCAATTTTCATGAAGGTGTGTGGCTGAATTTTAATGTAGTCCTATGTATTAATCCTTACCTTCATTTTTAGTATTTTTTGGGGGGTTCTGCTTAAGAAACATTTTCCTCACTTCAAGG
>NW_012101876.1:2064976-2146180 GCF_000951045.1 Mandrillus leucophaeus | reverse complement strand
TAAAATGAGGCAAGAAGAATAACTTATGGAATAAGAACATATCACTTATGAATTATTATTTATTTACTGTTCACCCAAATACCACAGGCCCACTAACAGAACACACAGATGTGCAAATATTAATTCAATTCAGTCTTCTTTGATATTTTAATGACTTTGTCATATAAAAACTGTAGCTTTATATTTACAATGTTGTCATTATGAAGGTATATTTGGTAAATTAAGAGGGTAAACCTTTTATATCAGTTTTTCTAGCTTGATGGATAGTATTTAAATACTTAGCTGTAATATTTAGTATTAGATTTAATTAAAATCTACTTTTAAAATCTAATCTAAAAACCTAATACTAAACAGATTAATAAATTAGATTTAAGATTTTGCATTAGAATAGTATGTGGCCTACAATTCTCACTCCCAACCCAAGCCACATAATGGCGGGGACAGGCTTTTGTGGTCTGAATTTGCATCTTTCTGATTACAAGTGAATTTGAACACCTTTTTTGTTTACTGGTCACTTGGATTTCCTCTCTTGTGGCATGTCTGATGAAGACATTTACATATTTTCCCATTATGTTTTCTGCCCTTTTAAAATGGATTTGATGACTTTTTGTATTCTGAATAGGAACCCTGATGTGGTTTGGCTCTGAGTCCCCACCCAAATCTCAACTTGAACTGTACTCCCATAATTCCCACATGTTGTGGGAGGACCCAGTGGGAGACAATTGAATCACTGGGATGGTTTCTCCCATACTGTTCTCATGGTGGTGAATAAGTCTCACAAGATCTGATGGTTCTATCAGGGGTTTCCACTTTTGCATCTTCCTCATTTTCTCTTGCTACCACCATGTAAGAAGTGCCTTTCACCTTCCGCCATGATTCTGAGGCCTCCTCAGCCACATGGAACTGTAAGTCCAATTGAACCTCTTTTTCTTCCCATTCTCAGGTATGTCTTTATCAGCAGTGTGAAAACAAACTAATACAGTTAATTGTACCAATAGAGTGGGGCGCTGCTGAAAAGATACCTGAAGATGTGGAAGCAGCTTTGGAACTGGGGAACAGGCAGAGGCTGGAACAGTTTGGAGGGCTCAGATGAAGACAAGAAAATGTGGGAAACTGTGGAACTTCCTGGAGACTTGTTGAATGGCTTTGCCCAAAATGCTGATAGTGATATGGACAATAAGGCCCCAGGCTGAGGTGGTCTCAGATGGAGATGAGGAACTTGTTGGGAACTGGAGCAAAGGTGACTCTTGTTATGTTTTAACAAAGAGACTGGTGACATTTTGCCTCTGCCCTAGAGATTTGTGGAACTTTGAACCTGAGAAAGATGGTTTAGGATATCTGGTGGAAGAAATTTCTAAGAAGCAAAGCATTCAAGATGTGACCTGGGTGTTGTTAAAGGCATTCAGTTTCATAAGGGAAGCAGAGGATAAAAGTGTGAAAAATGTGCAGCCTGACAATGTGATAGAAAAGAAAAACGTATTTTCTGAGGAGAAATTAAAACTGGGCTATAAAAATTTGTATAAGTAATGAGGAGACAAATGTTAATCCACAAGACAATGGAGAAAATGTCTCCAGGGCATGTCAGAGGTCTTCACTGCAGCTCCTCCCACTGCAGGCCTGGAGGCCTAGGAGAATATCGTTTCGTGGGCTGGGCCCAGTGTCTACGTGCTGTGTGCAGTCTAGGGACTTGGTGCCCTGCATCCCAGCCACTCCAGCTGTGACTAAAAGGGGCCAAGGTACATTTCAGGTTATGGCTTCAGAGGGTGGAAGCCTGAAGCCTTGGCAGCTTCCATGTGGTGTTGAGCCTGTGAGTGCACAGAAGTCAAGAATTGAGGTTTGGGAACCTCCACCTAGATTTCAGAAGAGGTGTGGAAATGTCTGGATGCCCAGGCAAAAGTTTGCTGCAGGGGCAGGGCCCTCATGGAGAACCTCTGCTAGGGCAGTGCAGAAAGGAATTGTGGGGTTGGAGTCCCCACACAGAGTCCCTACTGGGACACCGCCTAGTAGAGCTGTGAGAAGAGGGCCACTGTTCTCCAGACCCCAGAATGGCAGATCCACTGACAGCCTGCACCATGCACCTGGAAAAGACACTCAGGGCCAGCCCATGAAGGCATCAAGGAGTGGGGCTATACCCTGAAAAGCCACAGGGGCAGAGCTGCCCAAGACCATGGGAACCCACCTCTTACATCAGTGTGACCTGAATGTGAGACCTGGAGTCAAAGGGGTCTCACATTGACTCCCCTTTGACTCCAAAATTTGACTGCCCCTATGGATTTTGGACTTGCATGGGCCCTGTAAACCCTTTGTTTTGGCCAGTTTCTCGCATTTGGAATGACTGTATTTACTCAATACCTGTACCCCCACTGTATCTAGCAAGTAAGTAGCTTGCTTTTGATTTTTCAGGCTCATAGGCAGAAGAGACTTGCCTTGTCTCAAATGAGACTTTGGACTGTGGACTTTTGGGTTAATGCTGAAATGAGTTAAGACTTTCGGGGACTGTTGGGAAGGCATGATTGGTTTTGAAATGTGAGGACGTGAGATTTGGAGGGGCCAGGGGCAGAATGATATGGTTTGGCTCTGTGTTCCCACCCAAGTCTCATCTTGAATTGCACTCCCATAATTCCCACGTGTTGTGGGAGGGACCCAGTGGGAGATAATTGAATCATGGCGGCAGTTCCCCCATACTGTTCTCATGGTAGTACGTCTCATGAGGTCTGATGGTTTTATCAGGGGTTTCTGCTTTTGCATCCCTCTCATTTTCTCTTGCCACTGCCATGTAAGAAGTGCCTTTTGCCTCCTGCCTTGATTCTGGCCTCCCCACACCACTTGGGTATGTCTTTATCAGCAGTATGAAAATGGACTAGTACAAGCCCTCTCTTGATTTCTGTCTCGCACACACACCCCACCCCACTCTGTGACCTGAATTTTCTTCTCTGAACAGTGTATTTTGAAGAACAGATGTTCTGAATTTTAATGTAGTCCTATGTATTAATCCTTACCTTCATTTTTAGTATTTTTTGGGGGGTTCTGCTTAAGAAACATTTTCCTCACTTCAAGGTCAGAAAGATATTCTCCTGTGTTATCTTTTATAAGTTTCATTGCTTTCCTTTCTCTCATGATTCCACGATCCACCTGGAATAGATTTTGGGGTGTGGTGTGCAGTAAGGCATAGAGCTTCATTTTTTTACATAAAGCAACCCAAAATAATTTACAGATAAATTATTAGAATCAATAGGGGAATATGGTGAAGTTGCCAAGAGCAATACACAAAGGTCTAAGGTCAATATACAAAGGAGCATATTTGTATGTTCCAACATTCGAAAATGTAGGCTTTTTTATAGATACTATTAAAATATCAAAAACATCAAATATCTAGGAGTAAATCTAATGAAAGTTAAGAAGACTCTTACATAGAAAACTATGTAACATGACTGAGAGAAATGAAAGAAGCCTACATAGACGGGAGAGGGGGAGCTGTACCACAGTTATGGAGGCTGACTGAGGGTCTCCTTGCTTCTTCCTTCCAAACTGCCTCTCCACTGTGGTACAGACTTCATTCCCCAGAGACCTCAAACCCCTTCCCTGGTCCTCCCTCTCTAAGATTCCCCTCCAGTCTACCCTGTTTTCTTTTCTATTCCCTTGAGCCCTTCCCATTTTTAGATAGTAATGTTGGTCAAAAGGGGTGCTGGTCAACAAGGCTATTTTGGAAAAGGGTGATAAGTGCTTTTAGGAAGCAGGGGGTGTGCAGGACCAAGGAAGCAGTCAGGGGTAAGACAACTTATAAATGGCAGGGCTGGTGGTAAACTCCTCGCATGTGCCTACCCTAAATTAAAAAAAAAATTAAAAAGCCATTTTGATCAAACAAATATTTGTACACTAGACTGAGCCTACAAGCTACTGGGCCTTAAAAATGGCTCCAGGAGAGTTTAATGAGCTAATGCTGAGAGCCACAAGATCAGGAGAAGGGCTGTGTATTAGTCAGGATCCCCAAAGAAATAGAACCAATAGTGTGTGTGTGCGCACATGTGTGTGTACATGCACAGGCATGTGTGTAAAATAAGGAACTGACTCACATGATTATGGAGGCTGCCAAGCCCCAAGATCTGCCCAGCAAGTCAGCAAGCCAGAGTCCCAGGACAGCTGATGGTGGAGTTCCAGTCCAAATACCAGCAGGTTCAAAATCACAGAAGACCCAAGGTTTGCATTTGAGTCCAAAGTCAGGAAAAACTGAAGAGCCGGTTTGAAGGTAGCCAGGCAAGGGGGATTGTCTCTTCCATGGGAGAAGGGTCAGCTTCTTTCTTCCATGCAGGCCTTCAACTGATCAGATGAGGTTCACCCACATTAGTGAGGGCAGTCTGCTTGACTCAGTTTACTGATTTAAATGCTCACCTCATCCCAAAACACCCTCACAAAAATATCCAAAATAATGTTTGACCAAATATCTGGGCACCCTGTGGCTCAGTTAAGTTGACACAAAAAATTAACTACCACAAGCTGTTTTTCACCAGCCTTACCCATCAGACTCTCCTCAAGAACATTCTCAAAATGGAGTTTATGTTCCAACACTGGAGTATCTGACTGGTCAGGAATAGGGTGGGGCCTACAGAAGTGTGTTTTGCTTTCAAGTTAAAGGCTCAGCCTAAACTGGGATGGGAGGCAGGAGCCAAATCTATACCTATCAATGGGCTGATGTCTGCATAGCACTTCCTAGAACTGAGGAGCAGAAGCCAGGGGACTCTCCACTAACAGCTTACCCCTGGAATGAACTGGGAATGCGAAACCCAAAGACAGATGATCGTAGCCACAATTTACAGAACTGAGGACAGAACTGAGTTGGGAAGTGGGCCACAGAGTGACTGCTTCTGGGAGGGCAGAGCTGTGGGCCAAGAAGGCGGACCCTAAACAGACAGGACATGGCCATGCTTGAGATAGGGCAGGCCCAAGACAGAAAAGCAGGAAAGGAAGGAGATGAGCTAATTCAAGACACAGGGACATTGATAGCAAAGTAGGAGGCTTCGAATGAGAGACTGCCAGGACCTGAAGAGACTGACTTTTTAACTAGCCAATGGGGCTGAGGTATGAGGAGAGATAGGAGCCAGTTAAGGCTTGTTTGGTTTGGCTTTCGTTTGTTTAGACCAGAGGTAGCTCACATGTCAGTGAGACTGTTGGCTGTTTCTCACTGCTCTGTCCTGGACTGGGACTCTTAGAAACCCCTTTGATGAAACATTTCTCCTATATGTGCCTGGGCACCCCGGGGGCTCCTGCTGAGAAGTTGTCACCCCACTTTTTCCTGACACTGAAGCTTGCAGAAGTGAGTAAGTTCTACCTCATTTTCCTCTGCAGAAAACTCTCACTGACTTCTCAGCCCCTCGGCAGCTTTTCCCAGATAGGTGTTGTCTTAGTCAACTCGCCCTGCCATGACAAATTACCACACACTGGGGGCTTCAACAACAGAAATTTACTTCTCACAGTTCTGCAGGCTGGGAAGTCCAACAGCAAGGTGCTGGGAAGGTAGGTTTCATTTACAGGCCTCTTCTCTTGGCTTGCAGGCGGCCACCCTCTTGTGTGCAGTGGAGAGAGAGATCTCGATCTTGTCCTCTTCTTGTAAGACACTAATTCCATCATGAGAGCCCACCCTCATGATCTCATGTAACCTAATTACCCCTCTGCTATGGTCTGCTTGTGTCCCGCAACGTTTGCATGTTGAAACTTGATCATATATGTGATAGTTCTGAGAGGCAGGGCTTTCAGGACGTGATGAAGTTATGAGAGTCAAGCCCTCCTGGTGGGGATTAGTTCCCTGATAGAAGCACTGGAGGCAGTGAGTTCATCCCATTCCATCTCTTCTGCCACATGAGGACACAGTGTTCATCCCCTCCTGAGGATGCAGCAACAAAGTGTCACTTTGGTAGCAGAGAGCAGCCCTTACCAGGTGTTGAACCTGCCGGCACCTTGATCTTGGGCTTCCCAGCCTCCAGAACTGTGAGAAATACATTTCTGTCCTGTAGCAATTACCATATCAGGGCCAGGCAGGGTGGTTCATGCCCGTAATTCCAGCACTTGGGAGGCTGAGGCAGGTGGATCACTTGAGGTCAGGAGTACAAGATCGGCCTGGCCATCATGGCGAAACCCAATCTCTACTAAATATACAAAAATTAAAATTAGCCCAGTGTGGTGGTGGGTGCTTATTATCTTAGCTACTCAGGAGGCTGAGGCAGGATAATTGCTTGAATTTGGGAGGCTGAGGCTGAAGAAGTGAGCCGAGACCATGCCACTGCACTCCAGCCTGGGTGACAGAGCAAGACTCCGTCTGAAAAAAAAAAAAAAAATCCAACCAGGTATTTCATTATAGCAGTACATGTGAACTGAGATGCTCCTAAAGGACTCATCTCCAAATACCATCTCCAACGTGATTAGGGCTTCAACTATGAATTTTGAGTGGACACAATTCAGTCCATAGCCGGCATCCTACTGGCCTCAGGATTTTTGCCACCTCTCCTCTCCCCATACCATTACTAATGTACTTTTAAAATTTAAGTGGGTCACCTTAGCTCACCTTTTAACTCTATTTTAAAGGAAGATTTAATCACTGCGATACCTAGAAAACCCCAGCTCATTTGTGTGTATAGTTGGGAAAGGCAAAATTTATTCTGCCACCTTCCCTGAGGGAACTGGATCCCAAGAATCAGGGTAATTAACACTAGCTACAATAACAGTAAGTACAAAATCCGAGTGGCCTCAGGCTCTAACGCAGGGGTCAGCAAACTGCAGCCCATAGGCCAGATCTGGCCCATTGCCTGGGTTTTACGAAGGGTCTTTCTCTGGGGCATAGCCACACCCATTCATTTATGTGCTGT
This sequence comes from Mandrillus leucophaeus, assembly GCF_000951045.1. NCBI lineage: Eukaryota > Metazoa > Chordata > Mammalia > Primates > Cercopithecidae > Mandrillus > Mandrillus leucophaeus. The sequence goes on along the minus strand of NW_012101876.1, from coordinate 2,139,323 downwards.
TTCTGGCTGCTTTTGTGTTGACGGCAGAGTTCAGTGGTTGGAAGACCACTGACCGCCAAGTGACTGCGGACCGCCAAGCCTCAAGTGTTAACTCTTGGGTCCTTTTCAGGAAAAGCTTGCCGAGCATGCTCAAAGGTTTACTTCTCACTCCTATCAGTCCTGTTGCGTTCAGCAGACAGGCTTTCACATGTGAAGGGACTCGTGTTGGGACTTGGATTGCATCTGCCCAGAAGCAGATCCTGAGTGACCCCAGGAAGCCGCATTAGGAGAGTGGGAAAGTGAAACAGGGCAAAGAAGCAGATGCTGGAAATGTTCATGAGCTGTCCTCACTGAGGGCACTTGGAGCTCCTTCCTGCTGGGAACCTGGGCCACTGTGTAGGACACATGTCAGAGTCATCCCACTCGAGGGCAGTGGGAGGGGGGGTATTTATCCATCACTGGCTGAGGGGCTTGCACTCCCCAGCACTCTGGCCCATCCCACAGGCAGTTGGAGCCCGACCCTGCCACCGATGAAAGCTTCCAGGCTGGGAGTTACGTTTCTTGGAGTAAGAAGAGGTGAGTCCAGGAAAGGGATCCCGAGGATACACCAGCAGGCACCCACAGGGCATGCTGGCTGATGCCACGGTCCCTCAGGGCCTCCCTCTCATTCGTTAGCCAACAAACCAAGAGCAAGAGAACAGTCCTCACGCCCAGGACCGGAAGGGGCTCACTTTCCTCCACTCCCTTTCCATTCGTGGCGACTGCTACTTGCAAGGAGACCGGGCAATGCAGTAAGCTTGCCCAGGAAGAGGAAACAGACTCATGAACTTCTAGCCAGTCTCTGCCTTAGTAACTTTCACTTAAAATTTAGTTTCAAGAAGCTATGAAGGTGATCCCCAAAGCCTGTATTTCTGGATTTGTCAAGTAACTTAGCGGTGGAAAAGCATTCCTTACTTGGCGGCCGTATCACACCTTCCAAAGGCCTCCGCACAGTCTTCGAGATATTTTCAACTCATTCTGTATATAAGTTCAGATGGTTTAAAGATATCTGGTTATGGCTGAGTGAGGTAGAGAAGTCAGTTACAGGAAGCCGGCTTCCCTGGCTCTGGCACACTCCTGGACGAGGCCCCTGGCACCTAACTCTCCAGGCATTTGCAACCCGGGAGGTCTTTAGGCCTGCCTGTGTGGTAATACTGAGACGAGAGGGCATCAATGGGGTGTCTGCTTTGTGTCAGGCATGTTGCCACATCATTTTGAGGTATCCATAACACTAGGCACAGGCTCAGGGATGAAAAGTATCTACTAGTGATTATTGTGTGCTTATACATTAACTCATTTACTCCTCAGTCAAAATTCTTAGGTTTCTTGTCCTTCGGTTTTCTCATGTGTAAGATGGAGTTGAGAATAGCTGTCACCAATATCCATTCTTCCTGTCCTCCTTTGTATTATAATAGCCCATCCACCACCATCACCAATTTTTAGCTGCACACATAATTGCCTGGGATAATACATACCTTTCCCAGGTTTCCTTGAGATATGTGACTAAGTTCTGGACAATGAGATGTAAATAGAAATGTCATAGGCAACTTTTAAGGAGTGTTCCCAAAGAGCAAGCCTGAATTTCTTCAACCATTCCTTCTTCCTACTGGCTGAAATATGGATGTGATGGCTGGTTCTTGGGCAGCCATCTTGTACTATGAGGAAGACAATAGATATTGAGAAAGGAAGAGGAAAAGGACACAATCGAACCACATATCAGCCTATAGCTCTCCCCTTTGGACATCATTCCCCCGGCAGGGAAATTGATCACTATCTCATTTAAGCCTCTGACGCTTGATCAGCCGCATTGGTATGATCTGGGCATTTGTTAGAAATGCAGGATATTGACCCCCACCCCAGACCTGCTGAATAAGAATCTGCATTTTAACAAGATCCACAAGTGACTTGTGCACAAAATAAAATCTGAGAGGCACTGGTTCCAGCTACTGTTATCTGAGAGGGGCCTGTCACTCAACAGTTGACCTCAGTTCTAACTAATGTCCCACTGCACAGCACTGCTGGGAGGATTAAATGAGTCATGAAGTCAAAGCATCTAGCACAAGGCTCTGCCCAGCATGGGGAGTGAGAGTTCATGGGTTAAATTGCCTTGGGGGTGGGTTCTGTGATGGAGCACAGATTTATGGCAACATTGCCATCTGCCATATGGGCCCAAGGACATCCCTAACTATGTGAAACCTTGGAGACAGAGCAGAAGGGGTGCAATATTTGTTGAATACCATCTTTAGAGGTTTTGTAGAAGCCATTAATTAGGGACCAGGGGAGGGAGAGGTCCTGGGATGGGCCTTCCAGAGCCTGCTGCACAGCTTTGACCCCAAATGGTGTAGACCTAGGGAGCAGGAGGGGAGGTTGGTCTTAGACCATTGAGTCGGGGTGGCATGGGAGGGACACAAAGCACCCTCTTCATACTGTCTGCGAGCGTGAGAATAGCCACATGCTGGTCTCTCATTCCCGCACCCAGGCTGTGGAGGGAGAAACCTTCTGGCTGGGGAGTGGCTCTGCTGCTGTACTTATCCCAATTTTCCAGCCGGCCAGGCTTTATCTCTCCTGTGATGTGATTGATAGAGCTCTCCGCAGGGCCTCTCATTATGATCTGAAGGACACGGTGGCCTAGTTTCATGCAGGGATGCAGGGAACCCAATCATGCGGGGACTGTGGCCCGGGTGTTTTGGAGAGAGATGGGACTTTTCCGACCAGGAGGTAATGGGGTGGTTCTGAGGCAAGGGCTCCTGTAAAAATACCTGTGCTCAGCTGAAGCAGAGGGTTCCTGGAATGGAAAGAGCAAGAACTGACGTGCGCACCACGTCCCTCGCACGCTGTGGTGGGCCTGCCCTGCTCCTGCCCTACTCTGTGCTGTCCACTGCTTGTCTGGGGGCTGGAGCATGCCACACGCTGACAGCCCGGGGAGGGCTTGGTGGGCACCCCTGCCAGGAGCGTCCACTTGGGTGGCTAGAGCAGCACTGTGCTCTGCGTATGTGTGATGAGGCGTGTTTCTGTGTCTATTTCTCTGTCTCCATCATCTCTATTTTCCCCAATACCTGGAAGCAGAATCACAGCGCGTTGAGAGGTCTCTGGGGCCACATTGCCCCAGTTGTTGGAATCCTGGCTCTAGCTGTTGGACCATGGACAAATTACTTTGCCGTGTCACAGATTTTCTCTTTGTGATGGAGATCATCAGCTTGTTGTGAGAATCGAATGAGTTGGCCCACATAGAGTCCTCACAGTAAGCCCTCAATCAATGGTAGGTGATGCCTTCCCTCCCCCACCCAAGGTCCTACACACTACTGCCCAGCAGCCTGAGCGCGAGGGACACTAGAAAGTCCTGCCGTCCTGCAAAGTGACATCTCAAGTCACAGCCACCTGGAAAAGCCTTCCCTTTAGCCGTTACAGCAAAGCAGAAAAGGCTAGGGTTGAGTGAGAAGACCTGGCACCACCACTCACTGTGTGATCTGGGGAAAATAACTCATCCCCTTGAGCCTCAGTTTCCCCAAGTGTAAAGTGGAGATGAAATGACATTGTCTTTGTCCTCCACATGCCCCTAGGGCTGGCTGGAACTCAGAGACGACTCTGCCTCCTCCAGTCTGTGTTCTCCCTCTCATTCATGGGACTCTTCAGATGCCACCCGTGTGCTGTGGCATTTACGTGAGTCAGATTAGGTCAGGCTGGCCACAATAACAAATTATCCTCAAAATCTGAGCTGGCCCCTTTCTTGCTAACACAGACTCTAGTGAGGGTCTGGGGATTCCCAGGGCAGCCCCTTGCCCCGTGGTGACTCAGCAATCCAGGTGCTTGAATCCAGGCTGCCTCCTTCTCAACCCAGGGCTTCATTCACCACAGCTGGGAAGGAGAGAGCTGGAGGGCTGCACACTGACCCATAGATGCTTTATCCAGGAGTCCCAGGCAGCACTTCTGCTCACAGTCCACTGGCTAGAACCTTCCCGTGGCTTTGCCTCTCTGTGGGGAGGCGGGGCAATGTGGGGAGCACATGGTTACCCAGCATGCAGCAAACATTTTGCCGAAGAGTCTCTTTCCGTCTTAACCTCTGCATTTGTTTTCTCAGCGCCACGGGCCACTCAAAAACCTGCACAGGAGCTCCAGGCAAAAATGGCAGCGTCCCAGGGCCACGTCCAGCTGCAGGGGAAGAGCTGGCTGTGTCAGTACAAGTCGGGCCTCTTCAAGTGTGGGGAGAATGGGGAGAATTTAATCACAAATCCAAAGGTCCCACCAGGCCAGTGACCAAGTTCAGAGCCCGGGCCCGCGTGCCCTAGACTTCAAAACAGAGTAGGGAGAGGCCAGCCATCAGGAGGACAGACCTGCTGCCTGCAGTCGCCGAGTTCGGGTAAGTCCCCAGGAGTCCCTGTCTCGTGAAATCCCCTTAATTCCATCCAGTTACAAACAAAAGGAGATGCTGTTTCTCCAGAGCCACTGATCCCTTAAATGGCTTTCCCTGTTGCTTGGGTTCTTATTAAGGTTACTTGGGACTGAGTCACCTGTCCTTGAGTGACAGTTCAACTTGAAGGCAATGTCTTGCAGAGCTGCTGCCCCAGGGGCCATCACCAGGTGCCCTGCTTGTAGTAATCTCTTTTTAAATTACTGTTTTCTGCTTAAGCCCATTGTTGCCATGTGGGTGACTGATATTTTAGCTAAATGTATTCCTGGGAGACATCATCCTGTCTTTTGAAGCAGTAATTCTTTCAGAGGGATTTTACCCAAGGGCAGAGATGGTGAGGTAAGGGGGACTGCAGAGGCTTGGGCTGGAGCCTTTCCCAGGCATGCAGCGCCAGCAGCCCAAGCCGTTCCCTGCCCTGAGGGGGCCACTTGTGCCTGAGGAGGAGAAGACAGAACGGGAGACTGAGATCCATTCTCTCCACTCCTAAGAGTCCTAGACACTCAGGGGATCTGTCGTGTCTGGGTTTCCCAGAAGCAGACTCTGAGACAAGGATTCAGATACAAATAGCTAATCTAGAAGGTGATGCCCAAAAACTCTACGAGGTGTCGGGAGACAGGGAAGGGCAGGGCACAGTTTTCAAGCCCATCAGGGCTGCCGGCACCTGGGGTTTCCTCCTCCTCCCTGGGGAATTCCTGGAGGTGGAGTCAAACCTTCTCATCAGTTACCCCAGCCAAGAGATGCGGTGGTAAGGATTTATCTGCACCTCTGCTCTCCTGCTTCTGGGACAGTGTGTCCCTAGCCTGTCAACTGGCTCTGTGCATTTCAGGTAGGGAGGAGCACTCCTGGGCAGCGTGTCCCAGCGTTTGTGACACAGTCTTCTGAGTGCAGAGGTAGATGTCCATGAGCTCTGAGCCAAATTTGATCCATCAACAGGTTCCATGGCCCTGGCCACATGGTGGGTTCCTGTGCAGCCAGGTGACCTGAAGCGGGTCACTGGGTAAGGCTGAAAGTGCAGCGAGTTTGGGTGTGTAGGGAACAGCCACTTGTGGACTGACTTGCTGAGCGGGAGGGGCTGCTTTTCTACGAAGTCACATTGTTAGGCAGCAATTTTGTCTTTGAGTGTTTCTTCCCGGGCGGAGGGCAACAACTGCGGTATATTTTTCAGGGCTGCAGGTGCAGCTGTTTTCGTGGTTGCGTAGCAAACCAAAAGGAAGTCTCCTGTGGCCAAGGAGTTGGAAATAGACATGCGACCTTATGGACTGTGTGGTGCTGCCGTGACCTGCAACACAGGTGCCCGTCCACCCAGCCCACGGCAGCGCAGCCCTCCTTGACCTGTGTCTGTGACACAGAGGAAGGAACTGGTCTTGCACGGGAAACCAGCCTTTGTTCCAACCCTGAAATCATGCCACCGTCTCCTGGTCTGGACCTTCGGTGGCTCCAGCTTTCTTTATGCCCATCGTATTTAGAAGCATCCCTTTTCCTGGCCTCTTCAGGGTGACAGCTGTGTTGAGACACACACACACACACGCACACATGCACATACACAGCACAGCCATTCCCTGATCAGGCCGTGATGCACCGCCCATCCCTCTCTCTGTTTGCATTGCCTTTGCGGTGGAGCCGGGGTCCTCTGCTGGGCCCTGAGGGCGGGCAGGGGTCTTGGTGTTTCCCTGGAGACTCACCACGTGGTGGTGGGCAGCATTTGGTTGGATCCTCACAGGGCCTCTGCTGCGCTGCAGAAGGTGAGGATGCTGGGGACCCTGGTGTGGCCTTATTCTGGTGCAAGCTTCTGGGGTGCAGCAGGGTGGGTGGGGCATGCATTCCTGGCCATCGCTCCAAGGCCTTTAACTTGATTTCTCAAAGCCCCTTTGGAGAAAGCGTTCTGGGGTTGGGATCTGGGGCTGGGTGAAAAGAGTGTTAGACTCATGAAGAGCTGTGTGCGTTTGAGCTTTCCAGCAGTTCAAGAAGTTTGCCAGACATGAAAGGCCGGACGAGCCTGGTGATTAGATCCCTGGTTCGCCGCCAAGGACAGACTTTTGTTGTTTTGTTCTTTGTTTCTTTCAGATTTTGTCTTCCCCCGCCCCCACCCCACTTCTTTTTAGCTCTGTTTCTTTCTCTCTTATCTCTGTGCATCAGCGTGGTTCTCTTTGTGTGTCTCTGCATCTCTGTGTGTCCCTATTTATCTCTTTGTCTCAGTCTTTGAATGTCTCTGCCTCAGTATCTCTAAGCCTCTGTCTCTATTTCTCTCCTCCTCTCTCTGATGCTGTCTCTGTTTCCATCACTGTCTCTCTCTGTCTCTGCCTTTCTGTCTCCCTCTCTCGTGCTCTGTTTGCTCTGTCTCTGCCTCTCTCTGGCCCAGTCCAGAGCCCTTGGCATGAGGACATGGGTGAGTCAGGGCTGGCTGCAACTGGACACCTCAGGGAGGCCAGCCAGGCCTGGTCCCTCTAAAAGGGAGTGATGTGTGTACTTTCGCAGGGGGGGCGGGGGGTAGAAATCTGGCAGTACATTCTGTCCCGGTCCTCATCTGGGGACTTCACTCTCCGTTGTCCTACCCTCATCCTTACCCCCACCAGAGGGCTGTTCTTGGGCAAAGCAGAGCAGCTTCACTGTCAGGCACGGGACATTCCAGTTTCAAGAGACGTTTAGGATTTATGTGCAACCAATGAATAAGGCAAACATGACATGGGACATTTGACTAGTTTATCTTGATCACTAAATGTCTAGGTGGTAACAAGACAACCTGACAGATGTTACCAGGAAAACTCGATATTTGGGGGTCACTTATATTTGAGCAAGGGTAGCATTCGTGTTCACCTGTGCATTTGAGGGGCATGGGGACTGGTGTGCCCAGAGCCTGGAGGGCTCCCACGTGGCAGCCAAGGGAGGCTGTGGACCCAGATCAGTTTCCACTGTTCCTGGTTCTCTGCCGTTTCACAGCACTGGCTCCTCCTGGTCAGGGCAGACCTCTGCTGTCATAGCCTGAGCACCAAGATGTGGCCCAGGAGAGGATCCAGGGCTCTCCATCCATCTGGCCCTGCTCCTAGGTGCTCACAAAAGTAAATGACAGCAGAGGGGATGGGGCACATCCCAGGCACAGCGTGGGGGCTGATCCTCCCAGCCCAAGGCGCAGCAACCACAAAGGGCTAGGTGAGAACACGCATGCGGTGTGTCGGGTGTGAGGCGGAGCAAATGGGCATCTGTGGCCTGTGGAACTCAGACGGGCAAAGAGAACCCATGAAAGGCACCTGAGTGGTGGGTGACATGAGCAAATAATGTCTTTGTAGAAAGGCAAACCTGGCAGCTCTGCACTGAGTGCATAGAAATAGAGGCAAGACAGGCCCTGGAAAAGAGATGGATCTATGAAATGCAGCCTCCAAAGCGAAGATCTGATCTGAGAGGATCCACCACTCCATGACCCTGCAGCTTGGTAGTGTGTGCACATGTGTGTGCATGCGTGTGCATGTATGTGTGAATGTGTGTGCATGTGTGTGCATGTGCGTGTGTGCATGTGTGTGCGTGTGTGTGCATGTGTGTGTGCATGCATGTGTGCGCATCCATGTGCATGTGTATGTGCATGCATGTGTGCATGTGTTTGTGGGTGCATGTGTACGTGTTCATGTGTGCATGCATGTGTGCGTGTTTGTGTGCATGTGTTTGTGTGTGCATGTGTGTGCTTGTGCATGTGTGCATGTGCATGTGTGCATGTGTATGCGTGCATGTGTATGCGTGAATGTGTGTGTGCATGTGTGTGCTTGTGTATGTGTGCATGTGTGTTCGTGTGTGTGCATGCATGTGTGTGCATGTGTGTGCGCATGTGTGTTTTTGACTTGTGTCTTCCACTAAACTTCCATCTTTGACCACACCCCTTCCCTCCTTGCTCCTTCCTGCAAATCCACTCCTGGGAGACCCTGAAGAAAGGGTGGGCAAATAACATGGAGCTAAATCTTTCAAAGCTGGGGGAGGGAATGGGGTCAGAAGACTGGGCCCAATCAACCTTCTTTCCTCCACCCATGAAAGTGACCAATTTAGAGATTTCAGCAAATCCCAAAGGTGCTTGTTCATGCATCAGCTGCATTCACAACAGCCCATAAACTCCTCAATTGTTCAGACCAGCTATGGTATATCCACACACCGGCATGCCACTAGCAATGACAAGGAGCTTTGCAAGTGGACGCTGGTCGCAGCAGAATCTCACAGTGACCAAGAGGACCCCGCCTGTCCAAAAGGATCCTGCCTGCACATGAGGACCTCACTCTGCAGTTGAGGACCCAGCGGCACTCTATTCCTGTGCAATTCTGCAACCGGCTAAAGGCTCCTGGCAATAGAATGCACATCAGTGGTTGCCTTAGGGGAGGCCAGGACTTGGGGGGACCTGAGAGAGTTTTCTAGGGTGATGGAATATTCTGTATCTGGACGATGTGGTGTTCCACACAGGCATCAACATCTGTCAGAACTCACTGGGTTGAGCCTTCAATATCTACCTTATTGTATGTAAATTCTAACTCAAGAAAAGAAAACAGGCTGCCGATTCAGAAAAAGAAAGAAAAAAGAGGGAGCAGGAGGCAAAGGATGTGGCCTGACCTCTCGAGGGTCCCTTGGGGTAAATACAGACACCCACCAGACCCACATCAGGCCTGGCAAACACAGAGCCGCTGTCTGCAGGGGTGGGCTCCTTACCTCAAGCCCCTGCGTGCCTCCCTGGCTCACCCCTTCCGGCCCTGCTGTGGGCTCCACGGACAGAGCTTCCCAGGTGTTAACAGAGGCCATGCATCCTGATTTTCATGTGCAGTCTCTGTTTTGTAATATTGGCTGCTAACACCTACATCTCAAAACACGAAGTGGTCCTCAAAGACCACATCAGGCCCTCTTGCTACTTTACCCCCTTATCCTTAAAAGTTGTGTCCTCAAGAGTGTTTCAGATGGCCTCAGAGCTGCTGGAGGTTCCCTCGTGTTTTGAGCACACCACAAATTCCTGATGTTCTTCCATTCAAGTGACCAACTGAGCAGGCTGGGGCCAAGTCAGGAAGAGGCCATCTTGGGCCAAGCTGTGAGGAGTGGGTGCAGTGGCGTAGGAAGGGGTCCTGTGGGAGAGAATCCAAGAGGGAACGTCCTCTCTGAGACGAAATGTTTACTGGTGTGATTCTTGTGCTGCAGGTTGGGAGAAGGGACCAAGGCTCAGGTTCGGCGGGATGTCAGTCTCCCAGCGGGTCACCCTGGGTTTGGATCTGTGTCCCCGCTCAATCTCATGTCCAGTTGTAATCCCCAGTGTTGGAGGTGGGACGTGGTGGGAGGTGATTGGATCATGGGGGCGGATCCTTCATGAACAGGTTCGCGCCATCCCCTGTGGTGCTGTTCTCCTGAGAGAGTTCTCACGAGACCTGTTTGAGTGTGTAGCACCTCCTCCTCCTCTCTTTCTGCTGCTCCCACCATGGGAAGAGGTGCCTACTTCCCCTCCGCCTTCTACCATGATTGTAAGTTTCCTGAGGCCTCCCAGAAGTTGAGCAAATGCCAGCACCATGCTTCCTGTACAGCCTGTGGAATTGTGAGCCAATTAAACCTCTTTTCTTTATAAATTACCCATACTCAGGCCAGGCACAGTGGCTTGTGCTGGTAATCCCAGCATTTTGGGAGGCTGAGGTGGGTGGATCTCTTGAGCCCGGGAGTTTGAGACCAACCTGGCCAACATGGTGAAACCCCATCTCTACTAAAAATACAAAAATTAGCCAGGCATGGTGGCATGTGCCTATAATCCCAGCTACTGGGAAGGCTGAGGCATGAGAATTACTTGAACCAGGGAGGCAGAGGTTGCAGTGAGCCAAGATCACACCACTGCATTCCAGCCTGAGCAACAGAGTGAGACTCTGTCTTGAAAACAATAAAAAAATATAAAAAATTACCCATACTCAGTTATTTCTTTACAGCAGTGTGAGAACAGACTCATCCACATCCCGTGAGGAAAGCTGGCCCCACTGAGGGGCTCTCTGCAGAGACGTGGCCTCCTGCCTTTCTCTCCAGGATACCCCAACGTCCCTCCACAGCCTCAGGGCCCAGGGTCCCCATCCACCCAAGCCAGGGCTACAGGTCTCCTCTCTTTCCTCCTCAGGCCCTGGGACTCCACTCCCAGCTCCATCAGGGGCTCACAGTGGTGACTCCCTCCCCGCAGGCTTTTGTCTTTGAAATGAATATCACAGCAGCTGTGAGGACTAAAGGAGGTGATGTCTGCAAAAGCAGTGATGGTTGTCAGCAGTGGAGTCTTCTGGAATCTCTGAGCCATCTGGTGATGGAAATGCCTCTATCGGTGGGAGAGGGGAGGGGCTTTTCCCGTGGTCTGGGCGCTGCCAGAGTCTTTCACATTGCCCGGTCCCAAGGTCTTTGATGGGTATGCACGGTGGTGAGAGTGCAGGTTCTGGAGAGAAGAGCGAGTCAGCCTGGGTTCAGATCCAATCTCTGGGAACTTACGCACTGTGAGGCCCTAGGGAAATTATTTAATCCCTCTGAGCCTCAACTTTCTCTCCTCTAAAATGGGAAAACAACATTACCTGCCTCACAGGGCTGTTGTGAGGTTAAATGAGTTAATACATGTAAAACACTCACAGCCGTAGCCCATAAATGCTTGCAAAATAGGCCTTTCCCAGCTGGGAAAACAATTTAAGGCCAATTATAGATGGATGTTGATGAAAGACTCTCTTTCCTGTAAGTAAAAAAGTTGAGACTTATTCTCAATTTGAGTCACCATAGGGTAATAATGTGGAGGTGAAACAGCGTGGGCCGTGTCCTCCAAGAGAATGCAGGCTGCAAATCCCAGCTTAACTCTACACCATCCTTGGCCAGTGCGGGTGTGGTTCTAGCTCTTCGCTCCCTCCCTAGTTGTAGGATCGGAGTTTGCAGCTGCCGCTCTGGGGGCTGGTGTGCTTCCCGCTCCACCCCTGCCTCTGGGCTCAACCATAGGACTTGCCTTGGCCAACAGGATGTTAACAGATGTGATGCACGCAGAGGATGTGTGCACAGATGGGCTCGATCTCTTGCACAGCTGCCCTCACCATGAGAAGAATGTGTCCCACATTCCCTTGCTACTGGCTCCAGTATGAAGACCCTATACAGAGCCCTTATATCAACCATCTTTGTTATTTCCCACCACAGTCCTAGGAGAGGGTCTTGTCATCCTATTGCAGATAAAGAAACTGAGGCCCCACTGGGGTCACAGAACTTTTACCCCAATCACACCAGTGGTTGGTGGCAAGACCAGAAATCTGTGTCCCTCTGACCTCACCGCCTCTGGTCTGAGCTGAGCTTCTCCCACAGCAGGACTTTCTTACAAACCCATATCCCCTCCGGTAGGCAGGAGAGGTTCCTGGTCAGCATTAAGAAACAGCACATGGGGTGCCCACATTTTCCTGCTCAGGTAGACCGAGGAACTGAGCCAGAATCACAAAGAAGACATTTGCCCCCTGAATCAAGTTAAGTGGTTTCTGTCTGGAGTGCAGTGAGCAGCTCCCAATTGTCAGGGGGAGGTTTAAAGTTGACACTTGAAGGAAGAGAATTTCATCAGAAAAGGCTTGCAGCCTTTACAGATGATGCCCTGGGAGCCCTGGAATCTCTAGAGAGGACTCATGGTTGCTTGTTTGCTGGCCAATATGGAGAGAAGATGGTGCGAAGAGGAAAATGGAGCCGGGGTGGTCTCCAGAGGCCCAGAGTCAAATTCCTTACCAGCCAGCCAGCTTGTCCCAAGTGCCTAGGAGCCAATCAAGTCACAGCCTCTGGGATTGACAATGGCTGGGAATGGTGGATGTGATTCAGATAGGAGTAGGGACAGTGGGGAAACTGAGGCAGACGGTGGCTGAGAACTGGCCTCATACATACTCTCATTGAGGAGGGTAGAAGGAGTGCAACTGCCTCAAGGGAAAAACTTCTCACGTGAAAGTTGTTTTTCACATGAACATTCTGAGACTCTTATGTGCCACACGCCTTCGTCCTATTCCCTTCTCTTTATGACCCTAGCAGGGAGGAACTGCAACTCCTATTTTACTGATGGAGAAACTGAGGCTCAATGAGATGAAGGCCTTGAGCAAGGTCACCCCACTGAGAATCATGTCTGGGCATGCGTGACTTCAGAGCCATGCTCTTTGGGGAAAAAGTTTGACCCCAAGCTGTGTAATCGATATGGCTAGGCTTTGTGTCCCCACCCACATCTCATCTTGAATTCTCATCTCTACAATCCCCACGTGTTAAGGGAGAGACCAGGTGGAGGTGATTGAATAATGGGGGTGGTTTTCTCCCTGTTGTTCTCGTGACAGTGAGTTCTCACGAGATCTGATGGTTTCATAAGGGGCTCTTCCCCCTTCACTCAGCACTTCTTCCTGCCGCCTTGTAAAGAAGGTGCCTGCTTCCCCTTCACCTTCCGCCATGATTGTTAGTTTCCTGAGACCTCTCCAATCATGCTGAACTGTGAGTCAATTAAACCTCTTCTTTTATAAATTACCCATTCTCAGGTAGTTCTTTATAGAAGTATGAAAACAGACTAATGCACTGTGTCTACCCTGAGTATAGGCATGGAACATGGGTAGGCCTGGTCTGCCTTTGGTTGGGATGTGTTCATTAAAATGAATCATTAATATAATGATACCTAATTTACTTGGCCTCAGAGAATGTGGTATTCTTCACGTTAATTTGCTAGAGCTTACTACTTGAAGCATTTTGATTTCTGTAACTCTCAATAGTTTGGGGTGAAATCACTCTTGACCATCAGTTGTTGCCTTGCTGAGGAGTATACTAAACAAAATTCAGTCTTTTCTAGAGGACTCTGGTAACCACTCTGAGCAAAGGTGGCTCTGCTGCAGTAAAAGAGGTGCCCCTTGAGCCACTGAAGTGAATTGGATTATTCACTCTACACTGAGTGGGCCCAGGTTTCTAGCATTATGAGACTGTTTTTAAGTCTCACCTGCATTGTCATATTATCAGTTGTAACATCAGCTGTTGTCTAAGGCCATCTCCACCGAATGTGAATGGCTGCGGACAAGGAGACACTATGGCCAAACCTTTTAGGTGTGTGTTAAATATATGTAAATAACAGAGCAATGGCTGGTGGGCCTCCTGCAGTGACTTGGTGACATTTACACACCTGTCATCGCTACTCAAGTTGTTCTCTGCTTTCTTCCCGACTCTCAGTTGTGTTATAGGCATTTGCATTGTCCCATCTATTACATCCAGATAAGTAATGACTCACACATGAGGCTGGTGCAATATAAGGAAAATTTGTTTGCTGAGAGTGGGCATAAAAGATAGATTCCAGGCTGGGTGTGGTGGCTTATGCCTGTAATCCCAGCACTTTGGGAGGGTGAGGCGGGTGGATCATTTGAAGTCAGGAGTTCGAGACCAGCCTGGCCAACATGGTGAAACCCCATCCTTACTAAAAATACAAAAAAAATAGTGGGGTGTGGTGGTGTGCCCTTGTAATCCCAGCTACTTAGGAGGCTGAGGCAGGAGAATCGCTTGAACCGGGGAGGTGGAGGCTATAGTGAGCTGAGATTATGACACTACACTCCAGCCTGGGCAACAGAGTGAGACACCATTTAAAAAAAATAGTAATAGATTCCGTGCATCAAAGGCCATGTAAAAACCTGCACACAGATGTTCTTAGCAGCTTTATTAGTAACAGCTAAAAACTACAAACAACCCAAATGTTCTTCAGTGGGGTAAACATCAACTGTGGTACTTCCGTATCGTAGAATGCTACGAAGACATAAAAGGGAAATAATTTTGATACACACAAGTTGGATGGATCTCAAGAGCTTTAGATGAAGTGAAAAAAGCCAATCCTTAAAGGTTCCATGCTGCATAATTCCATTTATATAACATTCTCAGAATGACAAAATAACAGTGACGGAGAACCGTTCACTGGTTACCAGGGGCTAGGGATGCAGGAGGCTGTGACTATAAGGAGGGAACATGAGGGAGTTTCTTTGTGGTGATGGAACTTTCTGTATCTTGATTGTGGTGGTGGCTATACAAATCTATACATGGGATAAAATTTCATAGAACACCAGAAAAATAAAAAGAGTGCATGTACAAATGAGCACAATTGCAGTAGGACCTTCAGTTTGGTTAACAGTAACTAGTAATGAAGCAATTTCCTGGTCTTGATAATGGTACTATGGCTAAGTAAGATGTTATCATTGGAGGAGGCTGGGTGAAGGGTACAAGGTAATTCTCTGTACACTATCTTTGCAACTTCTATGTGCATGTAAAATTATTTCAAAATAAAAAGTTGAATTATTTTTTAAAGCCTTTCTAAGACAGCCAGTAGAAATAATTTTGGGATTATCTGGTGTTCCGAATTATGCCTACCATGGTTTCCTTCCATCTGTGTTTTCCATTGATGCATAATGTTCCAATATAATTTAATATCTCTTTGTGGCCTATAAAATAATTTTTCCCAGTTCTCTTTTCATTATTATAATGATAGTTAGTATTCATCATGACTCTGTCTGAACTCTTATTTACCTGAACCAATGACCAGATTAGAAGCAGCTGTGAGAGGAGAGGAGCTGGGGTAGGGAGGCGACAGGCAGGAAAGGCGACACTAAACTGTCAGCTCCATAAGAACATATCCTTTTTTTTTTTTTTTTTTAACTGCTGCTTCCCCAGTGCCTAGAACAGGGTCTGAAATACTCAGTAAATATTGATTGAGTGCGTGTATGTGGACCCAGAGTTGTGTCCATACAACCTGTACACTAAGCCATAGGATGTACCTGTGCCTTCTTGGATATCACTAACTAGAAATACTTGGAGACAGACTACAGTTTTATGGCCCTTCTGCATGGGGATGGGACACACCAGCATCTGTCGGGCACTCACCGTTAGCCAGGCCATACACTCATCCGCTTCTTGCTCGTGCCCTGAGAGGCAGGCAATGCATGCCCAATTGCAGGTAAGAGGATGGAGGTTCAGAGATGTTATGCAAGTTGCTTAAGGGCACGTAGCACTTGTGTGAGGCCGAGGCCCTTCTTGCACCCAGATCCACTGGCTGCCCAAGCCTGCACTCCTCGCATTGCACATCTTTTCCATGCAGACCCCTTGCTTTGGGTTTGTAATAGGGACAGCTGTATAAATTGTGACGCATGGACCAAAATTAGTTGGAGTTTTTTTTTTTTTGAGATGGGATCTCTGTCACCCAGGCTGGAGTGCAGTGGTGCAATCATGACTCACTGCAGCCTCAACCTCCCTGAGTCCAAGTGATCCTTTCATCTCAGCCTCCTGAGTAGCTGGGACTACAGGCATAAGCCACCACACCTAGCTAATTTTTAAATGTTTTGTAGAGATGGGGTCTCACCATGTTGCCCAGGCTGGTCTCAAAGTCCTGGGCTCAAGTGATCCTTCTATCCCAAAGTGCTGGGATTATAGGCCTGAGCCACTGCACCTGGCTTAGTTGGAAATTTGAAATTAGATTTATGCAGGAGTGTCTAGGTTATTATGACGTCTGATTTATCTCTTCAAAGAAAGGGGTCAGTGTCCCCAGTGTCACTTTGGGCCATGCATCATGAACTGAGTCACAAGTTATAGGGCTATTTCCCAGGTGTTTCTGAGAGAAGAGTACCAGACCCAGAAGTGTTTTGCAGACCTGTCAGGGCTCAGATGACATGAGCAACAAGAATGCGGCAGACCTTTCCGGGGGAGGAAAGGTGGGAGAGGAAGGGTGACCCGGGAACATAGAGGATCTTTCACAGCAGGTGCCAAGACTCTAGGTCCTCCTCTTACATTCTGGTGAATGATCATTGTCACCTGGCTGGAATTTGTGCAAAATTGGCTGCATTCTGGGAAAAGCACTTGTCAAATCCTCCCAGAAAAGAGCCTGGAGCCAACATGTCCCTCAGAAACCATCCTCCTGGCCTCCCTAGAATGCCTTCTGCCCCTGGACACCTGAGCAGTTCTTATTTCTTTGCATAGATTAGGAGGATATTCCAATCTATTCTGCATTAAAAGACACTTTTTTTTTTTTACGTGCTTCTTCCTCTGACAGCTATAGCTTCAAGCAGTTCTCTTTTTAGCTAAAAAAGCTTATCAACTATGTGACCACTGAACTCTATACAATCTACAGAGTTGGTTAATATTATGGACACTTCTTTAAGGAATCATCTGAATCTTTAAGCTGTAGGAATTGACCCATTAGTGGGTCATGAGATTAATTTAGTGGGTCACATCCAGCACTTATGAAAATAAAATAGAATCAAATAAAATAGGGGAGGAGGTATCAGAATGAGCAAGGTATTGCATGCAGTATGAGGATGTTTGTTTCATGAGCCTTCTGTTTCAGGGTGTGTATGGTGTGTGTATTCAGGGGTTAGGGTGTGGCGGTGGAGGCAGCTGACTAGCTAGCAAAGCTGTACTCCTCTACACAGTATCAGTGTGTCCCTAGGAAGGGGTTGCCCTTGTGTCTGGGTAGGCTGCTGGGTGACTTGCTTTCCCAGTGGAGTGTGATTAAAAATGACACTTTACTTCTGAGTCAAGGTGGCTCTGACATTGGTGGGAAAGTCCTAAAGGATAGAGCCTCAAAGTGGCTGGGTCCCTGAATCACTGCATGGAGGAGAGTCACACACAAACCAGGAAGCCTCACTTTGATACTTATGTCTGTGAGAAATGGACTTCTCTTGTTTTGAGCAACTGACATTTTGGAACCTGTGTGTTATATAGCAGCAGACACAATCCTATTTAATATATCATGGAATATATTTTTAAGCCAGTCAAATTTCATCATAAAATGTATTTATTACTGTGGGGTCTGGTCAAAAAACTTTGAAAAAAGTGCCAGCTCAGCCGGGCGTGGTGGCTCATGCCTATAATCCCAGCACTTTGGGAGGCCAAGGCAGGTGGATCATGAGGTCTGGAGTTCAGGACCAGCCTGGCCAAGACGGTGAAACCCCGTCTCTACTGAAAATACAAAAAAATTAGCCGGGTGTGGTGGTGGGCACCTATAATCCCAGCTAGTCGGGAGGCTGAGGTGGGAGAATTGCTTGAAACCCAGGAGGCGGAGGTTGCAGTGGGTTGAGATCACGCCACTGCACTCCAGCCTGGGCAACAGAGCAAGGATCTGTCTCAAAAAAAAAAAAAAAAAAAAGGAAAGCCAGCTCTACATCAGCCTCCTCATTTTTCAGATGGAGTGTCAGAGAGAGTGGGGCCTACCCACTGTCTCCTGGACCAGCTGGGACCAAACCCAGCCTACACAGGAGGGGTGGGTGATAACATGAGGCCTGGATCTGCTTTGTTCCCATGGAATCCAGCAAAGCGGATCCCCAGTTCGACTCCAGCAGGCACGTCTCTCACCTGTCTCTGCCACATCCACTTTGCCACCAGGGGACAGAGCTAACATGTGGCTCTACTACCTGCAGCCTCCAGCCCCAGAGCAGCTCAGGGACAGGAAGGGTAAACTCTGCCTGGCCTTGCTGAGCTAGTTCTTGGGGCTCCCACTGCAAGCTCTGTGGTTAATGCCTCTGCTGACAGCGGACAGGACAGACTTTCTCTGAAAGTCTGAGTTTCTCTGAATCTCTGAGGTGCAGGATTCTCAGAAACCCAGTGGCAGCCTTGCCACACACCACTGCTGTGACGCTGAGTGAGTCACACACACGCCCAGGAACAAGCCTCCATATTTTGTGACAGGGTGAGTTTGGTCCCTGGTGCTGGTGCTGCATGGTAGATGGAAGCACAGAGGCTGCTGCGATCATGCGGAGCTTGTCACTTCCAGGAGTTGGAAGCCACCCAAATCCTGCCATTCAGGTGCTGGGGGAGGGGAAGTCCTGAGGGGCAGAGCTTTGGGGCTGTCTGCACACATGTGGCCACATCAGCCCAAGGCTTTGCCTTCCCCATCACCAGCCCCCATGGGGAGACTGGGAGGAGTTAATGCAGGTGACAGCCAGACCAGGGCCTGGAGTTTGACAGGCTTAACCCCCTTGCAACACTCCTGCAAGGTGGCCAAGCTAGGCATTTGCCCCAGCCCCACCCCCCCATGTTAACGATGGGGAAATGGAGGCTCCCGAAGCTTGCTTGTCTTGCTCATAGTCCCCTCTTGATTGGCTGACAGTGGGCTAGATGGACCCCTGGCACCTTGAGGGTGGAGTCAGGCAGGCAGGGCTCAGGGCACTGGTGTCTGATGGATACTAATCTCTCTGAATGAATTGGGGTTGGTTCTAAGCGACACTGGCTTCTATCTTTCCCCAACCTGTAAGCAGCCTGGGATTTGATCAGAGTTGATTATGACTCTTTCCCCAGGGGTGATGTTTGTGGGAGGGGCAATGTTTATGGGAATGAAAGCAAAGAATGACAAAGAGGTTTAGGGAAAACCTGATACCAGCTGGTCCTCAAGATCTGGGGAGGAGGAGGTTTCCATGCTCTCCCCCACCCCACCATTCTGGGCTCCCAGAGTCATCTACTCATCTCCTCCTCCTCTACATACTCATATTCACCCCTCACACTCCAGTGGCCCGAGCTCAGTCCCTTCAAGGGAGGCTGGTCTAGTTGTGTCCCTCCCCAGGGGGAAAGGGAACTGGGACTTCCTGAAGGGTCTCTGCCACATCCTTCCTATCTGAAATTATCTCATTTACTGGGCATTGCCTTTCTCTCCCACT
Organism: Mandrillus leucophaeus; assembly: GCF_000951045.1. Taxonomy (NCBI): domain Eukaryota; kingdom Metazoa; phylum Chordata; class Mammalia; order Primates; family Cercopithecidae; genus Mandrillus; species Mandrillus leucophaeus. The sequence continues at coordinate 2,120,282 of NW_012101876.1, read as the reverse complement.
GGATTGCAAGCTCCCTGAGGACAGGTATCTTATCCATCTTGTTCACTGCATGTCTCCAGCCCCCAGCACAGTGTTTGGCACATGGTAGGTGCTCATAAATATGGGTGAATAAATAGCTAAGGCTCAGAGTCCCTCTTTTCAAGATAAGAAATGCAGAATCTGGACTTGGACATGAATACATTCAGCAGAAGGCAGGGAGGTAGGACAAAGGCCTGGAGAACGTGTACAGTCCTAAGATGGGAGAGTTTATAAGAGATGGGTCCTGCTAGTCAGAGTATCAGGAAATAGCCACTGCTGCATAACGACCTTCCCCAAAATTTAGTAGCTTAAAACAGTCATTTAGTTTGCTCACAATTTTGTACTTTGGGAAGAGTTTGATGGGTATAGCTTGTCTCTGCTCTGCACAGTGTCGTTGAGGCCAAAGGATTCATTTCCAAGATGGTATTGTAAGTTGTTATTGACTGTTGGCTCCTCTCCACAGAGCTGCTTGGGCTTCCTTGCAGCATGGTGGCCAGGTTCCAAGTGTGAATGTACCAAGAGACAAGAAGTAGTTGTCATCTGAAGCTGCATCATGTCCTCCATATTCTACTGGTTGAGAAGTCACAGAGCCAAGATTCAAGGGCCTCTTGATGGGAGTGGTGTCAAAGAGTTTTCGGGTGTGCTTTAAAAACACACCTAAGGTTTCCTGGAGGAGAGGAGTGAGCAGCTACACATATTGAGGGTTTGGATGGGGCCTGTAAGCTCCCTAGTATGGCTGGAGCAGCCTTAGTCTACCACCGGATGACTGAGGCCTCACTCCTGCTACCCTGCAGAAGCCTGCAATGTGCATGGCGGATTACAGTCTCCAAAAGCGGCCGCAGCACTTCCAGTCCCACATGTCTGGAACATTACCCTCCCCATCAAGAAGTGCTATCGATTTTCATTCCCCTTGAATCTGCATGGGCTTGGGACTACCTTGATGAATAGAATGTGGCGAATAGAATGTGGCAGAATTGATGCTTCTTGTGACTACCTTGATGAAGAGAATGTGGCAGAACTGGTGCGCCTTCTGAGGCCAGTCATAAAAGGTGAAATGGCTTCCACCTACCTGCCTTCCCCTCAGACACTCGTTCTTGGATCCCAGCCACCATTCTGCAAAAAAGCCCAGGCTGCATGTAGGTGCTCTGGCTGACAGCCCAAGCTAAGGTCTCAGCATCAACCATTGGATATCTTAGTGAAAGACCAGCCTTCGAGTCTTCCAAAGACCCAGATAACAGGGGTACCAATGACAAATCATCCCCACTGTGCCCTACCTGAATCCCTGCCGCACACAAGCCATAAACATCATAAACTCTTGCTGTGTGACACAAAGCAAAATATAACAATAGGACTTTGGGAAGCAGTTCCATGCGCAGGAGTCTGGTGGAGCCTCACCCCAGAACAGGTTGGCCACTGAAGCTGGCATTCACCCCTGTAACCTGGACGGCAGGGAGAGGTGGTGTGGGCAGAAGAAAGGGCAGGTGTTCAGCCTTGGGCGGAAGGGACGCCAGTGGGGCTAGAGCACAGCCCTGTGGGAATGCGGTGGTCAAGGAACCACCTGTCATCCTGAGGGTTCAGAGGGACTCTTGGTGGTATCTGCTTCCAGGAGAGGGGGTGAGGAGGTGAGCTGGAGTCAGAGGAACAAGGCCACTGGCCAGATGTGAAAGTGGGAACAAGGCCTTCTCTGTGGTGGGATAAGAAAGGGTCTGACCAAGCTGTGGGATGGTCCAAGGGCCAGGAAGCTGTGCATAGACCACTGGGCCCTGGCATTGACAGCTGGGTAGCTCAGGACCAGGGGCAGAGCTGAGGGCAGGAGGTAGGGATGTTGAGGGCCAAGCATGTTGTCAGAAAGGCAGTGAATGATGATCTCTTTACAACATGGCCTTTGTTGGTTGTCCTGCCCTTCACAGCACTCTGTGGGGGACTGGGTGTGACATCCGCTGCAGCCCCATCACCCTTTCAGTTATACTTACACCTTGTTAAATATCCCTTCACTTTTCTGAGTCTGACACATGGGAGGGGCTCCTGCTGCCAGGCAGCTGCTGGAGTTAAGCCCAGATGATGGGTCGGTGGCATGCCCTCGGGACCCTTCCGGGGCTCCACAGCTGGCACAGCCTGGGCACTCTCTGGTGATTATCACTGAATGGCTGGGCAGCATCAAGTCCTTTGTGAGGGGCCATCCCCATTACTGCAAGTGCCTGTGGGAAAACGCAACTGCCTGGCTGCTGTAAGTCCACCCCTCAACTCGGTTTCTACCATTTGCTGAGCAGGAAGTGGGAGTGCCCCACCACAGAGGGCAGGCGGCAGGCTCACGCTGGGCCCCGCTCACCCACTCACCTCTGTGGTCTCCTGGAACCCCTCCCAGGCTGCATAGAGGATTTCCTCTGGGCTACCTTAGTATTTAATTTTTTTTTTTTGGTGTTTGTTCCTAATATAGAAACAAGTCTCTTCCAGCCACTCCTGGCAATCTGAGGGGCATTTTGTGTGTCCCCAGCACCTGTGCAGCCTCACACTTTGAGGGTATCCAATCACATCTGCTGGAGGAACAAGTGGCCCAATATTGAATGGGCCCTCTGGGTCGGTGTCATCTCTCTGGGTCGGTGTCATCTGTCCCCTCTCACCAACAGATATGCTGCTCAGAGTCCAGAAGTTACTGGTGATGCACACATGTCCTTAAAAGGCTAAGAATGCTGGCTGTGGCAGAGGCAAACTACTAAATGAAAAGGAGCCTCAGTAGCTCTTCCAGCAGGGCCTGACCAGCTGTGGGTAATGTTCACTTGTGAGAGGGGGCAATTCGGCAGGCCTGGGAGCAAGAGCTCACACAGAGGGCCTGCCCTGGCCCTTGAAGAACCACAGACACCGGGGCAGCAGCCTCTCAGCACAGCCCTCATCTGTGAGGACTCTGGGCCCACCTGACAACCTGCACTCTCTTCCCACTCACCCCCGGCCTTGTAGGGGGTGAGCCAAGGACAACCCTTCTGCCTGGAGAAGGGGCTCAGGAAGAAGGGTGTCTAGGGTGTCTTAGCTTCAGTTCTCCAAGAAGCTGACCCTGAGAGAAGATTCGAGAGCAAGTGGAGCTTAACCCTGCAGGGAAGCCCTGGGAAGCCACCAGCACTCACACCAGGGTGGCTCCACCCAGGGGCTAGGGGCCTGGGGCATTATGCCCCGACTCCTCAGCCTACGGCTGAGAGCTGCTCCCCGGAGACGGCATTCCCTCACACTTGCTAGCAACTTTCTAGGGCCAGGAGCCCAACCTCAGGTGGAGAGGTGCAGGGAGGGCAGGAGGAGGTTCTAGAAGCAATGAAGTGGTCACGCCCAAGGGACATGGGTGAGGCACTACTGGAGGCCAGTGGGGGATGCCAGTGCATGTGTGGCTGTCACTGGTCTGAGGAAGCTGGGGTTACCCTCACTAGCATGAGCCATCTGAGGAGCGTACCAGGCCCTCCAACCTTTTAATGGTAGAACCTGTGGGGAGGGGCTGTGCCCACAAGCGGAAAAGCTACTTGCTAGCTGGGCTGGGGACAGAGGCCCAGGCTAGAGATGGGCCCAGGTGCAAATTCTAAGCTGCCATTGGCATCAGGGCTCTGCCTAAACTATAGAGATCCCCCTCCCCATCCCTCCTAGTTTGTCACTTAAGAGTATACTCATCTTTCCCCCATCCTCACCTGTGGCCTTTTCACCAATCTCACATTGGATTGCTGGAAGTGTGGCTACCAGGGCAAACCTGGTGCTGATGGATAGCAAGCCTTTGGGGCCGCCCCTAAAATGGTCTCTTGGACCAGTGGGCTGAGCATGGCTGCCTCAGGGTGGGACCTGGGCCTCCCAGCAGCCTCTGAGGTCCTGGCTGTCAATGGTCAGGGTAGGACTACATGACCTCCAGGGGCTCTTCCAGAATTAAGCATCATCTTTGAAACTGTCAGGCATTTCATGGTATGTCAGGCTCTGTGCTAAGTACTTTCAATTGTTATCCTCTTCAATCCCCACCACACCCTATGAGCTAGGTGACTACTATTATCTTCCGTTTGCGGATAAGGAAACTGAGGCCCCAGAAGTTAAGAAACTAGCCCAAGTTAGGAAGGGTATGTCAGAGTTGGGTGTGAGCCCTGGGCCAGGCCTAGGACCTGCCCTGTGGTGCAGTGAGGCTGGACCACAGTGCTGGGGCTGGTACACGGTTCCATCGTCCACTACCCGCCTGACGATGCACTCCAAGGGACTCCTCTGGGCCGGGCCTGATCAGCACCTTGTGCCCCCATGCATGGCCTGAAATAAGTCAAGCTACAGTCTCAGTTTCACATTAGTCTTTTATTATAACCATATTGAATGGGATCGCTTTGCCAAAAGGAGAAATCATTTCTTAAATCAATATGAGTTATAGCATAAAGATGGATGAGAAAAAAGCGATAGGACATAAATGGCATCACTGAATATTCCATCAATCAAATGAATTGTGCCACTGTAAGAAAAACTGCTATGACAGCTTTTACATCAAAGTGGTCTCAAGCCTGTTTATACCAACTTTATACATCTTTATAACACCATAAAAAGAGAGCTTTAGAAAGTAACACTGAGAAAGCAGTCTGGCCTTTGAGAAGGAAGCCTGGCTTGCCAGGTGCCATCCTCAATGCATCCGGCCTCTTCCCTCTGCTCCACAGCCTCCCCAGAGCCCCTCCTCTGGACACACAGGGCAGGGGCCAGGGGCCAGGTGTGTGTCTGCAGGAAAGGAGGGATGGAATTGGTTGTAGCCGCCACAGAACGGCCACTCTATGTGGGGACCTAAGTCCTCTATACACACTCCTGTTCTATAATGAACCCCTGGGGCAGTTTCTTAAAAAAAAAAAAAAAACACAAAAATCATGTGCATCAACTCTGACAGGTTATTATTAGGAGGCCAGCATGACTGCCACAGAGCTTGCTATTTGTTCAGCATCTCTGACAAGGAGAGGAGGCATTCCCGCATTCCCGTTGAGAGCGGCAACTGACCCCCAACTCCCTGAGGCAGCTTCCTTAGCAAGCCCAGGGCTGACACACGGGAGTCCATCGGTCATCTGCAGACAAGGCAAATCACAGGGAGGTCCTGGTTTATTTGTAGAGTCACATTCCTTCTGCAGTGATATTATCTCTTTCCAGATTGCAGTTACCTCTGAACATCAGCAGGAGGTCAGCTTTGGCAGAGTAATCCAGTGTAACTAAATGTTTAACGTGTTATCTGACCCTGTGGCATACACTCAAGGTAAGGCAAAGTAATTAGACTTGCTAGTCTGTAACTCTCACACGTAATGTACAAAGCTAAGTTTTAGCTCAAATTCCAATCTGATCAAAGAGGAATGCATAAAACACATAGGGGCATATATAAAAAAAGGAGATGATGATGGGGATTAATCTAAGCTTCATGTATACAAAATGTATTTAACCGCTAATAATCAAAACATAAGAGTTCCACTGATTACTACATTTGTTAACAAAACACAATATATTCAAGATTTAAAAAATGTGCAAGTAAACATAAGTATCTGATAAAATAATAAAAGGAACACATATTCTTTAATAGCACTGTAACTAATAAAATTGCAAATAATACTCAACTATGAAGAATAAAAAAAAAAACACTTAAAAAACAAAAGGCAGTAATACAATTGTCTGAGTATGAGCCTGTGGGAATTTAAGGCTGGTACTGCCCATGACCCACTGTTCTTGTATGTCTCTCTCCTCCCAAGAGGGCATGAGCTTGTTGGGGGACACAGGAGCACTATCTCTGAGTGAACCCATTGGTCCTCACATGCCACCAACATAGGAGCACAGGATAGAGAGGACCAAGAGGACCTGCCTCTAGGGTGCAGCAGGGCTGGGAATTTTCAGTGACTATTAAACACCCAGCCAACTGCAGGGAGCCAGCGGAGAGCCTTATTGGCATGGTGGGTGCCTAGTGACTCTTGCAGGGCCAGAGACCTCAGCTATCATGACTCTAGCTCTAGGGCAAAGGAAATACTAGAGGTCAGCAGGTGACAGTGGCCCAGATGCCCAGGGATGACCAGCTTTGTGGTCCTTTCCAGTCGATCCCAGAGCCCTGGCGGGAACAGTTCTACACCTCTTACCTGAGAACTGAAAACACTGACACCTTCCCAAGGTGCGAAAGTGACCCATGGCAACCCTGCACAGCTGCAAGGTCACTCACTGTATGGGGGCCCCGTGGCTTACAAAGTGTTGTCATAGGGATATGTGCTTGGCAGCAACTTACTCAGAGGTGCTGAGAGGAACACTCAGAGCCAGAAGCCAGGGAGCTACTGTGTGCATCTGCCAGGCAACTGCCCAGTGGTTGAAGGCTAGACAACCTGTTGTCTGGCAAAACCACAGTTATTATTCACCTTACATGCTGATGTGTTAAGAGGAGATTTCCCTGCTAGAGTTTAAGAGCAAACTGCAGAGCTAATGAGAACCCTCCTCTCTCCAGTAGCTGACTTGAGAGGGAGTCACCATTTTCTTGGAGGGCAGGTGGGAAATCATGTCATTATCACATTTGTCTACACAGATATATAAGGTGAGCAGTGGGAGGGACGTAGACAATGTCTGCTCCTCTATACTGAGCTTTCATTTGTTACCATGAAGGCCTCCACTGCCCAGCTGCCTCGCCATCCTCTGAGGACAGGCTCAAAGAGTCAGTCATCCCTGGTATGGCTGCTCTCCCTGATGGAGGCGAGACAGGCACTGTGTCCCTCTGCCATCCTCACCCATTCCTGTTAGAATTCCTGCGCAGGCAGAGGAGAGGAAAAGCATCCTTTCCAGGGAATCTTCTTTAAAGAGAGAAACAACTCATGTGATGCTCTGTGCCCATGATGGTTTCCTAAGGTGCTGACTGACAAGGGGGAGAGTCTCTGTGCAGCCCAGGAAGGCACTGGCATGTCAGACCCGGTCCTGGCAGTGGTGCCCAGGATGCAGGTTCACAGATGAGCACAGGCCCTGCAGTTCCTACATTTGACTTCCAAGAAGGGAAGAGGTTGTGCAGAAATCCTGCATCCTCTTGGCATCTGGAATGTTCTCTAGGTATCCTTATTCCCCACAGAAGGGACTCTAGATCCAATTCTCTAAGTCTTGTGACTGCTACTTTAAGGCCAATGAGGAATTCTGACTTTGGGTGGGAACGAACTTGGGTTTTTCCCTTTACTCCTCAGTTGACAGGTATATATACAGCTCTGAAACCAGAGAAACTTGACTAGAAAACTGTCTGAAAGATGTTTATCCCATAAAGTCAAGGCCACATTTTCCATCTGAAGGATAGTAATATTCTTACATCTTTTGAAATCAGTGCAGCAAAAACTGGCTTATAGTAACCTTGTTTTCTGACTATGAAAGATTCTAAAAGGTGAAATACAATTGTTTAAGGAGAGACATTGATGGCCTAAGGACTGGAGATGCATTCTTTAATACATCAAAAAAAATCTGATGCTACATCGCACCTAAATATGATTCCTAAGTTTAGACCCTGTTTGCAGAGATCATTATAACTTTGAGAGGTCAGTAATGAGTTTGTTTTTTTCCCCCCAGCTCTGGAACCCACTAGTTCTAGTTCATTCTATCGCATTTAGATCTGCGATATGGCTTCCCAATGCAGGAATAAAGTAGGCTTAGACAGATTTCCACAGAGGAAGCTTTCTTGGTATAAACCAATTTTCCTACGTCTGATGCTTTGAGGGATAGAAGATAGGAAAAAACTATTTCTCCTCCTTCTAAGTATAACTGATGGAGTTGCCACACATTCTTGGCTGGGAGGAAGGGGACAGAGGAAAAGTGTTTCTACTTTTCTAACTGTGAGTGTGATACTGGGTATGTAACTCAGCTCTAACTCAGAGCAAGAGTCGGGTAGGGGTTAGTTAGGTAAGGGCCCAGAAAGCCCTGTCTGCATTTGGCAAACCTAAGCCTGTGTGCTTTGTGGCCATATATGCTTCTCTCTAAGGGGTTTCAAAGGGCTGGACCAATGCCAAATGCATGCCGGGAAGGAAGCAGTGGTTTCAGAAGGGTCTCCACTGGGCAAGCCTCAGTCTGGCCTTGGGGCCACTAAAGGGTGGCTGGATCCCTGTGGGGCAGGACTGGGCACTGTGGTCAGATGTCCAGGGGACTCACAATGGTGAAGCCAGAGTCCTTGCTACTGTCGTCATCAGGGCTGGAGCTGGGGTTGCTGGAGGAAGCTGAGGCTGGGCCCATCAGCGGATCTGAGAACACCAGTGGGGAGCAGGCTGGGGCCTGGCTTTTCCCAGAGGAGCTTCTGAGGGTGCGAAGAGGCTGGGCCTGGCCAGAGAAGGAGCCCCTGGCACTGCTCCCATCATCTTCTTTGGAAATCAGGATGAAGTCATCGGAACTCCCTCTATCGGTGCACCCTGGCGTTTCTGAAGAGGCCTGTGAAGTGCAGTCAGAAGTACAGGTGGATGAAAGAAGAAACCAGCAAAGAACTGAGTGGAAGGCCCTGTGAACTGGGGGACGCGCTGTGGAAAGCTAGGCCACCTCAGCCTACATTCGATCTTGAAAGACGCAGTGTTTGACCTGCTGCCCCGAAGCCCACGCATTTACCAGTGGTGCGGTGCCAGCAGCATCTTGTAAGCCCCTCCAAAGCCAAATGCTGGCTTCCCTGAGGGAACAAAGTAAAGCTCCTGTTTGACAAGCTTCAGACGGAGGCAGTGCCTGTGCTGCTGGGGAGAGCCAGGTTCAGGAGCTGGCCAACAGGTTGCAGGCAGAATCCCTACCAGCCTCATGTGGGACCCTGCCACGCAAATCACCCATCCTTCTTGAACTTTAACTTTCATCTGTGAAACAGGGATAAAGACAGTGTCTTCCTCCTAATGTGTTGTCATGATATAGTGAGATGACATGGGCAGCTGCTGGCTCCCTAATGTGAGCTGCCAGATCTGGAGTGATTTTATTACTGGCTAGAAGGATAGCTTTCAGAAGGCCTAATGTATTTCATCTCATATAGATCTCATTGCTAGCTCATCTTGGGTATGCACATAGGGGTCTCCTGGAGCAATGGTGGTAACCACCAGGTTCTATGAATGGGAAAACCAAGAATGGCAATTGCAAAGTATAATGGCAAAAAGTATGGAGATAGAATTGCTTTACTCAACAATTATTTTCTTTTCTTTCTAAGCAATTATGAGTAGCTTTTTATTTTTTAACTTAATAAAGTTAACATCCACGAACACAGGTAAAGGTTTTGGGTTAGCAAAGCCATAGTTTGACCAAGGACATCCAGTGCCAGCCTGGCAGAAAGAACGCCTCACCCAGTGGTGCTGTAAGGTGATATAGTGCCCACACCTGCCTCCCTCACCCTGCTGGCCTACCCTCCCCACAGTGTGGGTGGAGTCTCGTGCTGGGGTCTCCAGTCTAATGAGATATATGGAGACCCCTGACTGGAAGTGTCTCCTGAGTCCTTGGGCCTCCAGACTGGCATGGCCTCGGCCATCTGTGGGCTGTGTGCAGAGCCAAGAAGGGGAATGAGTAACAGCTCTCAGGAAAATCTGGCCTTGAGCCCTGACTGACAGGCCCCTCTCTAAATCTCACGTCCTCCTCAGTGATGTAGGGGGCGAGTGGCTAAATAATGGCTCAGGAACCTTCCACCTCTAATGATTCACCAACCTTTAGGATATTCAGTTGGAGAACATAAACAAAATTGGCCTTTAAGATCACAGAGCTGCAACAGGCCTTGAGGTTCTTCATCTCAGGTTCTAAAGCTGCTAACATTCTATCAACACATTAACTCCTACACAAGCGAAGAAAAACGTAGCACGCGGTAATCTGGTAGCAGGGGATGTGATCTCAAATCACACTGGAGCTGTTTGGTAGAGAACGACTGTCTTTTTTCTGAGTTGGAGGAAAAGAACTAAAATCTCTTCCCCATGACTGTCTCTATAGAAGGTGCACCTGGTAAGAGCCGTGCTGCCTTTGGGGAGTGCACTGAAAGCTGCTGGGGAATCAACAGAGGCCCCTGGGTTTGACTTCTTCCAGAGTGTAGACACTTTGTTCACAGGACAGTTGTCCTGCACTGTAAACTGTGAAAATCTTGACCTCTCACCACAACACAGGGCTGGAATGCTACTTGGTGGAGCTTATCCTAGGTTGAAAATAGAAGAGCACGTTCAGCAGGGCCTAGTTTTTAGAGTGGTGCCTCTGCTTCAGCGATACTGAGATCACTTATTCTCCTTTAGCTTACAGTAAAGGTGTCAGTAAGATTCTGAAGTGGAGATATACTTTTCAAAGCCCATGACTAAAAGTAAAGCTAGTTTCTACCATTACTCTAGGTATTTGGCATGCTTCCCCCCAGTTCCTAGATGAAGGTCACAGACTGCCTTCACAGACAAAGCAAGTTAGAGCTGACAGGTCCTTAGCAGGCATTTTCTTTTACTGACCCCTCTCCTTGCCCCTTTGCATTACAGATCAAGCAAACAAACCCAAATAAGAGACCTGGTAGCTTGGCCAATGTCACAAGGCACAACAAAAGACCCTACTCTTCTGGACTCCCACCTATAATTTTTTTCTAGATGCAGAGCTGACTTCTTTATGGACTTCTCTAGCAGCCTTAACTGCTATCTGGTGCCATTTATAACATTTACAGAAGTGTTGTAAATCCCTAGGTCAATCCTCTCTTTTTACCAGATATGGGTAAGTCTTACACAATTAGAAAAGTCTTCAACCTGTCAGTCCTGCCTAAAACTAGCCAGGATCATCACAACACATATCCCTCTTACCCACTGTCTGCCATCTTCCCAGTCCTACCCCGTTTCACAGCTTGAGTTTAGGATGGTTGTAGAAGCAGGTGAGCCCAACTATAGACCAGCACTGTTCAACAGACATTTTCCATGATGATGGAAATGCTCTCTATCTGTGCTACTCAGTACAGCAGCCCCTAGCCACAAGTGGATGCCAAACACTTGAAAAGTGGCTAGTGTGACTGAGGAACTGAATTTTTAATTCTATTGAAATTTAGTGCATTTAAATTTAAATCGCTATGTGGCTGGTAGCTGTAATAGTAGACAATATGCGGATTAAAAGAGGGGACCCAAGTACCAAAAGGGCAAGTTATGTGCTGGCTGACTAATGGACCCAGGGTCCCACAAAGTCTGCCTTCTACTGTAGTTGATTTGAGTTAGTTCATCAAATACTTCCCAAACGAATGTGTGAGGATAGATGCTGAGAAGGGAGGGAGAGCGTGTAGCTCTTCTCACTCTATAGAATACAATTTCACAAGACTGCTGTTTTCAGAGCTGGAGGTAAGATTTGCAAACCAAACAGAAAGAACACGATGAGCCATGTCACACCAACCTTACAGTGAGGAGCAGGGCATGTGAATTCCCACAACGGAAGAACACTTTCACAGTTGCTTTTGAGGAAGGGCATTGGCAGGGGGACCATGAGCCATGTGTCACTAGGCAGGGGAGCCTGGTCCTTCTGTACTATCTTTTAGACATTATTTACTGATTAACCAAGAAAGCAACGAAAACCCATCCCTAAGTTAGGAATGTGCTATGATACAACCCATTACAAACCCAACATGTGGTGCTTACATCTCCAATGTGTCAAGAACCTGCCTAGCACTGCTCCCCTAGGCCCTGGCCCTCCATAACTAGGAGCTCATGAGAGCAGGGGATATATCCCATAGTCTTGGACAGTAAAACCAGTTCCTGGCACAGCAGGCCCTGGAAGCCTTCAGAACTCCCACTTGGCTCTCTTGGGACGCATGTTCCTGGGTGTAGCCTGTCCATAGCCCTCTGTATCTCTTCCCACAAGCAGTGAGGAGGAAAACCTAGCCAGCTCCAAGCACTGATGAGTTAGCTCCTGCAGGAAGAAGGTGGGTACTTGGCAGCTATCTCATGCCTGGTAGACCCCCTGGGCCTTTATCAGCCTAGCCCAGATCCTTGGGTTTTGCAGTGGAAGGCCCCATGCACTTGGCTTCTTTCTGACTTGCTTGCTTGAATTCAGGAATTCTCTCAAGAAATCTCAAGATTTCCCTGAAGGAGAGAGGAGAGCACTGCTTCTCTGTTTCTCTCTTCTGCAGTAAAACCTTTTCCAGGAGTACTGGCTTTGTATAAACTGCTAACAGCTATGGGGAAGGGCCATGGCAGAGAAGTGGTAGAGAAGATAAGCCATTTTATTTTCACTTGTGGGGTCTCAGCCCCAGGAAGGGCAGACTGTGTCTCAGAAGCACATGCAGAGGTGCAGTGTCTCTCTTGGATGCTGCACGTGATGGGGCCCTGCCAGAACAAGGGCGCAGTTTCATTCACACAGACACACCTCATGGCTAGCTTATCTTGGGTATGTACGGCGGCGTCCACCGGGGCGGCAGTGGTCATTGGTAGGTTCTTACAAATACAGAAACCAGGGATGACAACTGCAAAGTATAACCATTAAGTTTTAAATTTAACAAATTCATTAGTGATTTTAAAATATCTTTTTTCTGTAGCAAACTGACACACTCAACTAAAAAATTATGCTAAGGTTTTAAATAAAATTTTCAATTATAAATGCATTGTGGCTGGGCCTACACTCAGTAATATTTGAATAAGTAAATGATTATTGAAAAATAAAACATCTGTGCAAGGAAGGAGAATCTGTGAAGAAACGAATGCAATTAAACTGGCAGTGTCACTGTCGCATTCATGTGGCTACAAACGCAGAGCCAAAGCACTCCATGAACATTTCATACGGCCTCAAGCGGAAGTCACCCACGGAGTCTCTCTTCTGGAAGAGCACCCTTAAAACTGAAAAACATTCCCACTCAAATGTCATTTTGCTGTTTTAAAATCACACAAAAAATAAATAATTTACAAGTGTCTGAATGCTAGTTTTTGAGAAAGTGACTTAGATAATATTTTGCTAATGTTCATTTTCCAAGATGAAACTTTGTAAGCTGATTTAAAAAATATTATTAATAATTTAAAATATAGGTGGGAAATGAACAATCTCTTTGTCTTATCGGATAATGGACAGCAAGGCAGCATGGTGGGACTGAAGCTTACTGGGTTGGGGCAGGGTTTCTGAAAACATAATGCCTGGCAGGCTAAGTGCCTCTGGCCTCGGAGCCTGTGTGTGTGTCTCTCTGACCTTCATTTTCTCACTGGTTAAATGAGCAGGCAGGACTAGGCACATAAGGAAGCTGTAGGAAGATCCTTTGTAGCTGGGAAATTCTGTGGTTCTGTGATAAAATAAATGATATACAATGTCGACATCTGAGAGTAGGGGTCAGCACACTATGGCCAAATCCAGCCTATGGCCTGTTTTTGCATGGCCCCCAAGCTGAGCATGGTTTATATATTTTTAAAGGCTTGTGATAAAGCAAAAACAAGATACAAACACACACACACACAGAAAAAAACAATGAATATGTGACACAGATGACCGTATGTTGCCTGCAAATCCTGAAATACTTACTCTGAAGGCCTTTACAGACCCCTGCCCCAGATGGCAGACATTAATGAGAAGTCCCTCCCCATGAAGGCAAGAAAGTAAGTTTGGCAAAAAAGGTTCTAGTAAAGTGAAATCCACTGGAGATAGCATTAGGAAAGCGTAGACAGTACTTCCTAAAGGGGAAAAGAGGCATCAACTGGAGGCAACTGACAACCAAGACAGAGATCCAGCTCTCCCATCCCACAGAATGGGCATGGCAGGAGGCTCAGGCAACACTGCTGCATACACGTTTGTAGGGCACTTACCGCATGACTCTAGGAGACACTTGTCTCATCAGTATCATTGTGAATGGCACCCCCTGCAGCACAGAGTGCACAGGCTGCACAGCTCTACACAGCACCTCCACAGCTGAACTTCACACATGATAATCTGAAGTAACTTTGATAGGGTTTATATGATTCTTAACTTTGAGGAACTTATGTGAATGTGCTCCCTTTGAGTTAATGTAACATGTGCATCAGAGCTTCTGTACCTGTTTAATGACCCCAGACATTTGATCGCTCTGGCCCTGGCCTCGGCCCTGGCCCTGGCCGCTGGAGCAGTAGTGGTTGTCCGCGATGGTGATCTGTTCGTTCTCTTCGGCCTCTAGCTGGCTCTGGTTAAAACGCAGGGAACCTTTTAGAATGTCTTTGATCTATGTTCAAAGAAGAAGAAAATAAATGAATAAAATGGATGAGTTTGTTTTCAGATGCTAGCTAAATCTCTCAGACATTTAAACTAGCCGTGTCATCCATCATTTTTAATAGTATGAATATTAGTATTTTACTATAAGAAATAATGAGAAAAAATCTAATTTTATCAAAGCTGCTGGCTTAGCAGTGAGCAAGAAAAACGTCAGGACATTTAACAGCCAAGTTCTCGCAGGGTCACATATGGGAGTCACATACTTAACACTATCTTAAAACAGGAAGCATAATTTGCCTCCACACCCACTCCCACTGCACAGCTTACTCACTAAAGTGGCTCCACCTGAGCTGGACTGTTCATAGCATAGGTAGGCATCTGGAAACAGCATACTCTTTTTCACTGACATTTATGTTTCATTTAGATCTTCAAGGCTTGGGTCAATGTGGTCCTTGAGGGTCTAAGGCCTGCTGTAGGTACTAATTATGACTTGTGCTCCAAAGACATTCATGAATTCATGGATGAATGACTGAATATGATGCTGGTCTACCCACACTAGCTTTGGGTAAGGAACAAATAGAATGGGTTTGGTAAGAGGAAGGAGAGGTGTGGAAAATGGAAAACCAGTGTGGGTTGCAAGCTAGTCAGATATAATTGTTAGAAGGAACAGGGGGCATAAAGAGGTGGAGATGCAGAAGGGGCTCTGTCTGGGAAGAAATAAGGGTTAGGGGGATGCTGGCTCTAACATGGTGCTACATGCCCTGGGAGTCCATCCCCACAGCAGGAGGGACACAAAGAAATAGTGTCAGAGCAATGCATATACCTGTTTTAATCCTGCCAGGGAAACCAGAATTTGATCTTCTTTTTCCAAATTTTCTTGTAATATCACATCTTGAATATTTACTGAAAATAGAAGAATGACATTTCATAACCAATGCTCCGAGCATAACCTACCTGCTGCCACACCGTAACTTCAGACAGGCTTGGGAAGTTTTCTGCCAAATCTCACAGCAACTATTCCCACAGAGGATGCTCTGCAAACTGCAGATGGGGAAGCTGCAGCGTTGAGTGGAGAGGGCAGCACTAGGCCTGATACACACAGCCTCCCCTCCAACATTCCATGAATGTGCTCTCATCATGACAGATGTGTCTTCACTTCCAACAAGAGATCTGGGTACCTCTTGCTGACATGATGTGGCCGACAGCCTGGGCCATTCATCTAATCTCTAGGAGGAAGCTTTTCAGCCTGGGCTTCCTATATAGCCTCATGGGTCAATGATGTTACCTCACCTCTCTCTAAAGACCAATTCCTTCCAGGTGACTGAAATTAATAAAGAAACTGTCTTTAAGGATTTATAACATAAAACATGTTGCCATTTCAACATGATAGTAAAAATGAGAGGCCAACCTCATGGCACTACAGGTTGTCATTAGATGACAGTGTCTATGGAGTCTCCTCTAGGAGACTTAGCCGCCACATGAGAAGTCTTTCCTCCAGACCTGATCTGAGGAACCCACCAAGCCAGCTTCTGACCACCAGGCTCAGCACTGCACTGAGTTGCTTGCCTGTCGGTATGTTAAACACTCAGTGGTCCTTAGCCTTCCTTGCTTTCATCTGCCTGCAGGGATGCACACAGCTCTAGCAGGAACTGTGGCATTCTGAGGCAGGATTCTCACAAGGAGCCGGGGTTGGGAGGAAAGCCTAGTTTCCTGGGGATGTACAAGAGAATGTGTTGGTGGAGGAAGGGAGGAGAGCACAATTAAAACACATTTTTAAAAACATGCTGATAGATACACCAATCTGAGAATCACTACAGTGAGCATGTTCACCCTCCATTAACATCTGCTTTCTTATTCTTTGTGGTGTAAAAAAATGCCCCACTTACAATGTCTTTCATGCTACATTCTTAGTCACTCACTTAAGATTGTTCCAGTTGCTACGGGACTCCTGGATTCCATGCTTGGCTCCGTATAGCTACTAGGGCTAATATACCACTCCTCACTTGCTCGATGCCCTGCACTGGCAGAGGCAGGGTCAGTGCACTGTGCCCTTGGCCTGGGGGCTCTTGCTCCAAATCTATGCACACAGGCTTCTCTTTATTGTTCAACTTTCTGCTTCAGTGTTGTCTCCTCAGAGCAGCCTTCCTGCCCACCCAGACTAAAGAAGCCCCTAAAGGACTCTCCAGTCTCTACCATACCATCTGTTTTACTGTATTTATAAGCACTTGTCACTGTCTGATGCATGTATTTGCTGGTTTATTCACTGTCAATCTCCCCCTAACAGGATATAAACTCCGAGGTGTTCTTGCTCAGAGCTCTATTTCCAGCCCTCAGAATAAATGCCTGGTGCATTACAGGTACATGATAAGTATTTATGGACTGATGGAATGAATTAATAAATGAACATGAAAAAACATGCTTGGAGCTTGCATATCAAAACACTACTATTCTAAATATTTCCAAAAAGTATTTCCGTAAGGGACAGGGCAAAGACTGATACCATCAACATGCCTCCAGCCTGATAATTTATTAGAATCTTCAGTAAGACTAAATTCATAAACCAGGGTGATAAGTCTTCTTACATACTGTAGCAGAAAAGCAACAGCTTTTACTTATTGAGAAAACTTGACTGTAGTTTTGGCTATTAGAATGGCCTGCTACAAAACAAGAAAGCAAGCCGAATGGGAATGGAATGACAGATGTAATCAGAGAGCAAATGTTTTTGGTTTCCTTAAAAGCCTGTAACAATTTGTTTTCTCTCAATAAAAAAACAAAATAGAATCCACTCAACAAGACATTAACAATAAGCAACTGCAGAAAATTCACAAGAACCAATTCTGTAGGTCTTTTAGAGCAGCAGTCCCCAACCTTTTTGGTACCAGAGACTGGTTTCATGGAACACATTTTTTTTCCACAAATGGTGGGGGAAATGGTTTTGCGATGAAACTGTTCCACCTCAGATCATCAGGCACTAGAGTCTCACAAGGAGCACACAACCCTGATCCCTCGCACGCACAGTTCACAATAGGGTTGTGATCCTACCAGAATCTAATGCTGCCTCTGATGTGACAGGAGGTGGAGCTCAGGTGGTAATGCTGGCTCACGTGCTCCTCACCTCCTGCTGTGCAGTCCAGTTCCTAACAGGCCACCGACCGGTACTGGTGCACGACCCAGGAGCAGGAACCCCTGTTTTAGAGGATTGAGAAAGATGACTTTGTTTGCAGGACTGCTATGGCTTTTCAGGTTGAGCTGTGAGGGCCTGAGGGCTGGCAGAGGCAGCATGGCACATAGCACTGGATGCTTAGACAGGGAAATGGATTTTGTCCCTGCTGAGCTGAAAGGTGGGCTCAGGTTTCCCAGCTCCTACTGGGTAGGTGGGGGCAGCAAGGAGACTGCTCCCAGGGCCCCAAAGGAAGCTCAGCAAGTGGAATCAGGAGCATCAGGATATTTGGTGGAAGAATAGGGGGCTTCCTGGGTTCAAGGAACTAAAGAAAGTGCCCCTGGAGGTCATACCCACAGGGCAGAGGCCAGCACAAAGGGGGAATCTGCAGAAACCAATGTAAACTGCTGTCCTAACTAGACCTTTGTCTCCTGCTTGCCCCTTTGATAGTCTGCTGTGGAACACATCCTAAAACAAGAAGATGTGGCCAAATTGCCTGGCTTCGGCCCCCAGTGTAGTGGCGGGGCCCATGGCCAGCAGCAACAAGGACCAACGGCCTTTAGGTCACAGTCTATGGGCATACAGGGCAGTCAGTGGCTGTAGTGGAAAATGAAACCCAGAAATGTACAGGAACACAAAGCTCTCTTTGGAGACAAGGACCTAGAAGACACTCAGAAGCTCTTCTGCAAACACCAAAGAGACATGTGAGCCCATTCCAGAACCCTGGCACCATCTTGGCAGGGAGAAGAGACAGAGTAGAGAAACTAAGTGTGGGCACTTGCTCAGAAAAAAATGGTTAGTCTATAAGAGACTGAGTTGCCTTTAACTGGCAAGTTCAAGGCCTTTGATTATCATTGGTGGGGATGAAGTTTTAGAGCACAATTTCTGCACACGTGAGTTTAGGGACATAGATTTATCATCCCAATACAGAAGTATCAGTGTCTGCACAAGATCTTCCCAAATCATTTTGGCCCCATTGCCTGAAAAACCTGTGAACCAGGAAGTCCTAGTCATGCCCTGTTTTGCTGTGAGCCTCTCACAGATCCATCTATTCAAGAGTAGAAGTGGTGGTGCTTGCAGGGGTAAGTTGAGAAGGGGAGTGGTGGTGAAGGCAAAAGCTGTGATAGGGATCACAGTTTAAGGAGGCACCTGGAACACATCATGGAGCCACTGTCCCTGTTTAGACTGTCTACCTATGGGCTTCTTTTAGTTGTGGGGAAAAAAAGTAACCTCCTGATTTGTCTATTTTTTGGAGGGGGATGCAGGTTATGTTATTAGCAGCTGTATTCATTTTCTAGAGCTGCTGTAACAGAGTACTACAAACTGGGTGGCCTAAAACAACAGAAATGTATTCTCTGTCAGTTCTGGAGGCTAAGTCTGAAATCAAGCTATTGGCTATTGGCAGGGCTACACTTCCTCCAAAGGTTCTAGAGAATTCCTCCTTGACTCTACTTAGCTTCTGGTGGTTGTCAACAATCCTTGGCATTCCTTAGCTTGTAGATGCATTGCTCCAGTCTTTGCATCCATCATCACACGGCATTCTCCCTGTATGTCTGTTATCGAACTTCCCCTCTTAAGGACACCAGCCACTAGATTAGGGTGAGCCCTAATCTAGTATGATCTTATCTTCACTGAACTACATCTATAAAGACCCCATTTCCGAATAAGGTCACATTCACAGGTGCCAGGTGTCTCACCATAAGTTCAGATGAGACAATATTGGACCTAGTACAGCAGACCTAGTACAGCAGCCAGACTGCCTAATTGTAACACAGGATGAAAGCATCCAGTTCCTCCAATAAAAGACAATGCAACCTACTAATCTTGTCCTGCATGCAGAATTCAATGCTCTGGCCTGATGTCAAGACAGCTGCAGAAAGCAGTGCAGAGTGGGTTCACCCAAGAAGAGGGAAGAACTCAGAGCTGTGATATCACCACCAGCATACCCTCATCTAGCAATTCTTTAGCCTTAATTTATGGACTGAGTCAAGGACCACCTTTTAGGACCTGATGAAAATGAGGACCGTCTCCCCTGGTTAAGTGAACTGTTCACTTAATTTCAGGGATAAACCTTTTTTTTTAAATCAGCTGAGCTGACTAGGCTCACTTTAAGAAATCCAGGGTAAATTCAAATTAAAACAAAAGGGCACCTTCAGAGGCTGCTAAATGTTTTGAATACAAGAATTTACATTTTACTAAGAGTACTGACCATGTAAATCCTTTCCCTAACAGTTCCCCTATATAAGGTAGCACTTACAAGCATTCTACTTACATATAACCTCCTAGTCACAAATCTACTGTTTTAAGTAAGTTACATCTGCATGTAAAAGTAGAAAAACTTAATGATGTCTTTCCATGACTTAAAATGTTTACAGTTCCAATGTAAAACACAATTCTCCTCATAGCCAAAGGCAGAATAAATTTTGCTATAAAGGCTCCTTCTCTTTGTTTCTGTGTAAAAGGAAGATTATACTCTTTATAATCTCCTCACTTTTAAGTATTATGTATTACAAATGTTGGAGCACTGAAACTAAAGGGGAAAATGTCACATAACTAACCACTTCTGTGGAAATTACACACAAAAATCTCATTCACCTAACAACCCCATGGTGATGCCACTATTTTTAATGGAATGTCAGTGCCACAGAAATAGATCTCTAACTCTAAGGGTAATGAAAATGGTAAACAAACCACTTTTCCAATTTCTTAAAAACTTAACTTTTTCAATGCTAGAATAAAAGTGTTTTCAACTAAATGTTTTAAATGGCTGGTGCAAAAGGTAACATAAACCTTATTTGGTGGTGGTGAGGGGGTGAGTAGAAAGGGGACAAAAGCAGAACATCTGGCTTTAACAGAGGTGGAACTGGGCAAGATGTTTAACCTCCGTGTGCCTGAGGGGTAATAACAGCATCCTCCTCATAGGATGACTGTGAAGAAACGGGGAGACAGCACAGGTCAAGTGCTTAGCACCACACCTAACCCACCATGGAAGCTCCGCACCCAGTAGTTTTCATTTCTACGTGCCACGTTACCTCAATGACTATCTCAGCAACCCTTCTAGATAAGAGCTGTCAACATATTACAGAAAAGGAAGCCAAGGCCAGAAATGCCAGGTCTGTTATTTGAGGTCTCACGACTTGAAAGTGGGGGAACTGGGATTAGATTTCAGATCTTTCAGACTCCTGAGCTCCCTGATTATGTGTATGGCACTGATGAAGGGACCAGAGATATGAAGAGGCACAGGATGGGATATTGGCACTGACTTGATTGCCTTGAGATATAGTGCCTTTTATTCCATGGTGGAACTGACTGAAGTGAGGTCAGCCTGAAACAGGCAGTTACCTATACGCAAAACAGACTGTACAATCATTTCTATCAGAGAGCATTTTGGAGCACTGGCAACGGTAACAAAGGGCTTGGGTTTTGATGACCTTGAGATATGATCTTCTGTATGTCACTAAACCCATCAGTGAGATGGGGGTCATACCCATCTCAGAAGGTTGCTGAGAGGATTAGATGAAATAATCAAAGCTTTCTATTTCTGCATACTGTCTTGCAATTATTATTATTGCTTACTATGTTTCCTCCTCCCTTGATTCCTTAAATATTCAGATATCTGGATTCTGTTTTTTGAGGCTTTCTCATCTCTGACAGGAATTTAGTTACCCTGACCTTTAACAATCTCATATAAGGGACTGCAGTAGACTCTAAAGAGGAACTATGCACACTGTTATAAAATAGAGAGGTCGGATTAAGGGAGGCAGGCCCAGTGTGACAGTGGCTTAAGAGGTGGCCATTAGTCAGAAAGAGGGGCAGACCTGTCATTTGTCACTACTGGCTTTTATTGAACATTGACAAAGGGATGTCTGTGCACAGGGTGTGTGCCATAGTTGTCCAAACCCTAGGAGAAGGCATCAAATTCATCATGCAACCTCCAGTACATGGTGTGTATCTTTGTGTGTCCTTGCAAATCCATTCCCCCTTCTAGAAGTCCCTCCCATCTTCCCTATAACAACATGTCCTGCCTTTTCTTCAAAGTCCCCCTCGAACTTACCACATCTAAGCGTCGGCTTCCCATTAGCAGTCTTCCCTCCAATAGCACTTCGTTGTTGGGGCCCTCTTGCTTTCTCTCTCACTCTTGGACAATAATTCAATGATGAGGCTCAGAGACTGAATGCTTCCTGAAACTGCACTGTTCTACCTGGCACCAAAGGTGCCAGGCTCTAAATATGGTGCTCAAGGTGTTCAGGTTCTAAATATGGCGCTCTATTCAATGTATTCCTATCACTTTAAAACCCCACTGCTCCTTGCTAATGTTTCTGAAATCACTAGTACTCTGGGGGAGAACCTGGTTTTCTTCATGTGAAGCTATGCATCACTGTAGGTATTCCGGAAGAAGTATATTCTCTCCTGCTCTCTCTCCCTACTTTGAAATTTTACTTAACTTTTACATATACACTGAATTCAATTTCAATTTCAGATTACCACTCCCCACTTCACCATTCCCCTAGAACCTTTTTTTTTTTTTTTTTTTTTTTTTTTTGAGATGGAGTCTTGTTCTTTCACCCAGGCTGGAGTGCAGTGGCATGATCTCAGCTCGCTGCAACCTCCGCCTCCTGGGTTCAAGCAATTCTACTGTCTCAGCCCCCTGAGTAGCTGGGATTACAGGCGTGCGCCACCACGCCTGGCTAATTTTTGTATTTTTAGTAGAGACAAGGTTTCACCATGTTGGTCAGGCTGGTCTCGAACTCCTGACCTCGTGATCTGCCCACCCCGGCCTCCCAAAGTGCTGTGATTAGAGCCACCGCGCCCAGCCAGAACGTGTTTTTACATGAGAGAGCAGGTAATTGGCTAAGTGCCCAATGTGAGGCAAGGGCCTTCCTGCTACCATTAGGGCTGATTTTTACCCCTAAGGAATAAATGTAGGTGAGACATATCCCAGATGAAGATTTAAGAGATACTAATATGATTAACCAGATCTTAGATTGAGAAGTGGTAGGGGCAGGTGAAGAGAAATAACATTCACTGATGGTCTATTAAGAGCCAAGTTAATTTTCTTAAAAAGCAA
Organism: Mandrillus leucophaeus; assembly: GCF_000951045.1. Lineage (NCBI taxonomy): Eukaryota > Metazoa > Chordata > Mammalia > Primates > Cercopithecidae > Mandrillus > Mandrillus leucophaeus. Next base: position 2,097,966 of record NW_012101876.1, on the reverse strand, counting down.
AATGAAGATTGCACAGAAATATAATCAAGGATCCTCTTTGGCATCCAGCTGCCAGAATGGCTGAAGACCCAAAACTCAGCACTGGGAGAGGAACATTACTTAGGAAAATCTACGGGTAAGACTAGGCAAATCTGCATATTACACTAAAGACAATTCTTGAGGCCAATAAAGTTATCTTAAGTGAACTGAGTAAGCGTGGCATAGAGTTCTGAATCTTTACTGATCTCTACTATTTGGCATATTATTCTCCTAGCACTTATCACCCTGTGCACCAGAGAGTAATATGGAAGCATGACACCTCCCAGTAAAATCTGTCCTAATCGTGATACAGTTATGACTTTAGAGTCAACCAAAAAAGGAGACTACATATATTTTTAAACTTGAAAGGTCTCTAAGTTCCAGTAATGGTTAGATGCCTTTGGCAGAATATGTACTTCTAAAAATAAAAACAGAAACATAGTTGATGCCTTGGTAATATGAAATAATCTGGGGTTTTGCCATCATGCCCTTGTTTGGGAGCTATGAGACAGGACAGCAGTTTGGGTATGACTGCCTTAAAATTACATCATTTAGTCAAATAAGACTCTTTGAACTGGGCTTAAGATAAATATATATGTTGTGAATTTCAGGCCAAAAAGGTTTTGCTGACATGAGGACTGAGTGAAAGTTAAGTGCTATTCTGCAGCTAGAATGTAAACATGGCCCAAGGCAATGAACATCAGCCTTTAAATCTTGGGCTTCATCTCCCCCTGCTCATATGCTATTGTCCTCAGCATGAGATGCTTGTGGTGGCCCCAAAGTCCTTGAGCTATCAAGCAATTGGTAGTAAGCCTGTTTCCACAGATGATGAGGTAGATGAGTTTTGTGGCTGTTGGATCATTAGCTAAAGTAAGTTGGGATTGGAGAACATGGAGAGGCAGCCTGGTATGAAAGGATGAAAATAGGCTACAGGATCAGACAGAGCTGGGACTGAATCCTGCCTGGTTCTGCTATTACCTAGCTGTGAAACCTCCCACCAAGTATGTAAGGCACGCTGAGTCACAATTTCCTCCACTGTACACGAGGGATACTCTCTCTCAACTTGCAGACTTACTGGGAGATTAGAGATACTGTTTGTGAAGTACTTGGCACTCAATGCGGCACATAGGAACTAATAGCAGTTGCTATTGTATGTGACAGGTATATAAACTTCATCCTACTGTTGTGTTAAATGCTCTACTATGAATGAAATGACACAAAGGACATTTGCCCCTTTCAAACTGGGAAAGCTGGTGAGTTGGTGTATTTTGGTCTTCTATAGTAGAGTCTTGCCTCCATAGCAAAGCTGCCAAGTATGACTATAATTGTTAGAAATGACCAAACTTTTATTTAGATATTACGCTGGAAACCATCCTTCTCAGCAAACTAACACAGGAACAGAAAACCAAACACTGCATATTCTCACTCATAAGTCAGAGTTGAACAATGAGAGCACATGGACACAGGGAGGGGAACATCATACACCACTACCTGTCGGGGGTGAGGGGCTAGGGGAAGGATAGCATTAGGAGAAATACCTAAGTAGATGACGGGTTGATGGGTGCAGCAAACCACTATGGCATGTGTATACCTATGTAACAAACCTGCATGTTCTGCACATATATCCCAGAACTTAAAGTATAATAAAAAAAAGAAAGAAATCCAACAAGACTATTAACCAAAAAAGTCTCTTCCTTACTGAATTAGAAGAATAAAGGCATCACTGAAAAGCTTGGAGCCTAAGTAAGGATTGTCCTTAGTGGGAATGCCACCCCCCGTGGGAGTGCTACAATACTAAGGCAGCCACTGGGGGCCACCGTGGTCACCCTTCGATATAGCTTGCAATATCTACATAGAGCAGTTAAAAGAAAAAGAGAGAAAAACCAAAATGCTGATACACTTTGAATTCAGAGTAAGTTTACCAAAGATGATGGACTTGGTATTATATATATATATATTTATTTTATTTTATTTTTCTTTTTGAGACAGAGTCTCGCTCTGTCACCCAGGCTGGAGTACAGTGGCCGGATCTCAGCTCACTGCAAGCTCCGCCTCCCGGGTTTATGGCATTCTCCTGCCTCAGCCTCCCGAGTAGCTGGGACTATAGGTGCCCGCCACCACGCCCGGCTAATTTTTTTGTATTTTTAGTAGAGACGGGGTTTCACCGTGTTAGCCCGGATGGTCTTGATCTCCTGACCTCGTGATCCGCCCGTCTTGGCCTCCCAAAGTGCTGGGATTACAGGCTTGAGCCACCGCGCCCGGCCTATATATTTTTTTTTTTTAAAAAAAGAAAGAAATAATTCAACTTGGGTTCCTCCTGTGGAAAAGCATATAAGAAAAAGGGAAAGAACCAGAAAATGGAAAGCAAAATGATAAAAGTTGGACAGCCTGTACTGAGGCCCCATTACTGGAGTGGTGGCATCCTGGCCTGAAGAGGGATAAGGTAGTGTGTAGTTTGCTAAGTTTTCTAAATAGGTATAGGGTTGGTATAAGGAAGATGCTGACCAATTGTTGCAAGTCTTCCAGTGATAAAACCAGGGGCAAACAGCTTCAACTAGAACAAGGTGATGGAGGCTGAAAAAGAACTTCTGAATTTCAGAGGATTGCAGGCTACATCAGAATGCTATGGGAGGTAGTGGGCTCTCTGCCCACAGAGTTTAGGTGCACACATGCTTGAAGAATGGGGTTATGAATATGTTAACAGGTTTATGAATATATTAGCTGAATCCAGTCTAAATAATTTAAGTTCTCTTACTCCTTACTGCTCAGAATCTGTCAAGGGCCAGTAACAGCAAGTTATTCGAAGTCTGTTAGAAATGGAGAAGTTCAGGTCCCACATCAGACCTACTGTATCGGAATCCTGTTGAGATGGCATTAAAATTTTTTTTTTTATTTTTAAAGTTTTGCTAGTACACAGTAGGTGTATATATTTTTGGGTTACATCAGATATTTTGATATAGGCATGTAATGCATAATAATCACGCCAGGGTGAATAAGGTATCCATCACCTCAAGCGTTTATCCTTTGTGTTACCATCATTCAACTTTCTATCTCCATGAGTTCAATCGTTTTTATTTTTAGATCCCACAAATGCGAGAGAACATGAAAAGTCTGTCTTTCTGTGCCTAGCTTATTGAATATAATGACCTCCACTTCTATCTATGTTGTTGCAAATGACAGGATCTCATTCTTTTTATGGTTGAATAGTGCTCCACTCTTTTTTTTTTGAGATGGAGTCTTGCTCTGTCGCCCAGGCTGGAGTGCAGTGGCGTGATCTTGGCTCACTGCAAGCTCCACCTCCTGGATTCACGCCATTCTGCCTCAGCCTCCTGAGTAGCTGGGACTACAGGTGCTCACCACCATGCCTGGCTAATTTTTTGTATTTTTGGTAGAGACGGGGTTTCACCATGTTAGCCAGGATGGTCTTCATCTTCTGACCTCGTGATCCACCCGCCTCAGCCTCCCAAAGTGCTGGGATTACAGGCGTGAGCCGCCGCGCCCGGCCTAGTGCTCCACTCTTTTTATGTACCACATTTTCTTTATCCATTCATCTGTTGATGGACACTTAGGTTGCTTCAAAATCTTAGCTATTGTGAACAGTGCTAAAAAAACATAGAAGTGCTGGTATCTCTTCAATATACTGATTTCCTTTGCTTTTGGGTATATACCCAGGAATGGAATTGCAGGATCATATTTTTAGTTAGCTCAATTTTTAGTTTTTGAGAAACTTCCAAACTGTTCTCCATAGTAATTGTACCAATTTATGTTCCCACCAACAATGAACAAAGGTTCTCTTTTCTTTATTTTATTTTTTTAGAGATAGGGTCTTGCTCTCTCACCTAGACTGCAGTGCAGTGGCATGAGCATCCACCACCTCCTGGCACAAGTGATCCTCCCAGCTCAGCTTCCTGAGTAGATGGGACTACAGACACATGCCACCATGCCCAACTAATTTTTAATTTTTTAAAATAGAGACTGGGTCTTACTATGTTGTCTAGGCTGGTCTTGAACTCCTGAGCTCAAGCAATCCTCCCTCCTTGGCCTCCCAAAGCGCTAGGATTATAGGCATGGCCACGCTGGTCAGGGTTCCCTTTTTGGAGATGTCATCTTGATATGTTGCACAGGCTGGAGGGCAGTAGTTATTCACAGGCCAGATCACCAGCACACTGTACCCTCAAACTCCTGGCCTCAAGTGACCCTCCCACATCAGCACTCCCATAGCTGAGACTACAGGCTCGTGCCTCCAACATCGGACTCCAGAATCTTCATTTTTAACAAGATCTTCAGGTGAAGTGTATCCTTTCCTCCTATAGAGGACTCTGCTACCCACAATAAAAAGCAGTATTTAAAATTCTTAAAATAATCATGACATAGTGTAGTTGACAGAGAGAAAGCTGTCTGGTGATCACATTTTCTTTCTCACTTTTTCAAATGTCATTTGTTAATTGCCTTATTGAACATTTCCAAAGATATTCGTTGAAAGTTGTTTTTATAAACATCAGAAAATTAAGTTTATGAAGTTCTTATGGAGGCAAATAAACTGATGTTCCAAACTGGCCTCCTTTTTCAGCTAATTCATGCATAAATATTATGACAAGTACAACATCAGTTACGATGGGTGCAGTAAAATAACGTAAGATTTGAAATCCTACTACTGATTCAAGTGTGGCCTCAGTAGACTAATCAGTGAAAGAGAAGCCAAGGACTGGATTCAGGTCTGGACTCTCATTGCCAGCTAGCCGGCTGTGTCACTCACCCTTCCTGGGTCTTGGCTTCCTCATCTGTGAATAAAGAACACCTAGGTTGATTTCTAGGGCTTTTACATCTTTAATATTCTAAGATCCTATGAGTTACAGTACTCTCAACAGAAGCACAGGAAATCAAATTTTCCTTAATTAATTGCATTTAACCATCTCATTATCTGTATGACTCATCAATGAAAGGGCAAGCTGCTGGAAACTAAGGTGTCCAAATACCAAACAGATGAATGGAAACACCTCCATTGGGAGCAGGAGGGTTAGGGCATTAGAGCCCAGAAGGATGAGCAGCTCATAGATTCCCTGCAAACAGCTGGCAGCTCAGCCCAGCTGCTCACAGATCAGACTAGCGTAGGCTGCTCACCCACGTGCAATTATGTGTGAAGTATGGCATATCTAAAAATAGCCTAAGCTCAGCCACAGAGATTAATACTGTCAATGGCTTTCAACTCACTGTCAGGGTGACAAGAAGGGGAGTAACCATAGCAACAGAAAAATCAACATGTAAAAAACCTCTTCTAAAGCCGACAGGAAAAGTTTACGTTTAATAAAACATATTTTCAATTCCTGTCTCTAAACCTTTGAATTCAAATAATTCCATCACTTGGAGGTAATAAAATTAGAATTTTGGTAGTTTTGGCAACACAAATGGCCTTCTAGTTTTGGGTTCCAAAACTGTGAGGAAATACTGTTAACCTGTCAATTTTATTATCTCTATAATTAAAGGGCCATTTGAACAAATGTCATTAAATAATTTTTAACTGAAAAGATTTTCTCTGTATTTGTTCTGCTATCAGTTATAAAAACAGCCTTGAAGAGTACTTGACATTTTAAGAGACTTATTGCATGTGTGACAAAAACATAGGGTGACACAGTTCATAGCAAAGATAGAGAAGCAACCTAAGTGTTCAGCAATGGACGGATGACTGGATAAAGAAAATGTGCTACATATATAAGATGGAGTACTATTCAGCCATAAAAAAGAATAAAATCATGTCTTCTGCAGCAACACGGATGGAACTGGAGGCCATTATGCTAAGTGAAACCACTCAGAAATAGACAAATTCTGCATGGTTTCACTTACAAGTGGGAGCTAAATAATGTGTATATATGGACATAGAGTGTGGAATAATAGACACTGGAAACTCGGAAAGGTGGGAGGGTGGTGAGGGATGAGAAATCACTTAATGGGTACAATGTACACTATTTGGGTAACGGTCCCACTAAAATCCCAGACTTCACCACTGTGCAATATATCCATGTATCAAAACCACATTTGTACCCCTTACATTTATACCAAAAAAAAAAAGAAAAAGAAAATATAAGGTGTTATGGAGTTCTCTTGATATGAATGGAACTTTGTGAAAATAATTAACATTAGGAAAGGATCCGGAGAAGTAACTTCTAGTGTAAGTTTCTGAGACAGCTCTCACAGCCACCTCGGTAGCCTGTACCCCAGTGCATAATGGAGGCTCAGCAGCCCTTATGTCAGTAAGTGCCCCAGAGGCATCATTAAGTCCTGACATAGCTATTCTTGCTCAAGGAGCTCATGCACCTCATCTTAGAACTAGCACATTTCACGTTCCAGCATCATTTTGCATCATTTGATAGAGGAATATTCAGTTGGGTATTGGGAAATATGGTACTAGTCCAGCTCTTCAGCTAACCAGTTGTAGGCCTTGGACAAGTTATTATTCAGCTCTATGGCCATGGGCTGAAAGAGTCTCTCAGATTCTTCCCTGAGAAGAGACAGTTAAAGAGTTAAAGGGAAAGAGGAGACGACTTGTGGTTAATACCCACTTTGGGCCATTCCCAATACTAGGGTTTAAAAATATTTTTTGGCAAGGAACTGGCAAGATAGATGGAAATGTCAAGTACATGTGTTGACATATGAGGACACATTCATAAGCAGGCTGAGCTAAGGGATAGGGCCTGGGTTCAACCCTAGATCTGTTTGATGCCACATGAGGTTGTCTGTTTCTCAGATATCACTTCACCACCTTTACAACTGGCTCTGCCTGCTGTGTATACAGGTTGACCCCTGAGTGCTAGTTACATGCACTGAAGCCATCCACAGATTTTCAGGGCATGTCTTCTATTTTCTAAGCATAGAAGATTAGGTCCCTTGGAAAGTCCCTCTATAATCTTCATCTTACCTAGGCAACCACTGTAACAGTATTTTCATACCAAATATATACCATTTTGCCATCTGTGTTTATCACCTAATAATCTATCGCTAACATCTACTTATGTTAATAAATAATTTAATCTTTATAAAGATTGAATTATATTATACTATATTATATTCAATTCCTTACTAATGAATATTTTAGTCCTTCTAATTTTGTTCTCCTTTAATAATCAGAAAGAGAAATACATCTATGGAAAAAATAAGGGTATTAAAATAATTTTTAAGAAGCCACAATATGTTAAAGAACAAATCAAGAGCATCAAGTCAACTTCATCTTCATGTTTTCCTTAAATCTTTGCTTAGAATCAAAGTTGCCTACAATCTAGGAGCATCTTTTAATTAACCATTGTTATATTATACATTTGAACTGAAATGCATCTGTGGGCCTTGGGGCCAGGAATTCTTGGTAGCATCCCTGAATCCCACTTTAAAAATGCCGTCATGCTATTTATATGAGGGAAAAAAAATAAACAGCTATGTGAACGAGTTCTGGCTAAAAGTGAAACATACACACAAAAACAAATCTAGTTTTGTGGTTAGTTGAAAATTCACAGCTGGTATAGGCTTTTCTTTCCATTTTAATTAAAGTGTTTCCCCCTCCCATGCAATGAGAAAATGCTCTTCTAGTGCTGATTGAAAGACCAAAGTCAGAGCAAAAGCTGTTTGAAAATTCCGAGGCTTAAGTTAAGCTGCTTTAAAAGCTGCTATGTGTACCAAACAACTTCGAAATTTCCTAACAGGATTTTGTAGAGTTCCAGTAAATCTTTCTCCCCATCACTTCTTTGCTCTCTTACTTTGGTGAAAACTAAAGTCAAGTAACGCAAAGGTCATCCAAGTAGACAGAAAAGCAAAAACTATATATTCATGTTAAAATTAAAATTATATGTAAATAAGTAACCATAATTAGTCATATACAACTATATAAACTATCTGTTTATTAGTTCTTTCTGATGTATTTTATAGTGCAATGATATTAGATAAGATTCATGTAAAATTAGGTCTGTAACTTATTACCCCCATTTTCCTAAGAGAAAGATAATGAGTTGTTTTTTTTTTTTAAATTACTATTTTCTTCTTTTCTCTTTCCACCCTTTGCTTTGTTCCCCATTTCCTACTTAGCTCTTTAAACGCAACCTTTACTTGCCCTTTACCAGACACTCTCTACAGGGCAAGCTTACCTAACTATGTGCTTGCTTAGAAGCTCCTGGACTGGAAATCTCTCCCACCCAGAGATTTCTTTGAGACAACAGTCAATTTACAACCTCAAGTACGCCCGAGATGAAACTCTCCCCCCACTGGAGAGTATCTCAGATAACAGTCACTTTACAACCTAACTCTGCCTATGCTGGCACCAGCTTAACCACCTGGAAGATAAGGCACTGAAGCCACTGACATAGACCTTTACCTGCTCACTCCTTCCCTCATTTGCTGTTCATGCCAAGTCCCCCTTTAAAAGCCTCTGTTTTCTGTCCCCAAAGTGAGGTGGTACCTTTAAGGGAAGGGGTCTGTACTTCTTCCCCTAAGCTAAGCTATGGAATAAAAAATCTCCTTATACCAGAACTCACTCTTGTTATCTGGACTCTGCAAGTGGTAAGTGACTGAACTGGCGACTTTGTTATAGGTCTATATGAATTTTTAAAAATGATGGTCAAGCAGCTTTATTTATTAATAAATAAACAGAGTGGATCAAATGTGACAGGGGTAATGTTTCTTGCTGTGATGACAGATACTACCCTATCAATCATCTACCGGGGTTTCTCCTGCTGTTTTTCTCTCTTGAGCCCTTTCCCTGCAGGAGTGGTTGAGATGCTAGGAACACGGCTGAGGGTAGAACAGGACACAGCCAGCTGCTAATAAGACACTGTCAGGCAGCCAGCCACTTAGATCAGCATCTCTCCAAATCTTTTAAGAGAACATTTATTATTTTATTGAGGCCAGTATGGTTTAGGCTATACCCAAATGACAGCCATTGTTACTTGTAATGGCTTAGAGCTTGCTGGGGGGTTTGAAGGCAGAGAGTTTACCTTCAACGAAGGCCCCAGAGGCTTTGGTGGATTCTCTTTGGTTTCTCCTCACAGGTGGGATGCATCCTGATTTCTTACAATACCTGGTATTGCCATTTCTTGACACTACAGAGCAGCACATTGGCCATTTCCATGAGTACATGTCTTAGTTTCCTAATTTATTCATAAATTACCAATCTTACTGGACAGTGAAGAAACAAAGGCTGCCCATAAATGGTCTAAAAAAAATAGTAAAATGGTGCATGACAGAAGCTTTTGTAAGCAGCATGGAGTTACTGAAGTGATTCATACATGAGTCAGCATAAGGTATCTCTAATACGAGATACAGAACCTTTACAAATGCAGAGCAGTGCCTGAAGACTTTCCAGTGGGACATGCAGGACCCACATGCAAAATGAACTTCAAACTGGGACATTTCTTAGAATATAAGCACAGTCGGAAGTAAGAAAAGGTCATGTATTTCAGGCAGGTGGTTAAAAAACACATTTTTATAAAAAAAGAATTGTCAAAATAATAATCACATTAGTGATTACTGACACGTTGGCACAGCAGTATAGCTGATTATTTGATCTTGAAAACTCAGTATTTCATTTTGGTTTGAGGTAAACAGACATTTACAAAGGGCACAGGAGTTGAGATTTGTAGTCAGATTGCTTTTAAAGAATTTTTAAATTTTATTATTTTTGTTCAGACAAAGAGTCTCACTCTGTCACCCAGGCTGGAGTATAGAGGCCCAGTCACAACTTGCTGTAACCTCAAACCCCTGGGTTTAAGCAAAGTCTTCCCATCTCAGCCTCTCGAGTAGCTGGAACTATAGGCACATGCCACCGTGCCCAGCTAATTAAAAAAAAAAAATTTTTTTTTTGTTTTGTTTTTGTTTTGGTAGAGACACGGTCTCACTGTGTTGCTCAGGCTGGTCTCAAATTCCTGGTCTCAAATCTTCCCACCTTGGCTTTCCACAGTGCTGGGATTACAGCTGTGAGCCACTGCATCCAGCTTGCTTGATTTTGAATTTCTACTCAATTTACTAATGATATAATCTTTGGGCATTTTCTTAATCCCTCTATGCCTTGGTTTCCTCATCTATATAATGTAGAGAGTAATTGTACTTCTATTATATGGCTGTTGTAAGGATTAAATAAGGTAATTCATGTAAACAGCTTAGCACAGGGCCTAGAACAAAGTAATGCTAGTGGCTATTATTGTCATGACTCTTATCATTCCCAGGGCCAAAGTAATTCACTTACCAAGATGAGTGTCCATCACCTTTGCACAGTATTTGCACATGGCATCCAGGTCATTCAACTGTCCTTGAAGGAAGGAAATTTGGGCTTCTAATTCTTCTTCCTAAAGGGATAAACATACGGAAATTTTTTAGAGATTGTCCAATAAAATCCCCATAGTTTTCTAAATGATCTAGACTAGTTTAAAGCAGCATGATACCTTTTTAAACCTAGACAAATCAAAACAGCAACTAAAAACAAAATCACAACTGCCACCGCCAACAAAATAAAAAAAGGGTAAAATGGAAAATTTTAAAGGTCTGGACTTTTCCTAATTGAATTCGAGCTTTAGGCCATGTGTAAAGTTATAGTTAGATTGCATAAACAATCTTGTATTGCATAGATTTGCATATACAACCTTGTATTTAAAAAGCACACAATATATCTTCAATAAGCATTGGGCAACACAAATTAAGACGGCAATTTGGATTTCAGTGAACTATACTTCCTAAGCAGTTGGTACAAAAACATTGCATCTTTTTCACACATTTGCAAAACCAAAGATTTCCCTTTTTATAAGACAAATCTGTAAGCCTGGAACCTGGACTCTGTTAAAAAAAAAAAAAAAAGAAAGAAAAAGACATATCTCATCATTTTCTAGACAATGATAATCTGATAATTTCTTAACATGTGAGATTTCCTAAAGCGCTTGGAAAAGTTTTGCCTCAGCAGCCCATAAATTGTTGCTCCTCTCTCTTGATATGACACTAGAATATTTCATTTATTTGTTTGTTTCTAGGAAAAAGTACTCTAGGTTGAATAATTATCTAAGTTAAATTACCTAAAAACAATCTAACTGTAACAAAAGGCTGAAGTCTTTTTTTTTTGTTAAGGAAAAGATAATATAAGCAAAAAGTTTCCCAAGGAAATTTGGAAGGTTATGGGAGTTTTTTTTTTAAGAGAAAAAGAATAATCCTCATCATTTAGGATACTCTAAACAAAGCTAGCTGGAATACAAAGAAAGGATATTGCCAGAGCTGTAATAGGCTACAAAATTGATTTTCCAGTCTTAGATCTACTTGTCCTTTTGCATAAGAATCCTCTGTATCATTAAAAAAGAAGGAAAGAAAAATCTACTAAGGTATCCTTTCTCTTTGAGAAGGAGTATAATTTGACTTGTACATGGAAATTAATAGTTGAAAAGGTTACTTGTAGATATATCCCATTTTAACAATAGGCACATGTAGCACTGCAAATTATTGTTTTTAACTGCTGTCTCAAGAGCTAGCTCTTAGGAATAGGCATTGAAACACTTGACACAGAAAACAGACGTAGTGCTGTGCGCGGTGGCTCATGCTTGTAATCCCAGCACTTTGAGAGGCAGAGGCAGGCAGATCACTTGAGGTCAGGAGTTCGAGACCAGCCTTGTCAACATGGTGAAACCCTGTCTCTACTAAAAATACAACAAATTAGCTGGGAGTGTTGGTGAGCACCTGTAATCCTAGCTACTCAGGAGGCTGAGCAGGAGAATCGATTGAACCCAGGAGATGGAGGTTGAAGTGAGCTGAGATCATGCCACTGCACTCCAGCCTGGGTGACAGAGCAAAACTCTATCTCAAAAAAAAAAAAAAAAAATTAAAAAAAAAAAGAAAGAAAATAGACATAGTAGTAGCAGCACTAACCATGTTCTTTATATATCCTACAAGTGTAGTAGCCTCTCCTCCAATACTCAAATAAGAACAAATACTTCCAGAAGAAGCTTAGTCAAAGGATAATTAGAAGTAATTTTGGAGAGGTGGGGTTATCTTCCTAACTCTGCAGCTGAGCATTAAGGTAGAAAAGGATGGGGTGTTTCAGGGCTTTTTTCTACTTCTTTTTCTCATTTGTTTCTGCACAGCCTTGAACTTCCCTGGTTGTCACAGGAAACTAGGAATTAGAGAAAGAAGGCTACATCTGCTGTTTAATAATGGTTGTGCTTAGTCTCCAAAGATGGCCACCATCAATTTCTTCCCTCCCTGACTATGCATGTTGCTTTATTCATTACAAGGTCGTATGTATTCCCCCTGTCCTTGAATCTGGACTGGTCTATGACTTGCATTGATCCAGAGCATGTAGCCGAAGTCAAACTGCTAATTTTGAGCTAGTTTAAGGGGCCTGCCAGTTTCTGCTTTCATTAGAAGCTAGCTACCATGCTGTAAAGAAGTTCAGGCTACAATACTGAAAGAAAGGAGAGAACATACAGAGAAGAAGAGGGCACATGAGAAGCACAGAAGTTCTAGACATGTGAATAAAGTTTTTCTGGACTTTTCAGCCTGAGCCAGCTGAAGCCGGCCTAGTAAGTGACCCAGTCAAGACCCTTCCTGGAGCAGAAGAAGAGCCTGAGCCCTGCTCAAATTCCTGATCCACAGACCTATGATGGGGGTACTAGATTTTGGAGTAGGTTTGTTATGCAGCAATAGACAACAGAAATGGAGGCAGAATGAAAACAACATTAACTTAGCATATGGCATGAGGAAACGTAAGTTCTATTCCTGGTCCTGCCATTAATAAGTCACGGGACCTTAAGTAATTCTCTGTCCACTCTGGACCTAAATTCAGTACTCTCAGGTGAATGCAAAAGTTAGAGGCTTTGCTTCCAAGGAACTTACAAACTAGTAAATGGAATAAGAAAGTTATATGGTCCCAGTCTACTCTACTGAACCATTAACCTTTTTAGTTTGTGGCAGACACAAACCCCAATTAGCTGAGTCTAGAACTGTACCGAGGCCAGAGTTTGACAGTCTTTTAAAAAGAGAGGGCCAATCTATGGCCTGTGTTTCGCCTTACAAGTGGCTACCAATTGGGCTGCTGATAGCCCGGAGTGGACCAAGGGTACAAGGAATGCAGTGCTTCTTGGTTTAAAAACTTCTCCTCTGTTTATTCCATGCATTAGTTTAATTTGGATTAGCCACCACTTCTTTTAAAACACGAAAGCCGTTGGGAGCTTTGATACTCAGCAGTCATTCCTACCTGAATGGATTTATTTTCTTTTGCAAAGGAAATCAAACTGGGAAGGAAGAACTTAGAAGACACGCTTTAGAGGACGTAGGCACAGTCTGTTGGCAGTGAGGTGTTGAACAGCTGGTGGAAAGTATGAGCTTAAAGAGGGCCTCTTTCTCAAAACATTTTATTCCTCTACCAGGAACATTACTGTAATAAAGACTGTGATGAGACTGGGGCCCTCTAACCTGTATAGTTAATGGGGAAGTCCTAAGAGTGTAGCAGTCCAGGGCACTTGCTGGGCGAATATGCAGAGATATAAAAACACAAATTTCCAAGTTTGCAATTTTTGCTTAGGGCTCTGGTGGCAGCCACTGAAATGCATCTTGAATACTTAAACCCCAAGTAGATCTTGATACAAACAGAATCTGTTTGTCTCAATATAAACACATGGAAAAAGGCAACTTTGAATCAGTTAAACCTTCTTTTTCAAAGGGATGGTTATATAAAAGCCGAATATGTGAGATAAAAGAGGACTACTCTGGTTGAAGCAGGTTGAGGTACCAAGAACCTCATCCATAGTCTGAAATCTAATGTATTATCCTCTAGAGTTTGCTTAATCTTAAAACATTTCTAAACCCTTCAACTATCACTCAGACTTTATAAATAGAAATGGAATCACTTGGAGGCAAAAGGGTGGCTTGTCATTTATTCTTCACTATATTATATAATTACAGATAAAAGAAAGAGCCAAGAATCAAGCTTCTAAAACTGTGGGAACTGACTTTACATTTTTATCTTTTCTCATCCTCCACACTCCTCCCAACTAACAATGCTTTAGACATTGACAGCTTTAGTTATGTGTTTTCATTAAATTGGTCCTCTGCAATAAAAATGCTTGGCTAATTGCCTTGAGGTTTTATGAAACCAACCAGTTACCAGTTAGTGTAATTATGTGTAAATAAGACACTGAAGATAAATGTTTATTATATTTACTTTTATGTGTATGTCCTGCCTTCCATTATAGGAGGGCGTAGGGTGGGGAACAAAGTAATGCTGAAATAGACACACCTGGGTTCACATCCTGTTTTTCTCAGTTATTAGCTGTATAATCTTGGACAAGTTCCTTAATTTCTTGGTCTACTCAACCCAACCTGGAAGGATTGGGGGAGAACAAATGGGAACATATGGAGAACACAGCATCTGGCACAGAGCAGACACTCAATAAAGGTAATTATTCTTTCTTTAGAATTTTTTTTTTTATAATCAAGTTCAGACAGTGAAATGGATTTAAATACAAAGTTTTATGATTCACTGTTGGAAAACAGGCTTTAAAACGTTTACATAGCTTAGCCCAGAAAGATTAGCTTAAGAGCCCATCACCGTCTTAAGCTCTGGATAGCAAATTAATGTGCAAGGCAAGAAACTGATAGAGGAGGATGAAGTTAGGCCACGTGTAGACTACAGCGTGCAACATCACCAATCGTAATTGGTGCCCTATAGCAAAGGACCAGAAGATGAGGGCCAATCTATCAGAAGAGAAAAATAACTAGCATCAAATCCCTTTACATTGATTGTAATATACCAGACACTGAGCTTTGCTGTATTAAAATGTTTACTCTTCACACAAACTTCTGAGGTATATTCTCTCATTATCTCCTACATAAAATATGGTCTACTCCTCTGTAAGCCACATTCTCTGGAAGTGTATGCTAAGGTTTAGATAGCTCTTTGAGAACCCAAGTCACTTGGCCTGCTACTCTCATTTCTTCCCTGTGTACACATTCCTTCCTATGCTCCATTACTATGGTCCTTCCCATGAAGGATCCCATATTTCAGTTTCCTCTACCTGAGATTCACCAGTTGTAATGCTGAGTCCTAATGCCAAATTGCTTATTAAATTGTTTTCCTTCAAAAACATACAGATATGACTGGCTGTGTTGTTTTGTTGTTTGTTGAATGATTTTCTTTTTGACTAAATAATCTGAAGAAATCGTTTTTTGAATTTGCTTTTTAATAAGTGGTGTTTCTACTATCATTCTGCCCCAAATAGTTGATGCATCATTATACTTCTATTTAAATGTTATGTATCTCAGTTGTTTAAATTTAATATATCAATTTTATTAAATAGTTCAATGTGTTCCTGCTACTTCTTTGTTAAAAAGAGGACAAACTTTCATAGTTTATTATTTATTCACATATTAATTTATTCAAAAATGACGTTCATTTGCATTGCGTTAGGCCTTGTGAGAAATACAATAATGACTAAAACATGGCCTCTGATTTCCAAAAATTTAGAGGATGGTCAAACCTGCACAGAAAGCCAAGAGAGGTATAAGATAAGTTCTGTAAAAGAGACATGAGAGAGGACTTCTCACAGTTCTGGAAAGGGAAGATGATTTCAATTTGTGTATATGGAAAGGAAAGGGGGTTTTCTAGTATTTTTGAGGGGTCCTGAAGAAGGAGAGTCTTGTCTTAGACAAAATAATAAGGAAATATGTTTTAGGAGGCAGGAAAGTATGGCACCTGGGCAAAGAGGCAGTCACTGAGCTGAGCCAGAACATGGGCATAGTATGAGCTGAGGTTCAGCAGAAAGGCTTCCCTTCCTTTTCTGTTCATCCCTGTTGCATTTTCACTTCATATAATTATGTTTTCAGGGTTGGGGTTTGACATGCAGACTGCTGTGGCCACTGCCCCCAACACACACCATGCTGACAGATGATTATTCAGGCTGCAGTGGTGTTTTTGTCCATGGACTAATTCAAACTCCAGGGGAATAGTGAGGCAGGAATGGCACTGAGGTGGAGTTCTGCTTAGCTTCTAAGTGGGTGTCCTCAGAACACAAGAGAAGCAGACAAGGGAACCAACACTAGCTGTAGGCAGCAGGAACAGGCTAAATATAGCAACCAGAAGACAGGAAAGACGCCCAGTCTTTCTTGAGCAGATGGGTGAACAAGAAGTGGGAAGTAAAGGAAATGGAAAGTCTCAAGGAGAAAAAGTGGAAAGGCCACGGATGTTCGGAGGAAGCTGTGGTGTACACAAGGGCAAAACACATACACGGTGTGAATGAAATCCAAGTCAGAAGCATATGGTATCAGCAGAGGAAGATACCACCAGAAAAAAAGGGAAGAAGAGCACAAAGAAGACTTTTTAAGAGTATTAAAATAAGTGGTATGAGGTGTGAAGCTGTACAGCCATACTGGTGAACAAGTTGGAATATAAATCACAAGCCTTAAAATCAGTATATACTAGGCTTGACACTTACCTTCTCTGTGATTCTGACCAGATAGCAAAGTTCTTTGAGCCTCAGTTTCCTGTTTACAAAATGGTGATAATGATAGCTTCTACCTCATGTGCTTGTTGGAGGACTGAATTTAAATTACATGAGGTTTTCCAGATTAAATACTTTGCACAGTGGTACATGGTAAACACTCAATAAATGTGAATTTTATTGTCTCTAAATTTTCATATAATTCTAGAAAGTTATTTCAAAGGATTATGAATGCATGCAGAAATAACTCCCAGGGTATTCATCACACATTCAATGGCAACATGCACACATATGGGCATAGGCACCTCACAGAAATCCTAAATGTCTAATGATGGGTGATTTGGGTAACTTGTGGAACATTTATAAACAGTATGCTATGCAAACCTTATTTTTTATTTATTTATTTTTTGAGACAGAGTCTCGCTCTGTCGCCCAGGCTGCAGTGCAGTGGTGTGATCTTGGCTCACTGTAACCTCCGCCTCCCGGGTTCAAGTGATTCTCCTGCCTCAGCCTCCCAAGTAGCTGGGATTATACTCATCTACTACCACACCCGGCTAATTTTTTAAAAAAATATATTTTTAGTAGAGTCGGGGTTTCACTATGTTGGTCAGAGTTGTCCCGAACTCCTGACCTCAAGTGATCTGCCTGCTTCAGCCTCTCAAAATGCTGAGATTATAGGCATGAGCCATCATGTCCAACTTATACAACCTTTAAAAATGTTTTTATAGTAGAACATTTAAGAATAACATATCATATACTAATTGGGAAAACAGGTTACAAACTACTAGGTAAAGAATGAATTCTGATTTCAAAAAATATATATACATGCATAGAAAAAAAAAAAGGATAGTTCCCAAATAGTTTATATTGGTTTTCTTCAAATGATGGAATTATGGGTGATTTTTTTCCTCCTTTTTGCTAATTTTCTGCGGATTTTCTGCAATGAAATTGGATCATATTTTTGTAATAAGAAAATCAAATAATGCAAATAACATAGTAGAGAAGAAAAAAGTGAAAGGTGATTGCCAAGGAAAAAAAAAGATGTAACTGATTCCAAATCAAACTCCAAATAATATTCTATATGCTAAACAAATCTGTACTCTAAACAACACTAAACAGAGAAACTTCTATGATATCACTTGTAAAAAAGAACGTAAATAATTAGCATATTTTGTCCCATGTGCAAACCCGGAGTAGTACAGCACTCTTATGGTAAAGGGCTTCCTTCTATATGATTAAAGTGAGAACGTCAGTGGATGCTGCTCTTTATAGGTTGCCTAGAAATAATGTGATTCTTAAAGATATTTTAAAAATAAAGATGCTTACAAAATCCCCAGTAAATAAGAGTTCCCATTTTTGGACAGGATGTAAACAAAAGTCGAAATGGAAATGGCCTTTAGAAATTCTGAACTGAAATTCAAAGCTCAAGATGTCAAATTTATGCTATCCAATTATATCATTTCAGAACTGGAAATGTCTTTAGAGATCATTTATTTCAACCTCTTCTTGTTTACAAATAAAGCAACTTCTACATGGCTAGGTAGCTGGGCAGCAGCAGAAATCCCACTAGTAGGCGCCCTTGTTTTTCAGCCACTGAAGCACTGCGGTGTCCCACCGCTGACATCCTCACTACCAGGGGACACTGGATTTGTCCCAAGAGGATGGGTTTTCATAACAATCACTGAGCCCTTTTCCTTCTACCCCACATCCTCCTGTACTAGCAATGCTCCTTCCTGACTATGGAAGGCTACAGCAAAGCCACTAAAACCTGAACTCCACAGGACTTTGTATCACTTTTTACTCCTTTAGTTTCCCCCTGAAACTTGGATAAAACCCCTACATTAAAAGATACTGACTCCTTATAATTTATAAAGTTAAAAATTGCATGTGATAAAATTGGTGTGGCCAGGTGAGCCATGAGTCAGGCTTTCTCCAGCCCAGCTCCTCTCTGATTTTGCTGCTTCAGCTGGCTCTAACAGATAGTGATCATTCAAACCCCTTCTCCGCAGCAGCCCAACAAGGGCTGCAGGGCAAGACCACAAGGTCAAGTATAGGGAGAAACCTTTATTTTTCCCTGTAGAAATTTTCTCTACCAAATTGCTACTTGACTTATAGCATATCCCTAGAATTGACAAATTACGTATCAACTCCACATTCTCTTCATTGGTTTACATGCGAAGAGTTCCAAATCTCTTTTTGAAGTCAGGTGTTGGCAGGTTAAAATAATTAATTCAGATCACATGCTTGCCGTGGGTGCGACATATGGGGTATGGATTACAAATATTTTAAAAATAGTACATGTGAGGTTCACAAAATTAAGGGAAAGAAATTTCCCTTTATATTCAGCTGTTGCTTACAAGTTTTGTTGAGGGAGTAAAAAAGATCTTAATTTCTTACCCCTTTTTATTCTTCGGGTCTACCTGATAAGGGCAGAAATTCTTCATTGCCCGGTTATGACTAATAACTTTTTTTTGTAGATAGTGCTAACCACAGACTCTATTTCCCTCAGTTTTCTTATTTGTAAAATGGGAAGCAATTCTAGCAGTGACCTTATAGCATTGCTTGAGGATTAAAGTAGCTAATACATGTAAAATGCTTAGAACAGAGGACACACTTATAGAAGGTGTTCTATAACTATTAGCACTTAGCCACCGTTTACAAGGAGAACACGCTCACACTAGGATATATTTGAAGTTTGCTTTATATGTAGAAAATCTCATTCCTTATTTGGTATTCAATTAATGTTATTAATATCAATTTTTTTCAATCTTTAATATGAACAAAAATCAGCTGGAGATCTTGTTAAAATGCAGAGTCTGATTTAGAAGGTCTGTGTTAGGGCTTAAGATTCTGCATTTCTAACAGTCTCCCAGGGGATGGGATGCAGCAGGTCTACGGACCACAATTTGGATGGCAAGGATTTAAATAACTCATTTCATGTGCTCCTTCTATTAATATTTACTTCTGAATACATCTTCCCATCATTCTAGGAAGGCTGTGAAGTACTTTACTGTCTATCTGATCTAAGGCAGTTTTAACAGATGGCTGCATGGTTAGATGCATACTTGGTGACAGTCCAAAAGACCTCTTCTCAACATGGAGTAGGATGCAGCAGAGAGAGAAGCCGGGTGATAAGCTTCCAGGAGAGCTTTCCAACCTCCCTGAGTTAGTTTTGTACTAAGTAGCTCTATTATTCTATTTAGAGCTAATTCTTAGACCATCAGATATCAGTTTATTCTACTGTAAACACAAACATTTATAAAATTTCTCGTTAAAAAACACAAGTGAAATATGAATTAATTTTGTTGGATTATGCATGCTCTCTTCTGTAACTTTTGATAAACATAGGCTGTGTATTAAGTATCAGAGAATAAAAGATGCTTTTCAAACATAAAATGCAATGAAAAGGAAATGGCAAAAATACTTCCATAATTCATGGTATTTAAATTCATCCCTGATTTTCTGAAGATATCTTTCTGAAGATATGATTTCTGAAAAAATCATAAGTAATATTTATTAAGAACTTTTAGCTTTTAGAAACATGCTCTTGCACCTACTGCCATTTTAACATTGTGAGCTATTTTAATCTAATTCTGCTTTCCTAGAAGTTGCCTACAAAAAATAATAAACAGAAAAGACAAGAATGGTGCCAGAAAACAGGATCATGTGCTACAAATTCTAAAGTAAAGTAAATAAGCTTACAATCTGGAATAAATACACTGGAAATTGAAATACAACCTTTAATTAGGAACAACTTCACATAGGTGTAACCAGAGGAAGAATAAAACCTCACTTGCAGAGTTACAAACCTCATTATTTGCAAAAGTCCTATAACTGCAATTTAAAATAATTATATGCATATGGTATGTCTTCTTAGCCCTGTAAAAATTCAAAAGGTATAAAAGGTGTCTGCTAGAAGTGCTTATGTATGGGAGTCTAATTAAATGGCATTTGTGGAGAAATGCTCCCATCTTTTGGGCTTTTGCGCTGTCATTTCTGTGTTGTGTTTTTATAATCAGGCAACCTGACCCATCATTTGGAAACCCATGTAGTTCTCTCCTCCACCAGGACAATAAGCACAGATGTTACTCTACTTAACAAGGGTTTTCCCCCTCACCACTTACATGTGATCAGACCAACTGATGAAACCAGCCAGCCAGCACCAGGGCCTCCAGCTGAGTTTCTTACAGTAATGCTGGCTGGGCAAAACCATCTGCGTGCTCTCCCTTGCTGTTCCTGGCACCAAGGTAGGCATCTGCACAATGGCTGACCCAGATAGAAGGGCCTGAGCCAAGACTGTTTTTCTTATGACAAAGCTAATTGATCCGTGTGAGGATGAAATGCACACACTTGTACAACTTACTCTCTGGGCTAACTGACCTCTACAATGTCCCAATAGAGACAGACAAAAAACCGTACCCTGCAGCAAATCCAAGCTGAGGATCAAGCACAGTTTAAGAATGACTTTAATAGCAATTGGTAAAAGCAAGTAAGTGTTGGAACAGCCTTGATATTTCTTTCTTTCTTTTTAAACACAAACACGACCACTTCTGAGACTTCTGGAAAGACAAAAAGGTGAAAAGGAAATAATTCTCTAAATTACCTGGTTTATTCATATGCCTATCATACTTTTGTTAGTTCATCCCTTCAGTTATACCCTATCTGTCATTAAATACCAACAATTCCTATTAGCTTTTTAAATAACTGGTTGGTAAATGCTGCTGAGAAATGAAGCAACTTTTCAGGCTCTAGAGGACGCCAGAGCAAAGCCTAAGACATCTCAATACTTGCACAACACACAAAACCCTCAACAGCATTCATTTATTCCTAAACGTTTACTGAGTGCCAGACACAATATCTGGCACAGAGGATACAGTGACAAGTGCCTGCAAGAGCCTTATAAGTAAACACAAGTAGTTCTCTGACATTCAAAGCAGGGGAAGCATTTGCAGATTACGCAGGACACCCTCCATTTCAAGATGCTGCTGCTTTAGGTTTGGGGAGGGGTTCTGAAATCTGCAGCTTAACTAGGGCCCCAGCTACTTATTGCAAGTGCTGAAAGTTCCTAGCAGAGAAGGCTCCATGGCACATAAGGTACTTGGGCTGAGACTGGAAGGGACTCTATCAGTTTTGTGGCTACATGAATCACTCTGGCCAGAAGAGACAGTGAAGGGAAACAACACAGAAGTATGAGGAAGCATGCTTGGTTTGAGGGAAATGAAATAGCTGTGCATTCCTGAGAGGCTGGGGAGGAGTAAGAGGGAGGACTGATGATGAGGCTGAACAGGGTGAGACTGTAAAAGGCCCTACAGGGCATACCTCAAAATTGACGGATTTATCCTAGGGAGAAGGGGCCTCTGCAGAATTCTGATGAGGAGTCAGACCGTATTGAGTCAGATATACATGATGCACACATTGGTGTTGTGAAATACTTTGGGTATATGTTGACCATTAATAAAATGGAATAACTCTAAAATTTCTAGTTAACATGGAACTGTTACTTGAGTACAAAGAAATTATGTAGAGTATAACCTTTCTATATTCTCATTCCTCCAACTCACCAAATCCAGAAGCTGCATGTCATGAACTGTGTAGAGTCAGTTCTGTTATAATGCTTGTTCTGAAAATGTGAACTAGTTTCAGTGAGATCAGTGTATTAAGGAACAACTGAGCATAACCCGAAGTTCACATTTGCTTACACACAATATCATCCTCAAGAAATAATGGGTGAATGCAGAACACTCCACACAGATGAACGCAGCTGCACGTGGGAATGCAGGAATACGCACAATGCCTGCATGCACACGACACAGATATCTGCCAGTTACCTCAATGCCATATGTGTTATGAGCTACTTCCATAACCAAATCCATCAGATTCCAGATAACTCTCCTCCACCACTTCACAGTGACTCACAAGCTACAACCCTTCCAATGTCCACTTCCCCATCTGAGCTTCAGGTATTTTTCAAGGCAAAGTATCATATTTATTGCACTATTTATGTCTTAATCACTTAAAATGTGTAAAACCACTCTACCACTTTTATTAGGTTCCTACTGTGCTTCATGTGTCACTGATGACCTTTTTTTTTCAGTATTGTACCCCAACCCAATTTTCCCCACAAGCCCTGTGGTTTTTATCTTATGTTTATTACCATTTTAGAGACAAAGTCTCGCTTTGTTACCCAGGCTGGAGTACAGTGGTGTGATCATAGCTCACCGCAGCCCTGAACTCCTAGGTTTAAGCGATCTTTTCACTTCAGCCTCCCAAGTAGCTAGAATTACAGGTGTGTACCACCATGTCCAGTGGTTTTTTTTTTTTTCTTTTTTGGTAGAAATGGGGTCTTGCTATGTTGCCCCAGCTGAACTCCTGGCCTCAAGCAATCCTCCCACCTCAGCCTCTCAAAGCACTGGGATTACAGGCATGAGTCACTGTGCCTAGACTCCCTGTGGTTTTTACTGCATGACTTTGCATAGCATAGTGACTTTGGGGAACATTTAAGTCACCTCAGAACTGACAATTCTGCTGGGTGGGGTATAGTGGCTCATGACTGTAATCCCAGCATTTTGGGTGGTTGAGGCAGGCAGCTCAGGAGTTCAAGATCAGCCTGGACAACCTGGTGAAACCCTATCTCTACAAAAAATACAAAAATTAGCTGGGCATGGTGGCTTGTGCCTGTAGTCCCAGTTACTTGGGAGGCAGAAGGGGTTGGATTACTCGAGCCCAGGAGATGGAGGTTGCAGTGAGCCGAGATTGTGCCACTGCACTCCAGCCTGGGTGACAGCATGAGACCCTGTCTCAAGAAAAAAAGAACAGTTCTGAAGACGACTGTTCAATGAAGATGAATACATTCATGACAATCAAATTTATGTTTTTTTTCCCAGAAAGGTAATTGCAGAAAAGTTTTAGTGTAGACATCATGGTATCACTCAGTGTTTATGAAACAGAAGTATTATCTGTACTATGGGTTCTCTATAGGGGCTAGGGCTGGTGTTCCCTGTGTCTCCTTCCCAAGAGGGCCCTGCAGCCATGAGCCCCCTCCAACCCAATCTACAGTTGTGGGCAGTGGCTGGGCCTGATGGATTTAAGGGTAATCTAGGAATTTTGGCAAGTAAGACATAAAGGGAAGTCTTGGTGAGAAGCTGTTGAAAATGTCTTTAAGATAGGGTTGCCATATTTAAAAATAAAAACATAGAACATAGGGTTAAATTTGAATTTCATATAAACATCGAACAAAGTTTTTAGTATAAATATGTCCCAAGTAATATTTGAGATACTTATACTAAAAAAGTTACTCATTATTTATCTGAAATTCAAAAGTAACTGGGCATTTTGTTTTATCTGGCAAACCTACCTTTAAAAAATGCCCTAGGAAGACATGGTCATTCTCCTCTCGATGCTGGTGAATGGATATGGTGTCTAGAACTATTACAGCTGTCTTGCTTTCAACCTTGGGAACAGTTTGTTCTGGGAAGGGCAGGTCAGGGCAGAGAGATGGCAAGAAACTGCATCCTTGAAGACACAGATGAGCTTCTAAATTAGTGGTTCTAAACCTTGACTACATATTTGAATAATCCAGGAAGTTTTTAACAATTACTAATGCCCACGCTCGGCTGGAAAGATTCTCAGTTCTCCTGTGACCAGTATTGATTAAAACACTCTCCCAGGTGATTCTAACGTATGCTCGGGAATGGGAAGTCCTTTGAACTTGAGCTAAATAACTTTCCTTGTTAGTGGAATCAGTGTGAGTCACATTTTCTGCTACATGTAGCTGAAAGCATCCTAAATAAAGACGGTCTCTGGAGTGAAACGCAAGGTCCAGCATTTAAACATTTTATAATTAGTCCACCTTGGAAATTTAAATCACAATTTCTGGCAAAAGAATTGGGACTGCTCATTTATTTGGGAAAAAGCTCATGTCTCAGCCCAACTTTCAAACCTAAATCCGAAATCAAGGATGTCAAAAAAACTCTGGTCATAACAGAGGGCTGAAGATGTATGACTGATTATAGACATTAAGAAAACAATCAATACCTCATTTATCCTGGGCAATAAACAGATATTCATGTTTTCATCACCGTCCAGCTAAAATGGTATTAGTTTGACTTGTCTAGAGCCAAATTTAAGATTTCCATAAATGTTAACATCATCAAATATTGGTATCATGCTGATTTCATTCTTGTTTTCAGAAGCATTATTCCTGATATTTTATGGAATATTTTCACATCATGATACATGAATAACATGTATCATGTACAAATGCAGAGTGTACAAATATGCTTCAAACCCAAATGGTTGCTTAGAATCCAGACTGAGAACATCCCAAAGTTAAGCAATTTGGCAGCACTTCTCACTGTTTTCAGTTGATTGGGACATTGCATTGAGGCCTCCTTCAATTTTTGGACCATGTGGTAGTATATATGTGTATTTTGGGCAGATTAATGTTATAATTTGCAAATTATTTACTTGTTAGTGGGATCCTTGAGATATCTGAAGGGACCTACGGAAGGACTCAGGTAAATGTTGCAAACTGCCCCACCTTTGGGATAGCCTCCAGGAATAAAAAGTTGATGATGATCAAGAGGCCAGAGTGATTACCTGGAGGTAATCCTTGATGTTGATCTGAAAGGCCCTTTTTGCTGCACGGACAAGGTATGGTTGAATTTGGTTTATTTAATGAGATCAGGCCATCTTTCAGAGTTCACCACAGAGGCAAAAATAAGAAAGATATCAAACGTTAAAGCAGAACGATAAGAACATTAAAGGTGAAAAAAGTAGAGAAATGTGACCGTGAAAGCCAGAAATCTGAGTCTAGTCTTGGATCTATGAATAAACGATGAGCTAGGGAGGGGAAAGGAGGGACTTTCCCTTTTCACAATTTTTTTCAAGGAGAAATAATTTTCTTATTCTTTTCTCTCTTTTCAAACATAGCCTATAACTTTTTAGGATTTAACATAAAGCCAGTTTGTTCTAGGCTTATTACAACACCATATTTTGCTGTTAAAGTTCCTGTCTACTGACCAAAGTAACTATGGAAAGCAACATGTTGACTGGACATGATAAGGCCATAGATAGAACTGTACATGAGCACTGTACTATAGTTCAGGGGTCCTCAAACCCCAGGCTGCAGACCAGTAGCTGTTCGTGGCCTGTTAGGAACCAGGTTGCACAGTAGGAGGTGAGCAGCAGGCAAGCAAGCATTACCACCTGAGCTCTGCCTCCTGTCAGATAAGCAGCAGCATTAGATTCTCATAGGAGGGGAACTGCATTGTGAACTGCACATGCGAGGGATTCAGGTTGCGTGCTCCTTATGAGAATCTAATGTCTGATGACCTGAGGTGGAACAGGGAACATGTTTGATCCTGAAACCATGCCCCTGCAACTGCATCTGTGGAAAAACTGTCTTCCATGAAACAGTACCTGGTGACAAAAAGGTTGGGGACTGCTGCTATAGTTGGTAACAATTCTAAGGGAAATTGTCATCTTAAATAAAAAGGAAGTTTGGAAATTTGATTATATTACCTTCCGGTGACCCACACATTCAATGCTTTTTAAATCCTTTGGCTACACTGTAACATCATGGCTGAATAGGGTTTTAGTTTTTTCAGATGTTTTAAAAAATTTCTCCTGAGCAACTGTATTTAACGAGCAAACATTCCATACCAAGGTCGATCTTATTCAAGCCAAGTCCAATAGTTTAGTCAAATACAACTTATAACAAAGTGAATCTGATAAAGTTGTAAGGATAAACATGCGTATTAAGAGGATTAATAATTAGGCATAAATGGGCAACTCTGTGTAAATGACTTGGTGTGCTTGGTATTATTCTTATGGCCAAATGAATTATTTGTTTTTTTCTCTTCTTATTAGTTCTTCATGTTACTGCTAACATGTTTTCCTGGGAAAATCCAAGTTTTTTTTATCATCACTGCCACAAATTAGAAAGGTCCTGATTTTTTCCAATAGTTGCAGTTCCCTCTTCATTAACTTAGGGCCTTCAATAACTTAAAGCATGCCTTTAATTTAATTTACTCCCCAACTTCACCCTCTTTCAGTGAAGAATTTGGAGAGTGAAAAAAAAAATTGCCTCATTCTCCAGGCAAATATGAACCCCAGACCAGGGTGTGCTGCTTAGTGAACAGAGCATGAGCTTGGTTTTTAGCCCCTGGGTTGTCTCTTTCTCCCATGCTTCAGGCATGAGATTCCTGGTGCTTACTGCCAGCAATGCTTCCAGGTGTATTAATTTCTGACATATGGACAACTTGGGGAAGAAAGTTGGGAGGGTAAATAGCAGAGATCAGGAAAAGAGAGGAAGCTTAGGTAAAGGTGCCTGATATGGTTTGGATTTTCAAATCTCGTTTGGATTTTCATCCCTGCCCAAATCTCATCTTGAATTGTAATCCCTAGTGTTAGAGCAGAGGAAGGATGGGAGGTGATTGGATCATCTGGATCACGGGGGTGGATTTCCCCCTGGCGGTTATTGTGATAATGAGTTCTCATGAAATTTGGTTTTTAAAAGTGTGTAGCACCTTCCCCTCACTCTCACTTCCTCCTTCTCTGGCTGTGTAAGATGTGAATCCTTCCTCTTCACCTTCTGCCATGATTGTAAGTTTCCTGAGGCTTCCCCAGGCATGCTTCCTGTACAGCATCTGGAACTTTGAGCCAATTAAATCTTTCTTTATACATTACCCAGTCTCAGGTAGTTATTTATAGTAATATGAGAATGGACTAATACAGAAAATTTGTACTAGAAGTGTGGCAGCATTGCTACAAAGACACCTGAAAATGTAGAAGTGACTCTGGAACTGGGTAACAGGCAGAGGTTGGAACAGTTTGGACAGCTTAGAAGAAGACAGGCAGATGAAGGAAAGTTTGGAACTTCCTGGAAACTTGTTAAACTTTTGTGACCAAAATGCTGACAGTGATATGGGCAATGAAGTCCAGGCTGAGATAATCTCAGATAAAGATGAGAAACTTATTGGGAATTAGAGTAAAGGTTACTTTTGTTATGCATTAGTAAAGAGACTGGTGGCATTGTGCCCCTGCTCTAGGGATCTGTGGAACTCTAAACTTGAGAGTGACAATTTAGGGTATCTGGTGGAAAAAATTTGTAAGAAGCAAAGTGTTCAAATGCAGCCTGGCTGCTTCTAACAGCATATGGTCATATGCATGAGCAAAGAGATGATCTGAAACTGGAACTTATGTAACAGGGAAGCAGAGCATAAAAGTTTGGAAATTTTGCAGCCTGGCCCTGTGGTAGAAAAGAAAAATCCATGTTTCTGGGAGGAATTTAAGCTGGCTGCAGAAATTTGCATAAGTAAAGAGGAGCGAATGTTAATAGCCGAGACAATGTGAAAAATGCCTCAAAGGCATCTCAGAGACCTTTGTGGCAGCCCCTTCCATCACAGGCCTAGAGGCCTAAGAGGGAAGAATGGTTTTGTGGGCTGGGCCCAGGGCCCTGCTACCCTGCACAAACTTGGGACACTGCTCCTTGTATCCCAGTTGTTCCCATTCCAGCCATGGCTAAAAGGGCCTAAGATATCTCAGGCCATTGCTCCAGAGAGTGCAAGCCACAAATCTTGGTGGCTTCCATGTGGTGTTAAGCCTGTGGGTGTTGAGAGGACAAGAGTTGAGGTTTGGGAACCTCCACCTAGATTTCAGAGGATGTATGGAAATGGCTGGATGGTGGAAGTCTGCTGTAGGGCTGACTCCTCACGGAGAACCTCTACTAGGACAGTGCAGAGGGGAAATGTGGGATTGGAGCCTCCACACAGAGTCTCTGCTGGGGCACTGCCTAGTGGAGTTGTGACAAGAGGGACACTGTCCTCCAGACCCCAGAATGGTAGATCTATTGACAGCTTGCACTGTGTGCCTGGAAATGCCACAATCACTAAATGCCAGCTTGTGAAAGCAGCTGAGGGGGCTGTACCCTGCAGAGCCCCAGGGAGGGAGATCCCCAAGGCCTTGGGAGCCCACCCCTTACATGAGTGTTGTCTGGATGTGAGACATGGAGTCAAAGGAGATTATTTTGGAGCTTTAAGATTTAATGACTGCCCTGCTGGGTTTCAGACTTACATGGGGCCTAGAGCCCCTTTGTTTTGGCTGATTTCTCCCTTTCGGAATGTGCATATTTACCCAGTGCTTGTACTCCATTGTATCTTGAAAGTAACTAGTTTTTGATTTTACAGGCCCATAGGTGGAAGGGACTTGCCTTGTTTCAGATGAGACTCTGGACTGTGGACTTTTGAGTTAATGATGAAATGAGTTAAGACTTAGGACTGTTGAGAAGGGAGGATTATATCTTGCAATATGAGAAGGACAAGAGATTTGGGAGGAGCCAGGTACAGGATAATATGGTTTGGATTTGTGTCTCCACCCAAATCTCATCTTGAATTGTAATCCTCTGAGTTGGAGGAGGGCCTGGTGGGAGGTGACTGGATCCTGGGGTGGATTTCCCCCTTGCTGTTCTCATTATAGTGAGTTCTCACAAGATTTGGTTGTTTAAAAGTGTGTACCACCTCCCCCTTCATTCTCTCTTCTTCCTTCTCCAGCTGCTTCTTTGCCTTCCGCCATGATTGTAAATTTCCTGAGGCCGCTGCAGCCGTGCTTCCTGTACAGCCTGAAGAACTGTGAGTCAATTAAGCCTCTTTTCTTTATAAATTACCCAGTCTCAGGTAGTTCCTGATAGCAATACGAGAATGGACTATTACAGTGCCCAAGCCTTCAACTGACCCTCTGGGCATAGAAAGCTCTAGCTATGAGGAACAACCAAAAGGGGATTCCTTAGTCCTAAGTTTTCAGGGGCAAAGTGAAGGCCACCTGCCTGATACAGATTCCCCCTTTATCAACAGGCCTAGAATTTCTATGACAGAAGTAAAGCAATTCTTTCTGCAATGAAAGCCCAGTGGATTAAAAATATAACTTCCTGGAAAAGTTTACATACGTGTTCAAAGGATAAATGATGAGATGCCTGGGACAAGAGGTTTAAAAGCAGGAAGACACTGTGTAGGAGAAGTGGTGGTGCCACTGAGGGGGAAAGAAGAGGACAACCGTGCAGACTCTGCAATCTGACCTCTGGCCTTGGCTGACCTCCAATTGCCCAGATAAGTCAAAGCCCTCATTTCCTTCCCTGTCATGCACATCTGCACTTTAGGGTACGAATAACTGTCCCCAAGGCAATGTGGCACTGAAAGAATATAC
Organism: Mandrillus leucophaeus; assembly: GCF_000951045.1. Classification (NCBI taxonomy): domain Eukaryota; kingdom Metazoa; phylum Chordata; class Mammalia; order Primates; family Cercopithecidae; genus Mandrillus; species Mandrillus leucophaeus. The sequence continues at coordinate 2,068,303 of NW_012101876.1, read as the reverse complement.
AAATGTCAAGTTTCAAGAAAGGTCACTAGAAAGAAGCAAATGCTATCAATGACACATTTAATTTAGCATGATTCAAACCCACAAAATATTTCTGGCCTGGGATTGTAAATATTTCTAATTGCTTCACTTGAACTTTCCCCAAACCACTGTCTATGCCTCCCGGCCAGTATTCACAGCATGGGTACAATCTGGCATCTTTGTATTTTACACAGAGGATGGAGATAAAGATAAGTGATGGAGGAAGAAGACCCAGCACAAGGTGAATGAGTGTTTCACTCAACCCAAAGGGCACTGTTCTGCAAAGGACGTTGCAGCCCTCCATTTCCTGTGATTCTGCGGTTTCTCAGATTTTTTAAAATTTAAAATAAATGTATTGCACCATAAGGATTTTAAAAAGTTGGTTGTAAAACCTGTTTACAAAAGCTAAATTAAAATGTCATGCTAAAACTGTTGAAAATGGAGGGCTTTTTATGATGCTCCCTTTGATGTTCACATTTCCTTGCAATGGAGTTACATGATTTGGGTGATGCAAAAAGATGGAGAAAGAAGGAAAGAATTCTCTCATAAAGATATACAGTCTACCCTTCCTGACCTTGAGTACATTTACTGGCAGTACTGGCAGACAGATTGTAAACAAGGTTTATAAAACATTGAATGACTAAATGTATGTTTCAAATATCCAGGTTAATTTGGCCTTAGATTAAAATTACTAACATGAGACTTAAACTGCTGATGTTTAAATTCATTTTATATCTATTCATTTCAATAAACTATATTAAATGGGAATGTATTTTAAATGGGACAGTATTTTAATCCAGTTATCATTAACACTACTGATTAAACAAGAAGAGATTACATATGTGTACTTTTGACTTGAAAATCCTATAATTAGATGAACTCTAGATTCCAGTTTTCAATTCCATCCCTAACCTCATAAAGAAATCTACTGAAGTCAGTGCTTTCCACATAACATGTTTTCCTAGGAAGTATACGTCACTGACTGAGAAGAAAATCAGGTAACTAGGAAAATTCTAGTCTTCTGGGAAGGCTGCTCTGCTCAGTTTCTCCCTTCCAACCACCAATTTAACTCTAGTTGCCTGAAAAATCTACCAGTAAAATATGACTGGTGACAGCAGAACTGCCTCTTTTCAAATGCAAATCCTTCAGGAAAGGATTAAATAAACCATTTTGGCAATTAATACTTCAAGGGTAATTTACCTATCAAATGGTTGGCTGCCTCATCACATCCCCCCACCTGCTGGTCCTCTGTCATGAGCCTCTCTTAACCCTTCTCCTTACCAGAGACTGGTTAAGAAGTGGGCATGGAATTTAATTCTGGTCAGTGATATGGGAAGGAAAGACCGCTGGGGAATTCCCAAGTAGCTTTCTCTAGAAAGGGTGTGCATGCACGTGTGTGTGATATAATTGGCTCTGTGTCAGCCCCCTTGAGAGAACACAATGAGAGCCAAGTTGAAGATAAAGCCACCACACTAAGGACGGCAGAGTGGAAAGATGGTGATGCTACTGAACAGCTGAATAATCCAACCGCAGACCTATTTCAGGACTCTTTGTTATGTGAAATAATAAACAACAAATTTCCTCATTTGATATAATACTTTCTCTTATTTTTACCCAAAGCAACTTAATACAATTCTAACTATTTTAGATGTGTCAGGGGATGTGAGGGAGAAGAGAACTCCTGTAGAAGGTATTGTTGACTGCTTACTCAATATCCACCACTACCACCTGTCCTAGGAAGCTATTTTCCTAAGGGAAAATAATGGTTATATCTAATGGGAGAAGAAATACATCAGTGGTTCAGATCTATCTCTCACAGGAAGCTTGTCTAGACCAACACAGCCCATGGTGGTCTGTCATCTAACACCATTTTGTTTACTGTCTTTATTGTTCATATGGCATTTAATCATATTATGCATCTCATGTGGATGAGATATTTTAATTTAGTTTAATTACTTAACTTTCCCCCATTCCAATTTCACTCTAAGCATCCTCATTAGGATTGCTCTCTTATGTTTCTTAAACACATATAATGTCTTAAATTATAATTTCTAGATCACGGCCTGAAATAGGTTAGGCAATTCTCCAGTTGTCTAGAAGTAAGAGTCTGCTTTCAAAGTCATTTTCATTTATCTGACACTTTTTGGTATTTTGTCACGACAAAGAATAGATGAATATTACAAAAATAAATTATATTCGTATGACCATAGTATACGTTCAAACAATCAAAGAGCAATGATGAATGCATGCAGGGTCACAGGGGTCATAAAGACACAGGATAGTCACCCCACTGTAGTGCTGTGAGCCTTCAGGTAAGGGAGTGTCTCATTATGCATCCTGTTTTATGCAGAGACTTTCAGCTCAGACCTTTTTTGATTTCCTGTGGTTTAGAGAGGATTCTGATCCATGGACACTTTTAGATCTTTGGAGGTTGGTATGTATTATAATTACTACAAATCATACCAAAATATCATGCAGTTTATCAGGAAATTTACAAAATACTTCTGGTTGGCTGGTGTGCTTAAATATTATAACTTACTCACAGACACAAGTCAGTTTTCGAGTTTTTCTTTTTTCTTTTTATTTGTTTATTGAGACAGGGGCTTGGCTCTGCTGCCCAAGCTGGAGTGCAGTGGCACAATCATAGCTCACTGCAGACTTGAACTCCTGGGCTCAAGTGATCCTCACACCTCAGCTTCCCTAGTAACTGGAGACTACAGGTGCACGCCACTATGCCCGGCTAATTTTTTGTTAATGTTTTTGTAGACATGGGGTCTCACTATGTTGTCTAGGCTGATAATTTTTCTTATACTCTATTTTTCATATACTTTAACCTCAGCAAAGATATTCTTAGAAAATGATTTGGCAACACTCATAGAATATGACTAACAGTGCTAAAACAAGTAAAAATTTATTTAACAGAAGAATGACCACCTAAAAATAGACTTCTAGAAAGCTAAGTATTAGATGTGATTTATACTATCATGTAAAATAAAGCATAAAAATTAAACATATCAAAATGTTTTATTTTCTCTTCAAGACAAACCAATACCAATCCTCAAAGTAATAGTACTAATAATGAAGTGAGGTCATTTAAAAAACTTTCTACTAGTTTTCACATTTCAGTAAAGAAGTATAGAGCTCCAGTCTCCAACTCCCAGCGCCAGCGACACAGAAGACTGGTGATTTCTGCATTTTCAACTGAACCTCTGCTGCTGACACCCAGGCAAACAGGGTCTGGAGTGGACCTCAAGCAATCTCCAACAGACCTACAGCTGAGGGTCCTGACTGTTAGAAGGAAAACTATCA
>NW_012101876.1:2051248-2059630 GCF_000951045.1 Mandrillus leucophaeus | reverse complement strand
AAAATTAAAAAAAAAAAAAAAAGAAGTATAATGATGTCTTTTATAAAAATCTGGCACAAGGCTTACTTGTTACCTCTTTAAAGACTAAGCTGAATCTTGCCCTCTTTCATTATATGGCCAAATCATGGGCATTAACAGGAATAAATGTGATACTTCTTTTTTATCTAAAGAAGATAGGCTGTGGATTATAGAAAGGGTATGTATGATACATAAAAAGGCAATATTGAGACAGAACAAGTTCTACAACACAGTATATGATGCTTATCCAGGATATGTCATACCTATGTAGATTCTGACAATCATTTCTCAGAACCATTACAAGCAGATTTTACCATACTTCGACTGATAGCTACTACTTGATTATCTTAAGTTTTATGTCTCTTTCTACCACTATTTTGGCAATTAACATCAACAGTTTCTTGATCCTGAACCACTTTAAAAGATGAACTGAGTCTTGAAATCTGAAAGGTATCATCATATAGTTTAAGGGACAAGAGACCCAAACCAAGAGATGTCTTTACTTTCATTTCTGGCCACTTGTTTGTATAAGAAATTTAAGTGAAAAGCTATCTTGAACGTTTTTCAGGATATGGAATATCACTGTATCACATCGCACTGGCCTGGAAATGAAAGCAAATTGGACCCATGTATGGTAGGTACCTAGTCATAGGCTCTGGTGTCCTGGGACCACTCTAGTGGCAGCAGGCAGCTCCCATGGGAGAATGAGTCCCAGCTATGGGCCTAAACATTTTCCAACTGTGCACTGTTATGCTGTGATAACCATCGGTCTCAGAAGCTTAGATCAGCAAAAGCTGATTTCTCCCTCATTCTTCATGTCTACCATGAGTTGGCAGGGAGGTTCTGTTCATGGTGTCAGAGGGAAAGACAGCTGTGGATGGTCTTGCAGTGACAATACATATATGTCACTTTCAGTCACAATGCAGTAGAGAGAACCAGTCATATGATTTTGACAGATCATAGGGACAAGGAGGTGCAATCCTATTAAGTGCCCAGAATGGGCGAGAACTGGCAAAGTGTACTGACTTAACACACTATTTAATAAAATAATAAGATAAAACTACTACTTGGAAAAGCATGAGCTTATTTATCTTAAAAATTTCTGCCTACTTCCTTCCCCAAAGTTAGCAAATATACTAAATTTTGAATGATTACTTGCATTCTGTCTCTTGGTTCACAGCAAGTCTATGTAGAGAGTTAGATTCACTTTATTTCTATTTTTACTTAACTTCTCAGTTTTAAGTTAAAGTATCATCATAAAGAAAAGCAATTAATTGGTGTTGCAGACTAATCCATATGCCATCAAAATATGATAGAATGCAAATGAAACCTGTCTCCATATGCCTTTCTCATTTGTTATTCTCTTACTCTGGTTCTTCACAGACACGTTCTTTGTACAAGCAGATTATCTCCTCTTCTAATTTATTATGCCAAAATATTCTATTTTGTTGTAATTTTTAGTTGTTATTTTTAATCTAAGTTATATACGTAACACTTATATAAGTGTTAATAAAGTGAAATGGTCAATACAATGAAATAGTGCTTTATTCAACTGTTTCTGTTATGAAGAACAGTTCCTCACAACCCCACCCTCTACTTCTTGCTCCCCAGAAACAACCACTTTAAATTCTTTTACCCATTTTGTTTTTTCACCTCTATATCATCTATGTATCTATGTATCTGTCTAGTCTATCTAAGACAAGCTCTTGCTCTGTACCTCAGGCTGGAGTACAGTGGCACAATCACTGCTCACTGCAGTCTTGATCTCCCAGACTCAAGTGATCCTTTTACCTCAGTCTCCCGAGTGGCTGGTACTACAGTTGCATACCACCATACCTGGCTAATGAAAAAAATTTTTTTTTTGTAAGGACAGGTCTCACTATATTGCCTAGTCTGGTCTCAAACTCCTGGACTCAAGCAATACTCTCGATTCAGCCTCCCAAAGTGTTGGGATTACAGGTGTGAGCCACCACAGATGGCCTTTATCTCTAACTTATCTAGCCACTTCTTGATTTCTCTTGAGTATAATCCCCTGATTCCCCACTATGGAAGATAAAGATTTAGTTGTATTGACCACTACCACCTGCTCCCTCCTCTCCTCCTCAGGCAAACACGTAGTTCCCATGCCCCATCTTCTCAACAGGTATAGTGTGATTCTGATTAGATTAATATTCAATAGGCTTACATTATAATGTCTATGTAAATGTTAATCCCAGCTCAGTTATAAGGTTTATCATAACCTTTCTTTCTTTTCCTACACATACTTTGTTTTTCTTTGGGGTTACCAATTGTCCTTTTTTGGGGTTAGTTTAGCTTTTATAAAGTTATCACCCAAACTCATGCCTAGTTGCATACATCTCTCAATTTGTTAAAGTATATTAGTCATTCTTCCAATTTTATCTTTTTGAATAAATCTTTCTGGAAACTTCCAACTTGCTCCAATCTGGGCTTGCTACTACTTTCTGGGTCTGCTATTTAGCAGTGCTATAGTCTTTGGATCTCCATACATTATCATTCCGGGGATCTTTTTGTTTTGCTTTGGATCCTCTATTTCCTAGTTCTTAGGTATTCCTCCTCCTTAGTTTATGTCCTCATTTTTGTACAGCATATCCTACAGTGGATTCCCAGGGTACATGAGAATCATTTTTTTGAATCTTTAATGTCTAAACATGGCTTTATTTTACACTCAAAATTAACTACTAGTTTACCCAGATGTTGAATCTAGGTTAGAAGTAATTTTTTCTCAGAACTTTTTTTTTTTTTTTGAGATGGATTCTTGCTCTGTCACCCAGGGTGGAGTGCAGTGGCGTGATCTCGGCTCACGGCAACTTCCACCTACCGGGTTCAAGTGATTCTCCTGCCTCAGCCTCCCGAGTAGCTGGGACTATAGGCGCCCACCACCATGCCTGGCTAATTTTTGTATTTTTAGTAGCGATGGGGTTTCACCATGTTGGTCAGGCTGGTCTCGAACTCCTGACTTCAGGTGATCCACCTGCTTCGGCCTCCCAAAATGCTGGAATTACAAGCGTGAGTCACCACGCTCGGCCATTTCTCAGAACTTTCAAAGTATCGCTCCATTGTCTTGCTTTTGGTGTTGCTACTGAGAAGTCTGTAGCTATTTTAATTCCTCATTCTTTGTTAGAATCTTTCTTTTCCAACTCTATGAGTCAGTAAGATTCTTTTGTTTGCAGATTTCTGAACTTTTTCAGTAATACATCTGACTGTAGGTTTGTTTTTTCTTGAGTGGGTCAGTCTATGGACTTTTCCTATCTTAAGACTCAGTTATTTTATTAATGGAAAAATTTCTCAAATTGTATTTTTGATATTTCCTTCCTTTAATTTTCTCGGTTCACTCTGAAACTCCTATTTTTAAAAATTTCTGGGCCAGTTCTCTCATTTTCTTATGTTTTTCTCTCTTCTATTTATTTTATATTCTATTTTCAGGGGAGATTTCCTCAACTTTATCTTCCAACTCTTCCACTGAGTTTTACATTTTAGAAAAATGTATACATTAGAAAAGGTATTACATTAGAAAAATATAACATTTAGAGAACAAAAAAATGTATTAAAATATGATATTTGTTTTCTTGTTCTGCATAGCCTGTTTCCTCCCAGTTGCTTTTTTCTGTTTTTGTCTTTCATTATCAAATCCTCTCTTCAAGTGTCTGGTGATCCTTAGCTGTCTTGTCCATATAAAATAGTATAAACTAAAAAGCTAAGAGGAAGTTCTGTTTGGATGGAGCTCGTTAATGGTGGGGTCCACTATAAAGTAACTGGGTATTTCCTTGGAGCACCCCTGCGGTAAGTAGATTTATAGCTGTGTATGTGTGTGTGTGTCTTTTGCCTAGAGAAAACCCTTCCAAATCTCTTGCCTGAAGGCTATCCATACTGGTACTCTGGAAAGCAAGTTGGGGAGGCCTGGGGTCTCAAATTTAGCATTTAAGTGTTCACTACCCCTTTTCCAGTAGGGTGGTTCACACCGGAATGTGCCTGATCTCTCAGACCACACACATTCTGTTGTACACTTTTCAGAGAATTACATTTTCAGTCTTTTGCTGATATAAGGAAGGAAATCTAATTCCTCTTTCAGAAGCTTCTGACCAGTTGTCTTGTCTTCAGTTCTACCTTCATCTTCACCTGTAGCTCCTGAGCTTCTAGAGAATTTTACAATGTAAGTCAAGCTGCTTCTTTGTTTTTGACCTACCATTGACTTAAGGTTCAGCTTTCTTAGGCTGCTTAGTTGTCAATTTTCATCTGTTTTCCAAGTAACAATATTTTATTGCTACTGTTTTCTCTTTTGTTTTCTTATTTTTTGAGGGTTTATCTTTAACTGCCCTTGTCCTTGCACTGGAATTTTAGGAGGGAACAGAGCTAAATGCTTGCACTAAAGGTGCCATGTTTAAACTAAAGTTCCTCTCTGCTCTTTTATATACTACAGAATCACAGTTCCTACATATTGAAGGGATCCCTAAGAGGGCAGGTAGTTAAACTCTTTCCGTCAGAGAGCAAAAATGTTTAATTTGCAGATAAGGTGGTTAAAACTCCAGAAACTGAGTGTCTCGCACCAAGAAATACAAAGTCACACAGATAGAGAACGTAATATTCTATGTACCTTAAATAATTATCTCTCAAAGGTTTAATTGTTTGTCTGTTTTTCTAATTTAGGATAATTTCAGTTATAGCTAGATCCTTTTCTGTATTACCTTGGCATCCTCTTCCACAGGGCAGATGAGTTCTTATTAAGATATTAGGTGTTAAACTACAGTCATGTGACACGTAATGATGTTTTGATCAACAACAGACCACATATATGATGGTGGTCCCATAAGACTATAATGGAGCTAACAAATTCTATTGTCTAGTGACATCATAGCTTTCATAATGTCATAGTGCAATGGATTCAGTGTTTGTGGTGATGCCAGCCTACTGTGCTGCCAGTCATATGTAAGTATGGCACATACAATTATGTACAGTGAATAATAATAATCGATTGTGTTACTGGTTTATATATTTACTATACTATACTTTTTATCATTATTTTATAATGTACTTCTAGTTACACATATTAAAAAAAGAGTTAACTTTAAAACAGCGTCACGCAGGTCCTTCAGGATGTATTCCAGAAGAAGGCATTGTTAACACAGGAGATGACAGCTCCATGAGTGTCACTGCCCCCCAAAGACCCTCCAGGGGGACAAAACTTGGAGGTGGAAACAATGATACTGATGATCCTGACCCTGGTTAGGCCTAGCCTAATGTGCGTGTCTCCATTTTTAACAAAAAAGCTTAAAAAGTAAAATAAAAAAATTCAAAAATAGAAAAAGATCACAGAATAAAGATGTAAGAAAAAGAATTTTTGTACAGCTAAAAAATGTGTTTGTTTTGAGCTAAGTGTTATTACAAAAGAAACAAAAATTAAAAAAAAAAAGTTCATAAAGTAAAAGTTATAGTAAGGTAAGATTAATTTATTTTGAAGAAAGAACTATTGTTTAAATAAATTTAGTGTAGCCTAAGTGTACAGTGCTTATAAAGTCTACAGTAGTGCACAATAATCCTAGGCCTTCACATTCACTCACTGCTCACTCATTCCTTCGCCCAGAGCCACTTCCAAGCTCCATTCATAAGAAGTGCCCTAGACAGGTGTACCATTTTTTTTTTCTGTATACCTTACAATTTTCTGTACCTTTTATATGTTTAGATGCAAAAATACTTACCATTGTTATAATTGCCTACAGTATTCAGTACAGTGCCATGCTTATATAGGTTTGTATCCTAGGAGTAACAGACTATACCATACAGCTTAGGTGTGTAGTAGGTGGTACCATTTCGTTGTGTAAGTACACTCTACGATGTTTGCACTATGATGAAATTGCCTAACAACACACTCCTCTGAATGTATCACTGTTTTTAAGCTATGCATGGCTGTTATAAAATGTGGTTAAATGTGAAGTTGGCTTATAATAATTTCAGACACAACCAAGTTTTTAAAGCAGTGGATATGCCTTAGCTATATCCTTTCGAGAAATGTATATAAAGAATTTTACAGGCTGGACACAGTGGCTCATGTCTGTAATCCCAGCACTTTGGAAGGCTCAGATCACTTGAACCTAAGAGTTCCAGAGCAGCCTGGCCAATATGGCAAAACCCCGTCTCTAATAAAAATACACAAATTAGCCAGGCATAGTGGCACACACCTGTAATCCCAGCTTCTTAGGAGGCTGAGGCATGAGAATCACTTAAACCCAGGAGGTGGAGGCTGCAGTGAGCCAAGATTGAGACTCTGTCTCAAAAAGAAAAAAAAAAGAAAAAGAAAAAAAGAAGAATTTTACAGAGTATCAAAATATAATTTAAATGTAGTTTGTATAGCTTTTTATATGGTAAATCAATTATTTTTAATTTTCAAGAAATATCTTAAATGGAAAAAACAGCTTGATTTGTTCCAACTTCCATCATTTATTTGTTAAATTTTATAAGAAAACACAGGCTTTGAAGAAAAGGTGTTTGTAGAGAAAAAAAAGGAGTGGGATTTGGGAAAGATTCAACTTATTTTAAAATGATGCTACTTTCTTTTATTTCCAGTGTGATACAGGCTACAGCCTTAAAATATTACTAAAGTATAATAATAAAATACTTTTGATAAGATAATTCCTTTTAGTCCATAAAAGTTTTAAGAGCTTTATGAAACTGGGCACTAACAGAGCTTTCATAAATGCAGCACTCTATGGAGGAAAATGAAGAATGAAGAGAAAATTGTCCTTAAATACTTACAGATTCTTTTCTGCCCATAGTTTTGCTGTGTGAGCGGGAACGTGAGATGTTGCTAAAAAAGGAATCTTTTTTAGTAGCAGATGAAGGTGGGGAGCCAGTGAATTCTCTTCCTCCAGGCAAACTCTCAATACTTGGAGATGAACTGATGTTTTTAGAACTTTGCCCTGTAAGAAAAATTAAGTAGCAATAATGAAACACCACTCTTTCACTAAGCTACTTAATCTACTGTTTTTAAGAAATGATGATCAATTATGATACCACTAGGTTGATACTATCAACATAATGACACTATGGAGTATTAAAATGCATGCATTTGTATGTATCAGAATAGCCACCAGTTTTTTAAAAAACAGTGAAGTATCTACCACCATAGTTTTCTATGTTTTTTATACTACAATTATCCAAGCATTGCACATATATAAAAGAACTAAAAAAAAAAAGGGGGGGGCACCCAAGATGGCCGAATAGGAACAGCTCCAGTCCCCAGTTCCCAGCGTGAGCAACACAGAAGACGGGTGATTTCTGCATTTTCAACTGAGGTGCAGACTGACACCTCACACCTCACACGACTGGGTGCACCTCTGAGACGAAGCTTCCAGAGCAAGAATCAGACAGCAACACCCACTGTTCAACAATATTCTATCTTCTGCAGCCTCTGCTGCTGACACCCAGGCACACTCGCTGTTCAGCAATATTCTATCTTCTGCAGCCTCTGCTGCTGACACCCAGGCAAACAGGGTCTGGAGTGGACCTCAAGCAAACTCCAACAGACCTGCAGCTGAGGAGCCTGATTGTCAGGAGGAAAACTAACAAACAGAAAGGACACCCACACCAAAACCCCATGAGTACGTCACCATCATCAAAAACCAAAGGCAGATAAAACGACAAAGATGGGGAAAAAGCAGTGCAGAAAAGCTGGAAATTCAAAAAATCAGAGCGCATCTACCCCTCCAAAGGAACGCAGTTCATCGCCAGCAATGGAACAAAGCTGGACAGAAAATGACTTTGACGAGTTGAGAGAAGAAAGCTTCAGTCGGTCAAAATTCTCAGAGCTAAAGGAGGAACTACATACCCAGCGCAAAGAAACTAAAAACCTTGAAAAACGAATGGATGAATGGATAACAAGAATAATCAATGCAGAGAAGACCATAAAAGAACAGATAGAGATGAAAACCATGACACGAGAACTACGTGACAAATGCACAAGCTTCAGTAACCGAATCGATCAACTGGAAGAAAGAGTATCAGTGACTGAAGATCAAATGAATGAAATGAAGCGAGAAGAGAAGTGTAGAGAAAAAAGAGTAAAAAGAAATGAACAAAGCCTCCAAGAAATATGTGATTATGTGAAAAGACCAAATCTACATCTGATTGGTGTGCCTGAAAATGACGGAGAAAATGGAACCAAGTTGGAAAACACTCTGCAAGATATCATCCAGGAGAACAACGTCCCCAACATAGTAAGGTAGGCCAACATTCAAATTCAGGAAATACAGAGAATGCCACAAAGATACTCCTCGAGAAGAGCAACTCCAAGACACATAATTGTCAGATTCACCAAAGTTGAAATGAAGGAAAAAATCTTAAGGGCAGCCA
>NW_012101876.1:2050904-2051155 GCF_000951045.1 Mandrillus leucophaeus | reverse complement strand
CCAGAATTTCATATCCAGTCAAACTAAGTTTCATAAGTGAAGGAGAAATAAAATCCTTTACAGACAAGCAAATGCTTAGAGATTTTGTCACTACCAGGCTTGCCGTACAAGAGCTCCTGAAGGAAGCACTAAACATGGAAAGGAACAACCGGTACCAGCCATTGCAAAAACATGCCAAAATGTAAAGTTCATCAATGCTAGGAAGAAACTGCATCAACTAATGAGCAAAATAACCAGCTAATATCATAATG
>NW_012101876.1:1987692-2048951 GCF_000951045.1 Mandrillus leucophaeus | reverse complement strand
CACTTGGACACAGGAAGGGGAACATCACACACCCGGGCCTATTGTGGGGAGTGGGGAGGTGGGAGGGATAGCATTAGGAGACATACCTAATATAAATGATGAGTTAATGGGTGCAGCACACCAACATGGCACATGTATACATATGTAACAAACCTGCACATTGTACACATGTACCCTACAACTTAAAGTATAATAATAATTTTAAAAATCCACTTGTAACTGCTGCTAATCAGAGGGTATATTCAGGGCAACTTGAATCTGTACTCCTGAGTTGCAATCTTCAAGCTTGGCCCAAATAAACTCTCTACTTATATTAAAAAAAAAAAAAAATCAAAGTTTCAGTAAATAATGGTTAAATAACTAGGTTTTTCTTCACTAATGGAATCATCCCTTAATTACAGAAACCAGAATCTATTATACTGCACTTTACACTAGCAAGATTAAAAAAAATCCAAATCTTTGGCCAAAGTTTTTCAAAAAAGCATCTCTCCTCTTCCCTCTGGTAAAGGAAGGTGTCAATGAGAATTCAGGAACATTAACATTTTAGCAAAAACCTGAAGAAGGTGAAGTACCCGCTTTGCAAAAACATGCAAAAACAGCAAGTCCTAAGGCCCTAATGCAGGATCTTTGTGTGTTCAAGGAGATCACAAAGTGACCAGTATGGTTAGAGCTAAGAGCGAGGAGGAGAAGGGTAAGAGATGAGGTTTGAGAGCAAGCAGAGGGATTAGAACAGGTCGGGATTTGTAGATGATTTTGATTACTTTTACTCTGAGAAGGGAAGCTACGGGATGTCACTAGAGGGTTTGAAGAGAGAAGTGACATGATTTGACTTACATTTTAAAAGGATTGCTCTGGCTGTTGTGTTGAGAACAGAATCAGAGACAGGCAAGGGGGGGGTGAGTCGGGGGGAACAAAGGCAAAAGCAGAGGAACCAATTTTTGCTAATGCAAAAATGTAAATACTCAGAATGATCATAGCTTGGTGGTGAGAAGTGGTCATATTTTGGACAAAAGTGACTGGATTTACTGATGAACCCACTAGGAGTATGAGAGAAAGAGAAGAGTCAAGCTTAACTTCCAATTTTTGGCCTAAGCAAGAAGAATGATGGAGTGGCTATTTACTGAGGTGGGGAAGAGTGAAGAGAAGCAGGTTTTAGGAATAAGATCAGCTGTTTAGTTTTAGACCTGCTGAGTCTATGGTGCCGAGTCAGATATCCAAATAGAGATGTCACATAAGCAGTGGGGAATGAGGCTGGATTTCAGGGAAGAGATGTGAGCTAGAGATACAAATTTGGAAGTCAGTACTGTAAAGACTGTATTTAAACCATGAGGTTATCAATGGAGAAGGGACAGACAGAAAAGGGATTTAGGCCCACAGATTGGCCCCTTGGAAATTGTCACAATTTAAAAGTCAGAGATATCATGAGAAAGCAGCAAAGCTGATTGACAAGCAGCAGCCAGAGGTAGGAAGAAAATCAAGTAGATACTAATAGTTACTTTATAGACTAACCTTCTCCAATCTTGGGTCAAAGGTTGTTACAATATAGTTAGAATAGTAATTACCTACTCCCAGTCCCTGAGAGCCCTGATTGTCCCTGATCTCAAGACAATTTTATTACACTGAAGCTTCCTCTGCATTAAACATGAAGTATTCAGATTAAGTTTCTGTCCTCCCAGAGTGCAGAACCTAGGGGCAAGGAGGTAAATGATAAACCAAGAATGCTAACAAGAATGTTGTATTTCTTAGGAGAGAGCTATTACCTCTCCCTTGGATAGAAGGAGAGAGTCAAGCCACATTTCAGAAGGAAATGTGGCAGATTTGGAGGGCTGATGTATCTCTCTTTAAGGAAGTATTTGTGACTTCAAGGAAGATGGTTAGCTGATAGCCTCTAGCTATTAGATTGTTCAGGGTCTGCCTCAGGTTTTAAACTAAGATCATGCTCTTCTCAAGGTGGTTCCCAGCTAGTGACTGGGAATAAAGGGTCTACCCATTTCCAGTCAATACAGGACTCCTCTAATAGGAAATCTTGGCTGCAGAGTTCCCCTTTGAACTGGCAGAGGCTTGTTAGATTTGCATCATGGTCTGCCCCCATCCCTCTGCCCAACTCTGATTCCTCCTCTTTTCCTTTCACATGTGTTATTCCCCCAATAAACTTTCTGTACTTCTAATTCTATCTCAGGGTATGCTTCCTGAAGAATCCAACTTGTAACGCATGATATTGGAGCTGAGTCTTGAAGGACTCCTGAAGTTAGGAAAGAGTAGAGAACAGGCCCCAAGGCCTAGAAGTATCCTATGCTTATAAGGGCCTAGACTATGAAAATTCCAACTAGGCCTTTATCTCTTCCCTTCTCTGCCTCCATGTTCCCCACCCACCACCAGGACTCTAGGCCTTAACTTCCCAGGGATACCTTTTCATAGTAATCAGCTCAATAACACGGGGTCCTAGAATATTAGAACCAAACAAGATCTCAGGAACCACCTATTTTTTTTCTATTTTTAAAATTATCCCACTTATATGCAAATACACTTTCATTATAAATATTGAAAACAACACTTTGAGATATAATTCTTATGCCATAACATTCACCTTTTAAAATAATATCATTCAGTATTTTTTAAAGTACATTTACAGAGATGCATGACCATCAAAACTATCTACTTGAGAACAACTTAATCACTGATAAAAGAAAATTTGTGGCCATTAGCAGTTATTCCCAATATGCCCCCTCTTTTCATAGTCCTTGCAATCACAATCTACTTCTGGCTCTATGAATTTGCCTTTTCTAGACATGTCATGTACATGGAATGATATTATATGTGGTCTTCTGTGACTGGCTTCTTTCTCTTGGGACAGTGCTTAAAAGTCCATCTATTTTATAGCATTTATTAGCACTTCATTCCTTTCATTGCCAAATACTATTCCACTGTATGGGTACCACATTTGGTTTATATACTCATCAGTTGATGAACATTTAGCTTATACCCATTTTTGGCTATTATGAATAATGCTGCTATGAACATTCCTGTTTAAGTTTTTATGTGGACATATTGTTTCCCTTTGTCTCAGGTAGATATCTAGAAGTGGAACTGGTGGGTCAATATGGCAACTCTGCATTTAATATTTTGAGAAACTGCCAGTTTTCAAAAGTGACTACACCATTTTACATTTCCATCAGTATTGTATAAGCGTTCCAATTTCTCCACATGCTTGTCAACACTTACTCTCAGCTATCTTTTTATTTCAGCCAGCCTAGTGGGTGTGAGATGGTATCTCATTGTGATTTTGATTTGCAATTTTCCAATGGCTCATGATGCTTAGCATCCTTTCAGGTACTTATTAGACACTCATCTTCTTCAGAAAAATGTTTATTCAAATCTTTTGCCCATTTAAAAAGTTGGGGTATTTTCCTTTTTATTTTTGAGTTGTAAGTGTTCTTCATATGTTCTGGGTGCAAGTTCCTTATCAAACATATGATTTGCAAAAAATTCTTCTGTTCTGTGTTTGTCTTTTCACTTATTAATGGTGTCCTTGGAAGCCCAAAACTACTTAATTGGATGAAGTCTCATCTACCTATTTTTTCTTTTGTTGCTTGTGCTCATGGTGTCATATCTAAGAAACTACTGCCTAATCTGAGGTCATGAAGATTTACTCAAGTTTTCTTCTAAGGGTGTTATAGTTATAACTCCAGAATTTAATTCTATGACTTCTTTTGAGTTAATTTTTGTATACAGTGTGAAGAAGTAGCTCAAGTTCATTCTTTTGCATGTGGATATCTAGTTTTCCCAGAACTATTTGTAAAAAAGACTGCTCTTTCCACACAAATAATCTTGGCACCCGTGTTGAATATCAACTTACCATACTCTCAACTCTATTCCATTTATATATGATGATCTTTATGTCAGTATCACATTGTTTTGATGAAAATAACTATATAATAAGTTTTGAAATCAAGACATGTGAGTTCTCCAGCTTTGTTCTCTTTCAAGATTGTTTTGGGGGTGCTTTGCATTTCCATATGAATTTTAGAATCAGTTTATCATTTTCTCCAAAAAAGACATCTGGAATTTTGATAGGTATTACAGCGAATATGTACATCAATCTGGTAGTACTGCCATATTAACAATACAAGATTTATGAAAAATAAATTTATATTATCTTTTATATTTACCTACACAGCTACCTTTATCAGAACTCTTTGTCTTTGTGTGGATTTGAACTGATGTCTCGTGTCCTTTCATTTCAGCCTGAAGGACTTTCTTTATCATGTCTTACAGGGAAGGTTTACTAGCATTGAATACTCTCAGTTTCTATTTATCTGTAATTGTCTGAATTTCTCTTTCCTTTTTGAAGAATAGTTTTATTGGATATATAATAGAACTCTAGACTGACCGGCTTTTCATTATTTTGAATATGTCATCCTACTGCCTTCTGGACTCTCTGGTTTTTGATGAGAAGTCAACTTTCAGTCTTACTGAGGAACTCTTATGTATTATGAGCTGTTTTTCTATTGCTGCTTTCAAGACTCTCTTTGTTGTCAGCTTTTGACAGTCTATGATGTGTCTAGGTGTAGATCTCTTTGAGTTTATCCTGCTTGGAGTTAACTGGACTTCTTTGAGGTATGTACTAATGATTTTCATAAAACTTGTGGAATATTTCAGCCAGCATTTCTTCAAATATTCCATCTTCCCCTCTCTTTTTCTTCTCTCCTTCTGAGGCTCTCACTATCTGTACGTTATTATGCTTCATGGTGTTCTGCAGGTCCTTGAGGCTTTGTTTTTCTTTATTCTTTGTCTTCCTGTTCCTCTGACTGGATAATTTCAGTTGACATATATTCCAAGTTCTGATTCTTTGTCAGCTCAAATCTGCTGTTGAGCCCCTGTAATAACTTTTAAAATTTCAGTTGCTGTATTTTTCAACCTCAGAATATCTATTTAATTCTCTTTTTATAAAGTCCCTATCTTTTTACTGATATTCTCTATTTGATGAGACACTCTTCCCATTCATTCCTTTAGTTCTTTAGAAAGGGTTTCTTGCAGTTCTTTGACATATTTACAGTAACTGACTTAAAGTTTTTATCCAGTAAGTCTAATGTCCAGGCTTCCTCTGACAGAGTCTGTATTGCCTGCTTTTTCCCCTTTGTGTGGGCCATACTTTCCTGTGTTTTTTTTTCTTTCTCATGCCTTATAAATTTATTGAAAACTGGACATTTTAATAATATGTGGCAACTCTGGGAATCAGATCCCATTTCACCATCTGAACTTGTTTTTCTTGCCATTTGTTGCTGTTTTAGTAACTTTATTAAATTAATTCTGTGAAGTCTATATTCTTTGTTGTGTGTGGTCATGGAAGTTTCTGCCTGGTTAGCTTAGTGGTCCATAAAGAGACACAGATTTCCTTTCATTAAATGCCTTGAACCAGTGAGTCTGTTAGCCTTTGCAAGGGGCTCTTTGTATGTGTTGTGACAGCAGTCAGTTTACAACTCTTAGCCTTCATTCCTGCGTTTTAGAGCCTTAAGTTCACTAAGAGTTGGGAGATTATGCCCCCCTCAAGTCTTCTGTGGGCATGTGCACAATACTGCACACCCGTGTGGTCTTCTAGAATCCCAGGAATATGTTGGAGCTTTTCAAAGCCCCTTATGGACATCTCGTTCCCCAGATCTTCCTTTTCAGTTTTTGGCTAGCCTCTGATTTTCCTGTTAAATTTTTGGCTAGCATCTTGTTTTCTCCAACTGGTAATGCTGCCTTAGGCAGCTATGATGTTTAATAATTCCTACTGACAATTTAACATACACTTAATGATAGGGTTTGTTAGCATAAGGCCCTATGAGTGAGCTCTGGGGAGCTGCTGAACATGTCAAATGGTGACAATTCACTGGGGATAGAAGTCTTAGGGTACTGCAGACACATTCTGCATCCTCGTGTGGTTTTAAGGTTACTTACTAGTTTTCAAAGCTACTGTAGAGCTGGAAAGAGGGTGATGGGAATAGGGCAAGCTAATACACCATAAAAGTCGCTGTTCGTACTAAGATTCAGCCAGTTTTCCTTGATTGTTGTCATCCTTTGGTTAACTTTCAGAGTTCTGAAAAAGTTGGTTTTGATCATTTTTGTCACTGTTCTTATGATTTTATGGAGGAATAGATTTTCAGGGGTCCCTGCCATGCTACTCCAAAGGTGCTTCTCTCTCCTGACTTGCTTTCTGAACCTACCTTGATCTAGGAAATTTGTCTATGTCATATGTCCTCTTTTTAAGAGCTGTGAAGAAAAAAATTCTGTAGCACTCTTGAGTAGTCATTTAGGTTTCTTCTAATGTTTAGCTATTCCAAACAAAACACCAATTAACATTTTAGAAAGGTACATCTTTAGGCACAAACAGTTGGCTATTTCTACAAGGTAGAATTATGTAAGTGGAACTGCTATGTATAACTATATGCACATTTTAAATTTAGATAAATAATTCCAAATTGCCCTAAGGTTTTAACAATTTATAAGTCTCTTGCAATTTCTGAAGACCTATCACCTTTGTGGAGACTGAATATGATGTGCTATTTTATATATATGTGTGTATATGCACATGTGTTTATATGTAAATATAACATGACATTATATCTTTATCTACTCATCTATTTATGTGGTTAATAAGATAGAGGAGGACTTCACTATGTTAGCTTAAAGTTTCCTGATAACTAGAGAGGCTGAGTATCTTTTAACATATCTACAGCACATTTTAAGGTCCTTTGTGAACTCTCTGCTCATTTTACTTTTCAAAGCTGATTCAGGAAAGTTTTTTCTAAATTCTGGAAATTAATCCTTTCTGTGTATGTCTTTTTCTTTTATGTCTTTTATTTTTAGGGTCCTGCTTAGGAAGCATTTCTTACCCTAAGATAATATAATGGAATATAATTTAGGTATTATGAATCTAGGTTTTTCCTTTGTCCTTTTCATAAATTTATCTTTTCTTTCAGGAATTTTTCCTTTCACAAATTTTCTCCTTGCTCCTTGGAACTCCTTAAGCCAGTGGCTTTTATTGCCTTTGAGGTGGTGGAAAATAACAGCTAAAACAAAAGGATGGCTTAGTTTTGAATTTCAAATTACTTTTAAAAGGCCATAGAACAAAAGACAAATCAAGAAGCCATGGCATTTTTGATTCACAATGCTTTTTGACAAAATGAAAAAAAAAATCCTTCTTTTTATAAGCTTATATAACTGAATTTATTCATCTCTTCAAAGTTTCGATTATTTATTGACTTATAACCCTCTAGGGCTAGTGACTTTTTAAAGGAATTGCTGTAATGACTTTTGGGATTTTTTTTGTTGTTGTTCCCTTATTAAGAATTTCTACTTCTTCTTGGGATAATTCATATCTTCCTTTAAAAAGCCATATGGGAGGTAGAATAATGCCTAAGCCCTTAATTCCCAGAGTCTATGAATTTGTTACCTTACATGGCAGAAGAGACTTTGCAGGTGTGATTAAGGTTAAGGATGTTGAGATGGAGACAGTATCTTGGGTTATCATGGTGGGACAATCTAATCCTGTGAGTTCTTAAAGTAGAAGAGGAAGGCAGAAGAATGAGCTAGAGAGAACAAACTCAAGAAAGAGGAGAGAGTTCAAACATGAGAGGGGCTTGGCCTGGTGTTGCTGGCCTTAAGGATGGAGAAATAGGGCCATAAACTGGGGAATATCTCATCTTCCAGAAGCTGGGAATGGGTCTCAGCTAACAGACAGTACGGGAATGAGGACCTTGGTCCTATAGTTAAAAGGAACTGAATTCTGTCAACATAACAAATCAACAAGGAAACAGATTCTTCCCCAGAGCCTCCCGAAACCTTGATTTTAGCCTAGAGAATCTGTTTCAGACTTCTGACCTAGAGAAATGTTAAATAAATTTGTATTGTTTACATCACAAAGTTTGTGGTAATTTTTACCTCAGCAAGAGAAAACTTTGTCTACATTTTCAACTTACAAAGTTGTATATAGTAGTCTCTTACAACAACTTATCCTTCTTCTGTATCTTCAGTTATTTCACAATTCTTATTTTGAATGTGTTAGTGTTTTTTCTCTCATTTATTCTTGATCGGACTTACTGAATACTGGATTACTTCACTGTTTTTAAAGAACTACCTTTTGGTTCACTCATGTAATCTGTTTTATTATGTGCTGTTCATCTTTTCTTTTATCC
Organism: Mandrillus leucophaeus; assembly: GCF_000951045.1. Lineage (NCBI taxonomy): Eukaryota > Metazoa > Chordata > Mammalia > Primates > Cercopithecidae > Mandrillus > Mandrillus leucophaeus. Next base: position 2,040,774 of record NW_012101876.1, on the reverse strand, counting down.
TTATTCATACCTTTACTTACTTTAGTTGTATTTTGATGTTCACTTTCTATCTTCCTGAGCTGTATGTTTAGATATTTTACAGTCTTTCTTGTTTTCTAATAACTGCATTTCTTCTGAGTGGCCTTTTATCTCTGTCTTTCAGGGTTTTGGTATTTGGCACTATCATTATCATGAACTTCTACATTTGTACTTTTCAAACATTTCCTTTTTAGTTCAAGAGTTCTTTAAAAGAATTATTTTACCTTTACAAGTGATGGGATATGTGTGTGCACAAAATAAATATTTGGGAGGAGGGGGTAGCAGGTCTGTTGATAGACCTAAATTCTTACATGTCCCCAAATGTCTATTTTTTTCTTCCCATTTGAATGTTAGCTTGGCTGAGAATAAGATTCCAGTTCAAAACAACTTTTCCTCAGAACTTTGAAAACAAACTCAAATGTCTTCCGGCCTTTGGTTTTACCAGTGAGAAATCTGATGTCTATCTGATGATTATCTTATAAACAAACTTTTTGTTTGTTCTCTCTGGAAACTTTTAGAGTTTCCTTGAAGCTTTGTAAATCTTTTATGGGGTTCCTAGGGTGTGGCATTTTTACTTTCATCCTGCTTATGGGATTTTTTTTTTTTCCATCTCTAGGCCAATTTCTTTCTTCAGCTCGGGGAAATTTTCTTTATTACTCCTGTGATATTATACTCTACTTATGATCTCCAGACTCTCAATATTTGACATTACAGTTCAATTTCTGAATTAATCTAAAATTTCAGGTAGAAACATTACATTTTTTTATACTCCTAGAAAAAGTTAGCATTTTGGTGACCACTATAACTTTTTTTCATTTTCTTCCAAAATGAAAAAATCGTTGTAAGCAGTTATATCTATTAAATCTTACAACATTTAGTTGCCTTGAACATTTTCTGAAGGGGGGAAGGCATTATATAACAAATCTAATTATATGAAATTTGCATGTAAAATTCTATCAAAATCTGTTGAAAAGTTTTTCCATTCAAAAGAAATTACAATATAATAAAATAAAAATCTTCAAAAGCTTTCCTGATTTGTATAAATCAATTGTTTTCATGTTGAAATTATATTAAGACCCAAAAACCTTTTCTTTGATTCTAGATTTTATATACATTGTAGCTGGGCACTATTAATTTTTTTCCAACCTTCTCTACATACATATTTCCCTAGTTTGCCTATTCCCCCCCCAAAAAATCAGAAAATTAGAATACACTTCAGCAATGTGAATTTGCAAAATGTTTGTCCATGTGTATATCTGGACCTTTACATATATTATTTCATTTAATCCTAATGGCACTGTGAGATGGTTATGTATGAGAAAATTGAGGCTTGGATGCTTTAATTCACTTGCTCAAGAACACAGTTATGAATACCACTAGAAACATCATAAGTTAAATCCAGATTTGTCCAAACTTAAAAGCCTATGCTGGCTGGGTGTGGTGGTGGCTCACGCCTGTAATCCGAACACTCTGAGAGGCCAAGGTGGGTGGATCACCTGAGGTCAGGAGTTCAAGACCAGCTTGGCTGACCTGGCGAAACCCTGTCTCTACAAAAAATATATAAATTAGCTGGGCATGGTGGTGCGTGCCTGTAGACCCAGCTACTGAGCAGAATCAGGAGAATCGCTTGAACCCTGCAGTCCCAGCTACTTGGGAAGAAACAGGAAAACCCTGGAGGCAGAGGTTGCAGTGAGCTGAGATCGCACCACTGCATTCCAGCCTGGGTAACAACAGAGCAAGACTCTGTCTCAAAAAAAAAAAAAAAACAAAAAAAAAAAACAAAAACAAAAAGCAAAAGAAAGACTATGCCAATATATATAATTAAATTTAAATTTCTGAATCCTGAAGAATGACTCCAATGAATTATTATTTCAAAATGACAAACAATTTTGGAAATAAGCCTTTCTACCCAATTTCTAGGATACATATATTTTATGAATGGCTTTTCCTAGGAACAGAAAATATCTGATGGTCAAGCTTCTTGTATTCAATCACTAGCATTCCTGCTTATATTATAATGGACAAATTTCACTACGGGCACGAAGTGTGGTCATTATCAGTTTCACCTGCTGGGAAAAAAGCTAGCACAGTACCTGCACATTGTGGGGCTACAATAAATGTTTGCTGATGTCCAATCTGGAATATCTGAAAATAATTATATACACCAGTGCTGCTCAACAGAAATATAATGTGAGCCACACACGTAATTTTTATGTTAGTATTCACACTTAAAAAGATAAAATTAATTTTAATAATCTATTATCAGCCTGACATGAAGACAAAATAAAAAATTATTGACAAATTTTACATTTATTTTTTCATACTAAGTCTTGAAAATGCAGTGCATATTTTATACTCACAGCATACATTTCAAGAGCTCAGTGGCTACATGTGGCTAGGGGATACCATATTAGACAGCAAGGGTATAAACTAATGAACAGTCATGTTTTTTGTGACATGAAGGTTATTACATTTTGTGACTATTGTAACAAAATAAGGCAATGATGTGTCTGGGAGAAATCTTTAGAATACCTGCTTTAATAAGTTAGCTTATCAATTCTTAACGGTATGAGAATAATTAAACATCCGGAAAGAATTTGAAAGCACTTGTTCCCTTGAGGGGCAACAACACCCAGAGGTTTCTTTTGCAGCTATTATCCTGCTTAGTAAACTTCCTTTACAGTGGTAATAATAAGATCAGCTCTTATCAAAACTTGTCTGCGAACTATAAAATTTCAAATTGGTGCTAGTATTAATAAGGAACCTGGTCTACATCTCACATTAAAAACATATGTTTCTCCTCAATTATAAAAATTAGCTTACTAACATATTTTTGTGCCCTCTGGGAACATAAGCATCAGACCCTTAAGAAAATGGAGTCACCAGAAAATGTTCCCAAAGGGATGATGGAGAGCACAGTCTACTGTCCATGCCTGCAGGTTCTACACCTGGAGATTTAACCAACGGATCAAAAATATCAAAAAATAAAATAAAACATAAAAAATAACAGGCCAGATGTGGTGGCTCACACCTGTAATCCCAGCACTTTGGGAGGCCGAGGCAGGCAGATCATTTGAGGTCAGGAGTTAGAGACCAGCCTGGCCAACATGGTGAAACCCAATCTCTATTAAAAATACAGGTTGGTTGCAGTGGCTCACACCTGTAATCCCAGCAGTTTGGGAGGCCGAGGCGGGTGGATCACAAGGATAGGAGATTGAGACCATCCTGGCTAACATGGTGAAACCCCACATCTACCAAAAATACAAAAAATTAGCCGGGCGTGGTGACGGGCGCCTGTAGTCCTAGCTTCTCGGGAGGCTGAGGAAGGAGAATGGCGTGAACCCGGGAGGAGGAGCTTGCAGTCAGCCAAGATCGCATCACTGCACTCCAGCCTGAGCAACAGAGTGAAACTCCACCTCAAAAAAAAAAAAAATTAGCAGGCTGAGGCACGAGAATCACTTGAATCTGGGAGGTGGAGGTTGCAGTGAGCCAGGAGGGCAACACTGCACTCCAGTCTGGGTGACAGAGCGAGACTCAGTCTCAAAACAAAAACAAAAACAAAAAACCAACCAACCAAATCACAGAACACAAATAGTACAAATAAAAATACAGTATAACAGGCTGGGTGAAGTGCCTCCCATCTGTAATTCCAGCACTCTGGGAGGCCAAGGCAGGAGGAATGCCTGAGCCCAGGAGTTTGAGACCAACCTGGGCAACATAGTGAGAACCAAACTGTGAGACAGAGTGGTGGTGTATGCCTGTAGTCCATTCATTTCTACAATAAAAATGAAAAATCAGCCAGGTGTGATGGCACACACCTGTGGTCCCACCTACTCAGGAAGCTGAAGAGGGACAATCACTTGAGCCCAGGAGGTAGAGGCTGCAGTGAGCCATGACTGCACCACTGCACTCCAGTCTGGGCAACAGAGTGGGACCCTGTCTCAACAACAGCAGCAGCAAACTCAGTATAACATAGCATTTACACTGTATTCGCTATTATAAGTAATCTAGAGATGAAGGATAGAAGAAAATGTGCATAGGTTATATGAAAACACTATACCATTTTATAAAAGAGACTTGAGTATATGTGGATTTTGGTATCCACAGGGGTCCTGGAACCAATCCCCCACAGATACTGAGGGACAACTGTATTTCCTCTGGAGATACATACGAAAAGCCCAGGTACCTGGAGTAGTCTTGCCTCAAGATAAAAGGATGCACTATCAGACTTCTCTGCCTTTTTCATATCTAGTATGCGCAGAATCTGATCACATTTGTATGGCACACTGGGGTAGATGGATGAGGGCTCATCCAGGCTTCCCCTGGACAGCTCCTGAGCTGAGGGGTCAGTATTCTCAGCAAGCTTGTAACCCGTAAGCTACACAGCGGTTCCAAAGCTCTCTACATACTTTTTTTTGTTTGTTTTTGACAAAGAGAGGCACAGCACTTAACATTTTTGTTGCACTAAAATTTAAAGCCTATTCTTAGAGGCACATTCTATAATACGCTGCTGTGGGGCCCTGCCCAATTCCCTCTTCAGGTCCAAGGCACTTATGTCCCCCAGCTGCTGGAAATGCTGGCTGTTGATGGCTCTCCTGAGTTCTTCGCTGGAAACTGCCCGCAGCTGAACAGAGTTTCCTTGCCCAAGATCATGCCCCTTCCCTGGGAATTAACTCCAATCCAGTGACTGGTTTGGTTGACAAATAAAAGCCGGCCCCCTTGCCTCAAGGTGGACAACTCTAGAGGACTACCCCAGCCCCAGAGGGTTCCAGCAGCAACTGCAAAGCAGTTTAGCTCTCCCCCTGCCAATGTTGCTTCTTTCACTCCCCAAGTACTGATCTCGAGGATGCTGCCCAATAAATGTCTTAACTATGAATCTGTCTTACAGTTTGGTTCTCAGGATTTCTGATCTATGACATTTATTTAACATTATTTTACATTGTAAGATGTTCTTAAATACATTAAATATAGGCTCATTCTTAAGCCACCTAGGGTGTGCATGTATTAATGCATGTATGTAGTCCTTCACTCATGATCAAACATCAGGGAACAAGCCCTATGCAGAGGGATCTCATGAAATGCCTAAAGAAAGCTCTGTCTAGCCCTGGGGAGGGAAGGATGAATGTAACAGAAGCTCTTAAGAAACTCCCAAATAGCCATACAAGGAATACAGACTTGTATACACACTAACCTACAACCCTAGGCAGCAAAAGCGAACACGGAAGTACAAACAACAGCACTGTGTGTGCACAAAAGGGGGAGTGTCCAATCTTGTCTCAGACAATTAAGAGTGTGAACTAGATCTTAAAACTCAAAGAGGAAATGGTAGTGGTGGCTCAGGGAGGGTCCTTTCTAGTGGAGACCACAGTGTTTTCAAAGGAATTGTACTAGGAACATCTAGCTTAATCACGGCCTGATTAAAACCTTTGGTGCTCCCTGCCATCAATATGTAACTGAAAATGCTATCAATAGCAAAGTAAAAAGAACAGAGTGTTTTCTAAAAAATGTGATGATTATTTCAAGGTTTTCTGGGGGAGGATCAAATATCAATTTTTTTCTAAAGTTGAAGGTACCCCATTATACACCATGGAATTCTATACAACCATAAAAAACATCATCACGTTCTTTGTAGGAACATAGATGGAGCTGGAGGCCATTATCTTTAGCAAGCTAACACAGGAACAGAAAGCCAAATACCACATGTTCTCACTTATAAGTGGGAGCTAATCATGAGAACACGTGGACACAAAGAGGAGAACAACAGGCACTGGGGCTTACTTGAATGTGGAGGGTGGGAGGAGGGAGAAGATTAAAAAAAATAACTATAGGGTACTAGGCGTAGTACCTGGGTGATGAAATAATCTGTATAGCAAACCCCCGTGTCACATGTTTACCTGTGTAACAAGCCTGCGCATGTACCACTGACCCTAAAATTACAGTTGTTGTTGTTTTGTTTGTTTTTTAAGAAAAAACCAAGTTGCTGGTACACTAAACATGAGCTTAGTTTCCCTCTTGGTCATCCAGTCCTGGGGAGTGGAGGATAGAGGGAAGATAAGGCCAGATCAAGGGTCTGACAGATCAAGAGCTCCTAATTCTCATGTTAAGGGGTCTGGCCTTTATTTCATTGGTGGTTGATGGCAGTTACTACAGATTTTAGGCCAGAAAATTGAGTGAGGATTATAAGGGCTTGGTTGAGTGAACCATCTGTTGCATTGGTTCAGGCAAGAGATTATGGGCTTAAACTGAGGCTGTGGTGGTAGATTTGAGAGATGTTTACAGGGTAGAATTCCCCAAGCCAATATCTGGTGGGTCAACACAGCTAGGATTGAGTCTGAACTCGGTTGCTATCTAGTTGTACGGCCTTGAACAAGTCACTGACCCTCCACTGGCCACAGTTCTCATCTACCAGTGGCTGTGTGTCCTAAATGATAATGTAAAGGGTTTAGTGTGGTCTCTAGCATATGCTCTCCGTAGACATAAACCATGTCTAGCGGAAGGCATAGAGATGGTTTCCAAATCTAGAGCATATAGATTAATATGCAATACTCTGGATTGTGGAGTCACAGGTTCTCTCTTGATAGGATTATTCTCCTGTTGAAACCTCTCCTGGTAGGACACTGGCTGCACTTCTCAATGATTTCCCACAGATTTCAACTAACTGGCACTAGGTACAGAGCCATCATATATGTGTCACATAAGACTGCCTGGCAGAGCAACTGAAATCCAGGCCACAGTCTGCTTATTAAGTCATGTGCCCTGGTGTGAGCTACATCTATATGCACAGAAGAAGTTATCTTTTTTTTGTTAGTTGCACAAAGTTATGGATGAGACATAGCTGTGTATAGCTATCTTATTTCCTCCATTCATTCTCTTTCTCTCTCTGAAACACTCAATAAAAGTAGTGTGCCCTGTGTGCTCTATGTCAATGGAGGTAACTTGTCGAGAGCCTAAAATGACTGAATGAGCTTCATAGGCATCAGTGGAGATTCCTGACTGCAAAATGGCTGGGAGAGAAGGAAAGAGGAACGAAAAATAATGCTTATTGAGCTCTTACTATGTCCCATGAATAATATTTTCATGGATTTTCTCTTACTAAATTTGATGCAAAATAAGAAAAGGGGGTGGGTATGTTACTAAACAGACAGGTAGAACCCCAGTACACCTGAGGTCAGCTGAGGAAGGTGGACACTGGACATCCAAAGGCAAAATGTTCAGGAGGCTAGGTCGTCTATGGGGGGCCTTGCTGGGAAGGTATAGCCTAGATGAGCAGAAAGGGAAAAGCCTGAAAACCCCTGTTCTGTGGCCACAGAAAGGGGATAACCTTGACTTTATATAGTGACCAAGACAATGAGGCATCTGGTCCCTATATAGTAACAGTTTGTTTCCTTGCAGACCTGAGTGATAGACAGCAAAAAGGCTAATGTCTACTAATTAAAGACATGCATCTTGCTGTCACAAGAGTGAACAGACACAGGTTGTACTTGAAGCCCCTGGAATAGACATTCTCTAGCCTGACCACAAAACTCAAACACTGTTGGATTGGGTACCTGCATGCAAACATGTGTCTTTAGAATATCAGAAATAATAATTAAGAAAAGATAGATGTGTGGAATGAGCTCCTTAATTATTTGATTCTGAGAGTCAAAGAGGTATTTGAGGAAAGCACATAATGGTGCTATCATTACCACTACCTGAGCAGGTAGCACCCTAGAGCCCTCACTATGCAACAGGTGCTGTGATGATGTCCAGCAACAAACCTTGAAGCAGCTGCTCTTATTCTCTCTTTACAAGTAAGAGGTTAAGTAACTTCCCCAGGTCATCCAGCAAGGCAGCGATGGAGCCTGAATTCAAACTCGGGCTTGACTCCAGAGCCCATGCTAGACAAAACTGTACCACCCTCCCCCTCTCATAAGGGTTGTGCCATGTGGGATGATGTAAATGTGACCTAAAATTAGATTAAAGCAAAATGGAATGAGGCCTTTTGAAAGTAAAGGGCAAATTCTGATCTTGTTTTCAGTCCAAAAACAACTCATTTATTCAATGTCTTCTGGAATAGATGTTCCACAAAAATGCATTTTCTAGCTAACCGACACTTCCCAAAATTCATTTTACATCTATTTCTCTGCCTTAAAGTGATTATACTGAACATAATGGAAATACTTGTTATGCTTCAGGTCTATCACGTCTCAACAATAACCAGAGCAGCCAATCAATATAGTGCCATCTATAAGGACCATTTTTTGGTTTTTTGGTCTCTTCCCTCACTCTTGTGAGTGGAAGCTGTCTCTTTTTCTTGTCATTACTCTGTTCTACCCTGGTTGACTTGATACCCCTCCCTCTCCTTGTTCTACCAACTTGCTGCTTTTCATTTACACTGGGACATTTTTGTCAGTGCTTTCTTCTTGATGGGCCAGAGAGGAAGTCACCTCCAAACAAGTGAGCTCTTACCACATTAATGTGACTCCCACATTATGCCTCAATTTAATATGTATTTTTTTCTCCTGGTAGAAATCATAAGAAACTTAACAATGGTTACCCTTGGGGAAATGGGCTGGCAGAAAGGTGGGAGGAGAAAATGGAGATTCCCCCCACCCCATTTTTCATGTGGTACCTTTAATTAATTGAAATCATCTAATATCATATATTTTAGTTTTACCTTAAGAATATCAACAGTGGTTACCTGGACAGGAACTTTCTTTTTTAACCTTTTTATATTTAAGACAATTTGATGTTATAGATATCTGTGTGTATGTATGTGCATATTTACATCCATAACACAAATGTATACATACAAATATATTTTTAAAGATGCCTATGGAAATTATTTTAAAAATCTGTATTTCTTTCCTAAAGGTACATTACATGTTAATACCTAAATCTAGTCATCCCTCAGTATCCATGGGAGATTGGTTTCAGGACTGCTGTGGATACCAAAATCCAAGGATGCCATAGTCTCTTATATAAAATGGCAGTACTATTTTCATATAATGTACGCATATCCTCCCTTATACTTTAAGTCATCTCTGAATTATTTATAATACCTAATACAATGTAAATGCTATGTAAATGGTGGTTATACCATATTGTCTAGGGAATTATAAGAAAAATGTCTGGACATGTTCAGTGGAGACTCATTTTTTTTCTGAATATTTTTGACCTGTAGTTGGCTGAATCCAGATATGTGAAACCCATGGATACAGAGGGCTGACTGTACTTCTGTTGTTACAAATTCGAGATTCTCTTTAAAAATAACATGTGTCGTGTATGTGTGTGTATAAATTTGTAAATATCTCTTGACAAAGGTTTCTGGGGTAAGTATGCAATTTCTAAAACTAATTTTGAAGAACCTCACTGAGTTAAGTCTTTGATAAACAAAGTTTGCTGTGACTTTTTTTTGGGTGTGTGATTGCAACCTACACTGCAAGATATAAAATGAAATTTTTGAATAATTCTTTAAAAATTACTTATTGATCTAAATTATAGAATCTCATTTTATATTCAGGCTTTTTCTTAAAAATAAAAAGCCCATGTAACTGCTGTGTTAAAAGTCAAAGATACAAACATAAAATTTCATTAAAAAGACTACCTATAATCAAGGAATCATCAAAAGTATTGATATTTACTTTATTTCTTGAAATTTACTTCACTGCTTTGAAAAAAGACACTTGGGAAAGTCTAACTAGTTTAATTCCTTGACACTGATTATATTAAGCATAGATAGAATATTTTTTTGCTGCTACTACTATTTTGGTTTACCTCTACTTCCCTTTGCTTCTTGGTGCTTTTCAGGGAATACATCGAGGAAGACGAAAAGTGACTTCCCCAAATTAGGTAGGTGTACTCTCATTGTCTATCATTGTCAAAATCATTACCACAGACTAAAAACTATTTATTTGTGATTCACATCTACTAAAGTTGCTGGAACTTTCCTTATCAGACTGATACAATCTCTGCTATGGTATGGGAGGCAGAGGCGATTCTGAATAGGGTATCTAGTAAAAGAGCTGGTTCCCAACTATGTAGTCTTAACTGGGTCATCTAAAGCAAAGGTAATGCCCAAATGACCAGGTAAAGCTGTAGGGAAAGCCAAGGGACCAATGAAAACAGAGTTTGACACAGCAGCAGGCACTCCATAAATACTTGTTGAATAAATGAATGAGATAATTCTACTTATATAACACAAGGTATATGAACAAAACAATATAACCTCCCTCTTTGAAGTTCTAGTTAAACAGTTACATTAGTGCTGTGGCTCTGGTTTGTAGGAAAAAAACTGGATTTATCAATAGCATAGAAGCAGAAGTCAAAATAAGTAAGCCAACCCTCAGCTTTTCTTCCCACAGGTATAAGTTGGGCTTCATATCCCATGTCTTGCAGAGAAGCCAAAGATCTACTCTGTAGCAATTAACATTGGGACAACAAAACACATGTTAAAAAGTTGCCTGTGGGGCTCAGAATTTAATTTTAGAAAGTAAATTTAAGTCTTGTAAATTCTCTCCATATCAGACGATCACATTTATATTCATCTAAGTGCAAAGCTAAAAAGAAATCATGTAGACATTATCTGCCTTTCCTCTTGTCCATGCTATCATACTCCTTTATTATGTAGATCATTCAACAGACAGCAAGAATGAACAGCTCTTCATGGAATCCCTGAGTTAGAAAAGCCCTTGAAGTTCATCTGGTTCAATTACCAGAATACCTCCAGAAACTACGCCTGTGAGACACAGAATTATATATAGAAGTGAAAGCTTACTTCTCTATTGCCACAACATGGTGGGTTTTTGTTTTTTAAGTTAACCCCATACATCAATCTCTTAATCACAACCCATTCTTTTCTGTTCTCCCCTCCAAAAATGGATAATATGAGGACATATCATTATTAAAACAGTATTTTAATACTACTAGCATGACTATATGGATATTTTAAATTAAGAAAAACATGATACGGATTTTAATTAATACTGCTATCATTTTAGTCTGAATTTGAATAGAAGATTCTTAAAGTTACTCCAGGCTTCCATTTAACACGGAAATCCTCTCTACGGCATATTTCATCTAAAAGACTGCATAATAAAAGATTAATGCAGCCACTTTAAATATTTATATGCTTTAAAATTGCATAGGAGGTAGATGATTACTTTTTATATTTAAAAACTACATTTTTTTCTATATTTTGAACAAATGGATATGATATTTAAACATTCTTTTTTAAAAACCATTGCCAGTTACCATATATGAAGATTTGCTAAACTGTACTTTGTGTTAATAGAATTCATAATTCAAAGGCAATACTTAAAAGCATTTCAAAATCAAGTTGTAATTATTTCAGGTAAAATATAAGTATTTCTGGCTAATTATAGCACATAAGGTGTTCTAATTTCAGAAGTAATTGGTCAAATATTGTCACAGATCACCAGTATAACAAAAAGAACACCTCAGTGTGAGCTGGCACACAAAGTATAGTATGTTATAATAACCACAAAATATAGGATGAATCTTATTTTGCAAAGAGGCTTGTGCACACCTAATAGAAAACCCACATCACAGCCATATTCGGCATCACCAAGGTATGACATGAGAGGGAACTTTTGTTCTAAACAATAGTGCCACTCAGTGGCTGAACAATGGTAGTGAATTAAAAACAGTATGAATGGAGGGTAGGCAAAAAGAAAAATGGAGTTTTGGAGTAGGCAATGATAATACTGTAGGCAAAGAAAAAGAAACACTATGTTGTTATGGTAACTGTACCTTGGAGGTCAGTTAGAGTCTGGACAGGAACAGAAACCTGAGCATCGCTTCCTGTAACTACATCGCCTGGATTTCATAAGAAAAAATAATTAGATTTCATAAAAAGGAAATAATCAACTTCACTTTTCTACTGAATGTTCTAATACTTTAATCAAATTACTAAAAATATAGTACAAACCAAAATAATGCACAAGCTTAGAAAAATTAATATAAAGTATTTTTAAAGAAAATAATTTTTGAAAGCATGTTTCCTAGGAATGTTTTGTGTTTGTTTTTCTTAAAAAAAAAACACAAACAAGTTTCAACTAGAGTATAGGAAACTTCAGCAGTCAAAAGATTTTGCTGAGCATATTTCATGATGCTACAAATATTAGTGTGATTTTATATTTTCTCTTTCATCCAAAATTGTTATATGTCATTTGTTTAAAAATAGGCATTCTTTTGAAATTGATTTCCTCCTATATCAGACAAAATTTATTTTTAACTAAACTTGAAACCAACTTCTTCAGTGATAAGATAAAGACCTAAATAAGTTCTAATTTCATATTAAGTAATGAAAAGATTTCTTAAGTTACCACATGTACTTATAAATGTCAACATGTAAAAATAAATCTGTGAACTGCATACCCTTAACTTGATATACTTATTATAGGCAAGATTTCATTTACAAATTGGACTTATAGTAAGTGCTTAAAATAATGACATGTTCAAATTCAAAAAGCAATTTAAAATATAGACAAAGGAAACAGGAAAAAAAAAAAAAAAACAAGTGCATTTTAAGAACATAAGAAAGGAAAAGGAGCATAACAGGAAATCTCATGAAGAACCTGAGGTGCACTAACATTTGGAAGGAAGACTTTTTGGTTCTTTGATTTCCTTCCTGGATGACAAAGTTCAACACTAAGCATAGTCACTTAACAGAATCATTCTCTGGATATATCACCATCTGAAGGCCTATGCTATTTTCAGACAAGCTAAAGAAAAAAGCATTTTAAAAAAGCATCATATTTTCTATGTATGATCATTTATGATTAATGGACTTGTTTCCCCTTGAGCTTTTATATAATATATACAGTAGTAAAAAAAAATCAACTTTTGAGTTAAATGACATATCCTCAGTGTTCTGACCACTATGACTTACAGTATGGCCAGCTAATCTGGAAACTGCTAAGTTGTAATTATACCATTATCATCAATTAACAGTACACACATTTAGTCTCCTATAATTGAAATAAAATCTATAAATAGGAACATACCACAAACAAGCGATAAATAGCTTTTAGTGGAAATGGGCCCCAGATTTTCATAGTATGTGAACTCTAAATTCACTGATAAATGGTGTGCCTACTTTCTGTATATTTGAAGGAGATTTTCAATTCTGTGCCTGCTACCTGTTTTACTCTGCTGCTTCTAGATCACTTATTAATGTATATTTAGAGACTGACCACTCATTTTAACATTAAATATCACCAAAAAAATTATAGGGAACATCTGGGCTGCTCCTTCACTAACCTACCCCAACACATAGACAAACTACACAACGTACTTCAAGCAACACATGTGAGTTTGGATTACAAACACAACTGTCCCCCTATATAAGCATATAAGCACAAGTAATTGAAAGTTAACTGATTATGAAAACCATAAAGTTTCATCTTTATAAACAACCATTTTTCAACATAACTTTCAAATTTTCCAGCAGAGTACACTAAAAAGACTATTACATTATCTTTCCTCAAAGGCATTAAGTAGATGACTCTGTTCTGAGATAGAAATCACTTCGCAACACAAGCCTCCTGAGAGGCTAAATATTGTGTTCACTGATCTATGGGACCAGGTGATATGCTTGCAGCTTTGTCAGTGTGACAGCACAGCAGGATACATGTGGGAAATACCAGCATAAAGAACCAATGTTGGAGAAGTATTCTTCATTGTAGAGTTAATCAATACATGCTCTACCAAAACAACCATAGATTTTTAGAGGTGGGAGGCTCTCCAGGGATTAGCCCAGATCTCTTATTTCAGGGTGAGGAAACAACAGGGTCAGGGAGCTTCAGGGTGTTGCTTAGGGCTCATCAATGGATGAATAGAGAAGAGCAGCAAACTACACTATCTTCTACTTCCATAAACTGTTCTCTTTGCCTTTTGTTTTATCCAAACCTTTGTGCAGGAAGAGGCATTAGCAGGAACATTTGTAGTTAATCTGAAGGTAAACAAGTTTTTGTTTTTGGTAGACTGACATGAGAAGAACAAACCACAAGTACAAATATAGAAGGGCTGCCAAACAAGGCTACTTCCTTTCAGCACAGGGATCAGTTAAAATGCCCTAGTGATAATCATGTTCCAAATACTTTGCTTAAGTGCTCTGTTGTCTCCTTATAACTGGGGACTGGTTTTCATCAATTGTTCCATCTCCATGCACTTCCTTTCTCACTTACTGTGATATTAATACTTGACATTTCCTTGGAGACACAACTTTATATTTCTAGTCATTTGGCTTAGTTCCTTAGAAAATTTAAGCTACAACATTAAGAGATTCTCTGACTCATTTGCCTGCCATCAGTTAGAATTACAACTGACTATGGCTTGTTATCAAAGCAATATTGAAATCGTATTTGTTTAGAACAATAAAACAGTACAATTAAGAAATATGTAAAATAACATTCATTTCCATTCTGGAAATGGGCATATCTCCTGGCATTAAAATACATTTACAACATGCTAATGATTTGGTGTCTTTTTTAAAAAAAATCATGTGTGACAGCTCTACGTTAAAAAGAAAAGAATGTAATTTTCAATGAGATATTCGTTTTTTTTGAGACGCAGTCTGGCTCTGTTGCCAGGCTGGAGTGCAGCAGTGCGATCTCAGCTCACTGCAACCTCCGCCTCTCAGGTTCAAACGATTCTCCTGCCTCAGCCTCCTGAGTAGCTGGGACTACAGGTGTGCGCCACCATGCCCAGCTAATTTTTGTATTTTTAGTAGACATGGAGTTTCACCATGTTGGGCAGGATGGTTTCTATCTCTTGACCTTGTGATCTACTTCGGCCTCCCAAAGTGCTGGGATTACTTGCGTGAACCACCACGCCCGAGATATTCTTATGCATCGTAAATTGAAAATTCTCATAAAAATTTAAATACTAATTATACAAAATCTAGTATTTTACACAGGCAAATAAAAACTGAATAGAAGGATAACATAATGTAACCAATAGAGGAATACAGACATGCATGTGTGTGTGCATGAGTCTGCACACTCATTGAATAATACTCAACATTTATATCATTGGGGAAGAAAGTCCATTTAACGTAAGTTTACCAATTTAAATGGCATTATGTAAAATTAGAAACTAACTTTGAATGTAATCTCCTTAAACAGAGTATATGGAACATAGTTTTAAAATCTTACTGACAATATTACTCATGTAATTGTCAACACTAATTATTGAGCACTGATATAACAGAGGGATCCCTTTAAGACATGAATGATACTTGAGTCAGGATGTTTGCTCTGACACTAAGTGGCCCTAGACTGCTTGTGAGGTCTTAGGATTACTTTTTAAATATTTTTTGCCATCGAGTTACAACTTCTTGCTTCTAGAGTACAGTTAGCAGAATCCTACTACTAAGAATAAATGTAGCTGTTTCCAATTTCTTATGAAAAGGGGGACCTAATACGTTATGACTCTTCAAAAATAGGTGAAAAATAAGAGTGCAAAGGATCAGAGTAAGAACCTGAAGTGCTCTCTTATGAATACAAAACATGAGGGAGGTGAAGCTCCGGAAAGGCCCTGAAACAGAAATGAGCTTACCTGAGTCCCAGCAGAAAATGTGCTACCAACAGCAGCAGTGCCCTCGCTCATCCAGTGGGAGATAAGGATTGGATGATCTCCCAGGTTTCCTCTGCTCTAACGTTCTGTGGTTCTAACTTTTAGTTTATGGACTCATACACTTATTTTGGCTGCTTGAAGTTTTGTTTAGTTTCTCTCTCCCTACTGCTTAAGATTCCAGTTTGTATTCCTCAGAAGTGAAGCAGCTGGGTGAGAGACTACAAGCCTAGTGGCCCACTTCCTCAAAACAACTGCAACACACCAATGAATGCTGTAACTAGTGAAGCCCCATGGTACTGGAACTTCTCATTTTGGATTCTCTTCTAGTGAGAAGCATTACTATGCAAAGTTAGCAGAGAACACAGTCAACTGGTCTCAATTTCTGTGTTGTGTTAATTCATGCCATCATACTACATGGGCACCTACAGGACAAAGTTGCAAGTATACTAGGATATAAATGTTAAAAAAAAAAATTACCTCATAAAACATTCTTAAGACTAACTCTAACATTCCAACTTTAAAAGAATCAAATATAACATATTAAAAAAGTAAGTTTTGCATTAATTTCTATTCTAGGAGGTTTGTTCTTCACAGGCAGGTGAAGAAATCCCAGGCTACATAGTGAATGTTTTCTTTGGATTTACTAGTAATTTTTCCTACCTTTGTTCAATTGTACAGGCATGCTTTCTGATTTCATCAGCCTCTGCTGCTGCTGTTGCTGTTGCTGTTGCAAGTGATGCCTTGGGGCCTCTGCTGAGGTCCTGGTAGGAATCACAACGGAGGAGGAGCTACTGCTGTTGCCTCCAGGTACAGGGCCACCTGCACTGCCTGGAGCCATTGCTGGGGAAATCAACTTTCTTCCAAAATTAATCAGGCTATTAGACACCTTATTTATATTCAGGGGAGCACCTTTGGCATTGGTCCTGTTAAAAAAAGAAATGGAGAGGCATTATTTACACTTAGAGGATGATTCTATTTCACATAATTAATTGGTATAAAAGCACACCTTGTCTGCTTTGAAAAAGGTCATTTACTAGACCAGCTACATAAAGTGAGAAGTGAAAATTTAAAGTTACTACAGAATAATAAAACAATGAGATTCTTAAAAACACAGCTTATGGAAAACAGTCTTATTTACTTTTCATTCATTCATTCAACAAATAGAGCCAACACTGCTGGGTTATGAGAATATAATTGCCCAAAATAGACACTGTTCCCTTCCTGGAGCTTCTAGTCTAGTACAGAAGAATATATTAATCAAATAATCACATAAATAAATATATGCTTAAAACCTGTGATTGGACTATAAAGGAGAGGCTAGGCAAGTCCTGAGGTCCTCACAGAAGGGGGCATCTATGAAACGAAGCTAAGAGTAGGTTTCTCACCAGCCCTGGCACATGGGTACTAGGCCAAATTTAATATGATTTTGAAAATAAATGTGTCTGACAGTCATGAAGTAAATTCCTAAAAGTTATGTCAAGTGCCCAGTTCTCTGCAATTGCAATCTATCCTTATTCTCTGCCCCAGCGCTCCATATCCTCCTTCTCCACTTACCTGGTTTATTTTCCTCGATAGTAGTTTTCATTATCTGACATACTATATATTTCATGTATTTATTTGGTTATCATTTGTTCACCTCTTCCAATCCCCATTCAAATACAAGTTTCATGTGGGCAAGAATTTTGTCTCTTTTGTTAACTATTATATTGCCATTGTCTGGTACATCATAGGTACTTTATCAATAATATTTGTTAAATGGTAGCAGCATCTACCCATAGTCCATCTTTTCACCTGCCACAGTGGAAGATCAGACTCTCCATTTGTGCTTTGAATCCCATCTCCTCTGACCTTCAGAGAGTGTTACTCCTGCATCCTCCTCTCCTGCATCATCATTTTCTCCTTCTTTACTGTATCATTTCCATTAGCATACAACCGTGGTGAGTATATGTATACGTATGCTAAATTCTCTACTGAACCCTTGTTCCCTTCAAGTTACCACCTCATTTCTTTCTTTACTTATAACATATTTTTTCAAGGTATATTAAAGAAGCTTCTGCTTCCTCAGTCTTTGGTCCACTAAGCTCCAGCTGTGCCACTGCCCTAAAGCCATTCCTCAAGTCACCAATGACTTCACATCGCAGATCCAAAGGTCTATTCTTATTTGACTCTAGCTCTCAGCAGCTATCAACTCCCTTAACCACTGCTCTCTCTCTCAAATTTTGTCTCGTGGCCAGTACCTGTATTATAACTGTGCCTGGCAAATAGAGGGCACCAAGTTAACATTTGTTAGATGAACAATTCCCAAATGACTCAGAATCCTGCAGTATCTCAGGGCTATTATCTTGAAGACCAGTTATGATTATAGATGATTTTAGTTGTAAAGGGGAGTCCAGCTCCATGACAATATTGAAGTTTGTGTTTTTAATGTGCCCAAATCATTAATATAAATGAAATAGCTCACATTTTGCTTTTTTCATAAAAATGGAAAATTGAAAATCAACTTTAAGAGATCTACTTATTTGATTTTAATTAACTTAATTTTTATTATAATTTCTTTCTCCCAGATCTAGCTGTCAGCACTTACATGGCAATTCTACTTTTAATATGACAGCTATATCCTTGCACTACTAGATGTTGCTGTAAAACAGAACAGATCCATAGTTCTATAATAAAAAGGAAAGAACACTAGACTTCTTCCTTCCATAAAGTTTTCTCTAATGTTACTAGCTAATGTTATGGGCTAGGTATTAGAGACTTACATTGCTTTTGGAGGTAGGACAAATCAAATTTAAAATATGAAATTCAGCTTTATAAAAGAAAGATCTATTCATTATAACTCAATGAAGTGTGAAAAAAATTTCAAATGGTTCCTTTGGCATCAAGTTTCATCTTTAAGGAATTGAGCTATTTAAATGTCCTTCCAAAAATTATTTAAAATAATGTTTCCTAATGGAGATAAGGATATAAAGTGATTATGCATCACTTACTTTCATTTTTTAGATGCTTCCTACTGAAGTAGAGCATTCTTAATTTACATTTACTATAGGTTGGCAACAGAGAAGGCACTCAATGTATGTTTATTGAGAAAAAAGAATGAATGAAATGAAAAAAACTCATAAATTCTGGATTAACTAGGCATTCACCTCTGGCATTATATTCCACTCAGCAGCCTGCATACATTCCCATTTCCTGTGAGTGACAGTATAAAGAAAAGCTATCATGGTACTGAAGTTCTGCTGCATTTTAGTTTTGCTTGTTTGCAAGTCAGGATTCATAATTCCCAGATATGAAGAAGTTATAATGTTGTTACCCTTTTTTATACACAAAAATGTACTAGTCAGAATTCCCATATTGCCAGTTGTAAAATTTATATGTTGATAAAAGTACTAAGAAAGTGCTAGAGCATTATCAAGAGAATATGGTTAATGCATCTTCATTACTACTAATAACCATGAAAAACATATAGATCAAGTTTATGCAGAGCAATTTTTCATGTGAATAGCTCTTAAAAGGGGATGAGCACTGTTTTCTTTTTTTGAACATTTTGTTTTGTTTTGTTTTTAACCATGTTCTCCCTCATTCAGTACCCACAGCTTCTAGAAGAATGTTTTTTTTTTTTCAAAACAACAACTGAAGGTGATTATGTGTCTTCCGGATATAAGCAATTGTAAGTCATACAGAGAAAGCAATCTGTCCAGAGCTTGTCTGTTTTTCTAGGCATAACAGTTTTTATACCAAAGTTATCTAATTTAGAACTGAAATATGAGCAGCAGAATTCTTCATGTGAAATATTAAACAACTTCCAACAATTATTAATGGCTGTGATGTGTATGACCAAGTCATATGTGCTAAATTAATGAAAATTAATGTAGTTGTCAAAGATCTGATGGACAGTGGGGATTAGATTAGATTAAAGATGGAGTGCCATGTGTTAATAGTGTTGAATAATAAACAGCAAGAGGAATTTGGAGTTAACAAGACATTGAATATCAAATCTAATGAGTAACCAATTTTGTGTAATTGAAGTCTTTCATTACTATTGTCTATCTACTGTTATTAAAAATAGTACTGTTTAGGAGAGATTATTTTAAAATTCTGCCAGGAACTTACTTTTGGCACAATCTCATTTAACAAGTTCAGTCAGTACCAATAGGTGAACTTTCTGAAGATCCAAGAATCTCCTCGAAATACCTGTACCAGCACCCTATTCTGACCTGAATTCAT
Source organism: Mandrillus leucophaeus (assembly GCF_000951045.1). Lineage (NCBI taxonomy): Eukaryota > Metazoa > Chordata > Mammalia > Primates > Cercopithecidae > Mandrillus > Mandrillus leucophaeus. The sequence goes on along the minus strand of NW_012101876.1, from coordinate 2,020,953 downwards.
TGTTGAGCTTATCTTCAGTTTTTAAACACTGGTTTCTCTTCTAGTGAGAAGCATTACTATACAAAGTTAGCAGAGAACACAGTCAACTGATCTCAATTTCTGTGTTGTGTTAATTCATGCCATCATACTGCATGAGCATCTATAGGACAAAGTTGCAAGTATACTAGGATATAAATGTTAAAAAAAACAAAACTACAAATTACCTCATAAAATGTTCTTAAGACCAACACAGTATCTGATATTTCAACTTTAAAATAATCAAATATAACATATTTAAAAAGTAAGTTTTGCATTAATTTCTATTTTTGGTTCCTCACAAGCAGGTGAAGAAATCCCAGGCTACACTGTGAATGAAAACAGGTGATTTTAGCTATCTCTTCCCAGATGTTTATTGCCTACTTGATGTCTTGCAGCCTGGCTTTCTGACCCGCACTCTACTGAAAGAGTTTCTAGGGCCTCCAATGCCTTCATAGTTGCTAGTCATGGCCTGTTTTTATTACATTTCTATAAACTTTCTGAAGCTTTTAAAAAACCATTATCACATTATCACCTCTATAAAAATTCTCCACAACCTTTTCCCTCCTGGATCTACGTATTTACAACATTCTAGTTTATCTCCTTTCTTCCTCTATATTTATTTTTTAGATTTGATAATATCTAATATTTGTTTATTTCACTTTTTCTGCAATAAAATCTTATTAGATGCTTAGCTATACTTTTGAAAAAGAATCACTTCAATTTATTTCAAATTATTTTTCTCTATATTCTAACTTATATACATTTTTGTTATTTCTTTTCCTTGTGTTTTCCAAGGTTGAATACTTCCGTTCATTCATTCAATTATTCATCCTTTATTCTCCCTGTCTTCCAATAAAAGCATTTAAAGCTACATATATGCTTGGTTTTAACAATAGCATGAAAGTTTTCTCTCATTTTCTAAATAGCCTTGTTGGCTCATTTGTTATTTAGGTACAATTAAAAATTTCAGATGGCTGAGTTTGTTTGCGTTTAAATATATTACTTATTTTGATTTATTGAATAAAACAGAAATATTGGAGGAATGGAAGTGGGAAAATGTTTTGATTTTTCAAAAGGACTATGGAAAGGACAAACTAGAAAATAAACTGATGTATATAAATAATTTTACTAATTACTTAGAAATGAATATCTTTTATTACAAGTAGACAGTATGGTTCACTAAAAAGTCATTCCAAGGCAACTTTACTTCTTCATCTGACAGTGTGAAAGGTCTGTTAGATTTTGTTAAGATATGTCAGTACCTGTGGAAATAATGGAGAATAATGCATGTTCAGATATAGTGGGACAATTGTACCCCAAGCATATTGTTCAATATTCTAGCACCCACCAAGTATTACTGGTGATTATATGTGTCTCAGTCTTGGTTCACAGACTTGCTACCAATCCATCTTTTAGGACAGTCATAATTTTCTGTTAATGAGTTGTGTAACCATGAGAGAGTTATTTTATCCCATCTGGACCCAAGTTTCCTCATCCTAAAATAAGGGAGCTGAATTTTATGATATTTTAGGTACTTTTTAGATTGAAAATTCTACAACTTTGTGAACAGAAGAATGAAAATATGTGCTTATGGAATTTCAGACCAAAGGCTAAAGAGACACCCAATATATCAAACAAAAGAATCAAATTTTTAAATGTTTTCAACATAAAGTAAATGATAAATGTTTGAGGTGACAGATATGCTAATTATTCTGATTTGATCATCACATATTGTATCCATGTATGATATAGCACACTCTACCTCCAAAATGTGTACAATTATTGTGTATAAATTAAAAACAGTAGTAAGAGCAAAAAGAAAAAAAGACTAAAAAATTTGCAATTTAAAATAATCTCAACAGGTTAGCATGAAAGATTAAACATAAAATTTAACAAAGATAAATAAAAGCTCACGCAACTATTTTAGAACTTTTTATAATTGCACATTACATACAGAACAAGAAGGCATGGATAACATGAGTTTAAATTTGTAAAAATTCAAAACTCCCAAACATTAATGTTTTGATTGGGTTTGGCTTGGCTGACAAGACTAATATGAGTTCACAGTGATGATACTGAAGAAAACTATGATCCTTGGACTGCATTAATACTAGATGAGTCGTCACACTGCAGAAGATACTGTATAACTTTGGCAATCAGCTTTGGTAATGAATTAATTTCTGAAAGAACTGAGTTGTGTTTATAAATGGAGTGGAACAGTAGAGAAGCTGAAAACTATGCTGAAAGAGGAATGACTGCAAAACCTGAGGAGTAAGTCTTACATACAATACAGTGAGGGATGCCATGAGGGAAAGCAGCCCATTTTTGGTGTGGCTTAGAAATGAGATGAGTTACAAAAGTTAAAAAAGTGAGTTACAAAAGCTATGACACAGGAACTCTTATCTAGTGATATAACGGGCTTCATTTACAAAAGTAAGGGCTCTAATCCTAGAACTGTAGAAGTAGAGATTGAAAAATAATTTTTTTTTTCTTTTTTTTTGGAGACAGTCTCGCTCTGTTGCCCAGGCTGGAGTGCAGTGGCGCCGTCTCGGCTCACCGCAAGTTCCGCCTCCTGGGTTCAGCCATTCTCCTGCCTCAGCCTCCCGAGTAGATGGAACTACAGGTGCCCGCCACCACGCCAGGCTAATTTTTTTGTATTTTTTTAGTAGAAACGGGGTTTCACCGTGTTAGCCAGGATGGTCCCGATCTCCTGATCTCATGATCTGCCCGCCTCGGCCTCCCAGAAAAATAATCTTTAGATACACAGCCCAGTCCTAGTCCTAGTCCTGGCATGCCTGAGAGACAGTATCAAAGGAAAGCCCCTTTCCAACTCTAAGAGTTTATGATCTGCAGTGCCAAATGGCATCTATTGTCACATTTATCACATCACTCAGATAAAAGGACCAAATAACAGGCTTGTATACTAGTATAGGACCTTGAGAAATGTCAGTCAAACCCCATCTCCAAATGAAAATGCCTATGTGCCCTGTGTCCTGAGATTGACCTTCAGTGTCCATTCCATTCCTTCTGCCCTTCTTTTCTCCTCTTTATCTTCCTTCCAAGAACTTTCTTTTCTATTCTCTTCCCTTCTTTCTTCCATAGTCTCATTTTCTTTCTATCATTTTTTCAAATTGTTCTACCTATACTTTTTTCTACCATAACAACATTTAATGTAGTGGGATACTTGGAAAAAGTAAGTTGATGCCACTAAACATATATCTATGTATCTCTGGTTTGGAGAAAGAAACAATATTCTCTTTGCACCCCTGTATACTCCTAACTCTGTCATTATTGATCTGCTGAGTGGATTGTGGTTTATATGTATTTATTCCATGCTTATAGATATCAATCTATTTGGAAACTTAAAACATGCATCAGAGTTGCAACATAATACTTTCAAGATGATTCTAACATCTAAGGTAATAATCAGGATATACTTCTCTTTAAAAATCCTGTAAGTTAGAGGCCAGGTGTGGTGGCTCACACCTGTAATCCTAGTACTTTGGAAGGCCAAGGAAGGATAACTGCTTAAGCCCAGAAGTTCAAGACCAGCCTGGGCGATATAGTGAGACTCTGTCTCTACGGGCGGGGGGTGGGGGGGAGGCGGAAAGCCAGCCATGGTGGTGTGCACCTGTAGTCCCAGCTACTTGAGGGGCTAAGGTGGGAGGACTGCTTAAGCCTGGGAGGTCGAGGCTGTAGTGAGCTGTGATCACACCAGTGCACTCCAGTCTGGGCAACAGAGCAAGACCTGGTCTCAAAAAATCTATAAGCTGAAGGTTTTGAATTCTGTAATAGGAATGTTTCTGAAGTTCTTAATTCTTTAACTTTAAAGTTGAATGTTTCAAATTTACTTCAATGAAAGACTTCTATATCTAATTTTAATTTGCTTGTCATACTGTAAGGTTTGTTATTTTGGAAAGTAAACTCACTCCTCATCTCAAGGAACTCTAGATTCTTAAAGATCTTTATTAAAACTAAATGATGAAGGTTAGCTTGTCAGTACTTACTCCTTAAGAGCTTAATCTGAAGGGAAACATGTTTCTTTCCATCATTTTTTCAAATTGTTCTACCTATACTTTTTTCTACCATAAAAACATTTAATGTAGTGGGAAGAGATTCTGCGATTTCTATTTTGAGAGTGGTAGTTTTGAACTAATTTATTTTCTTACCTGTACCTGAGGGATACGAAATCATTCCCATAAATAACCATGGTTCACACTAGCAGAATCTCTAGAGCATTAGGAATTTTCTGGCCTAGGCCAGAAATACATGAGAAGGGAAGAGAATATAATCCTGAAATGTTCACACGTTGGGAAGTTTTTGCCCTCTTCACCTCTTTTTTCCCACTTTGAGAATCACTATATGTCTTCATAATTTAAAAAAATGCAGCTGCAGTAAACATATACTAAGAATTAACTGTTATGGTTTGAAGGTAGGGGTACAGAAACCAATAAAATATAAAGAAACATTTGAGTCTGCAAAATGAAACAGTTACATTTTAAAATGCAGGCATAGAAAGGAACAGATTAGATGCAGAAAAACAGAGGAATACATTTTTTCTTAATTAAAAAAAACTATAAAACACTGCTGAGAAGTTAAAGACAACCTAACTAAAGGATGAGATGGCCCGTGTTCATGGATTAGATAATTCAATAATGTTTAAGTATCAGTTCTTTCTAAATTGTTATACATATTAAATGTAACTCCAATCAAAATCCCAACAATTTTTATAGAAATTGGAAAGTTGATTGTAAAATTTATATGAAAATGCAAAGGAACTAGGATAGCGAAAATAATAAAAAAGAACAAAGTTGGAGGACTCAGCCTACTTAAAATCAAGACTTGCTATAAAGTTATATAATTAAGCCAGTATGTTACTAGAGAAAAAACAGAGTGCAGAAATGGATCACACATATATGGCCAGTTGATTTTCAACCAAGGATCCTATTTAATTCAGTGGAGAAAGGAAAGACTTTTTAACAAATGATGCTAAACAGTTGGATATCTATCTTTAAAAAGATGAACCTCAACCTTTACCTCATTCTACACACAAAAATTAATTTGAGGTGGATCATAAATTTAAATTCAAATGGTAGAACCATACAACTTTTAGATGAAAACAAGAGAATATCTTTGACTGTACCGTGAAGGGTTAACTCAGCATACCTGTGCTACCCAAAGCCTGTAACTTTCAAAGGACTGGCCCTTGACTGATTCCTGGGAGATAACCTATAAGCCTTTGGAATATCCTGCCTGATAAGAGCGTCTTTGTATATCTGGGCCTTGGGTCACACCAAATGGTTTACCCTAACAGTGGAATTTATGGTAAACACCTGTTTTTGTTCATCTGGGTCCTGGGTCACACTGTATCAGTCTGACCTCTCCATGCCTACATGACTGACTCCCAATAAAAAATCCTGAGGGACTCCAAGGCTTAGGTGAGCAGCCCTACTTGGCAACACTTTGCATGTGTTTTCATACATCTTGCTGGGAGAATTAAGCACTCCACTGGCAGAGGACAACTGAAAGTTTGTACAGGCATATCTCAGTTATTATGAGTTCTGTTCTAGACCACTGTAATAAAGCAAATATCACAATAGTGAATTACACAAATTTTTTGGTTTCCCAGTAAATATAAAAGTGCTGTTTACATTATACAGCAGTCTATTCAGTGTGCAATAGCATTATATCTAAAAAAAAAAAAAAGTAAACATCCTAATTAAAAAATACTTTGTTGCCAAAAGATGCCAATGATCAGCTGAGCCTTTAGTGAGTCTTAAGCTTTTTGCTGGTGGAGGGTCTTGTCTCAATGTTGATGGCTTGTAAATAGTCAGGGTGATAGTTCTTGAATGCTGGGGTGGCTGTGGCAATTTCTTAAAATAAGACAGCAATGAAGTTGGCTACACTGATTGACTCTTCCTTTAAAGAAAGGTTTCTCAATAGCATGTGATGCTATTTGATAGCATTTTGCCCACAGTAGAACTTCTTTAAAATTGGAGTCAATCCTTTCAAACCCTACTGATGGTTTATCAACCAAGCTTATGTAATATTTTAAATGCTTTGCTGTCATTTCAACAATGTTCATAGCATATTTACCAGGAGTAGACTCCGTCTTAAGAAACCACTTTATTCATCTGTGAGAACTCTCCTCATCCATCACAGTTTTATCATGAGACTGCAGCAATTTGGCCACAACTTTACGCTCCACTTCTAATTCTAGTCCCTTTGCTATTTTCACCCTATGCTGTTACTTCCTCCACTGATGTCTTTTTTTTTCTTTTTTTTTTTGACAAAGTCTCACTCTGTCGCCCAGGCTGGAGTGTGGTGGTTCAATCTCTGCTCACTGCAACCTCCGCCTCCCGGGTTCAAGCGATTCTCCCGCCTCAGCCTTGCGAGCAGCTGGGACTACAGGCGCCCGCCACCACACCCACCTAATTTTTGTATTTTTGGTAGAGATGGGGTTTCACCCATCTCTACCACGCCCGTTGGCCACGCTGGTCTCGAACGCCTGACTTCAGGTGATCTGCTCGCCTCCGCCTCCCCAAGTGCTGGGATTACAGGCGTGAGCCACCACGCCCAGCCTGATGTCTTGAATCCCTCCAAGATGAGGGTTGAAATCAACTTCTTCTAAAATCAACTTCAAACTCTTGTTAATGTTGATATTTTGACATCCTCCCATGAATCATGAATGTTCTTAATGGCATCCAGAATGGTAAATCCTTTCCAGATGGTTTTCAATTTACTTTGCCCAGAACCATCAGAGGAATCACTATCTATGGCAGCTATAGCCTTATTAAATGTATTTCTTAAATAATAAGGCTTGTGAGTCAAAATTACTCCTTGATCTGTGAGCTGCAGAACAGATACTGTATCAGCAGGCATGAAAATAACATTAATCTCCTTGATTAATGCTTGGGTGCAAGCTCTTGGGTGACCAGGTGCACTGTGAGTGAGAAGTAGTACTTTGAAAGGAATATTTTTTTCTGAACGGTAGGTCTCAACAGTGACATAGAGAGACAGCTTGCCCTTTGAAATTTTGAAGCCAGGCACTGATCCTCCTCTCTGGCTATGGAAGTCCTTTGTAGCATCTTCCAGCAGAAGGCTGTTTCATCTACACTGAAAATCTGGTGTTCAGTGTAGCCAGCCCCCTTTATCAATTATCATAGCTACATCTTCTGGATTACCTGCTGCAGTTCCTGTATCAGTACTTGCTGCTTCACCTTGCACTTTAATGTTATGGAGACAACTTCTTTCCTTAAATCTTCTTAATCAATCTCTGCTAGCTTCCAACTTTTCTTCTGCAGCTTCCTCACCCCTCTCTGCCTTTACAGAATTGAAGAGTTAGGGCCTTGCTCTAGATTAGGCTTTGGCATAACGGAATGTTGTGACTCGTCTGATTGTCTATCCAGACGACTCAAACTTCCTTCATATCAGCAATAAGGCTGTTTATTTTCTTATCATTCATGTGTCCACTGGAGTAGCACTTTTAATTTCCTTCAAAAACTTTTCCTTTGCTTTCATGATTTGGTTGTTTGGTACAAGAGACCTAGTTTTTGACCCATTTCAGCTTCTGACATGCCTTCCTAACTAAGCTTCAACATTTCCAATTTTTGATATAAAGTGAGAGATGTGTAACTCTTCCTTTCACTTGAACACTTAGAAGCTATTATAGGGTTATTAAGTGGTTTGAATGTGTTTTCCCTCCAAATCTCATGTTGAAATGTGGCCTCCAGTGTTGACGGTGGGGCCTAGTGAGAGGTATCTGGATCATGGGGGTGTATCCCTTATGAATGGCTTGGTGCCATCCCCTTGGTGATAAGTGAGCTCTTGTTCTGAGTTCACACGAGATCTGGTTGTTCAAAAATGTGTAGGACCTGCCCCTTCTTCTCTTGCTGGACATGCCTGCCTGCTCCCCCTTCGATCAAGAGTAAAACTCCCTGAGTCCTCCCTAGAAGCCCAGCAGATGCTGGCACCAGGCTTGTACAGCCTGAAGAACTGTGAGCCAATTAAATATCTTTTCTTAATAAATTACCCAGCCTCAGGTATTTATAGCAACACAAAAATGGCCTAATACAGCCTAATTTCAATATTACCAAGTCTGAAGGAATAGGGAGGCCCAAGGAAAGGGAGAAAGATGAGGAAAGAGCCAGTTGGTGGAGCAGTCAGAACACACACATATTTGTTGATTAAATTTGCTGTCTTATATGAGTACAGTTCACGGTGCCCCAAAACGATGACAAGATTAACATCAAAGGTCACTAATTACAGATCATCATAACAGGTATAATAGTGAACATGTATGAAATAGTGCTCGAATTACCAAAATATGACAAAGTGAGCACATGCTATTGAAAAAACAGTGCTGATGGACTTGCTCAGTGCAGGGTTGGTACAAACCTTCAATATGTAAAAAATGCAATAAAATGAAGTGTGCTTGTAATAATACCCAGTTACCCAGTTACCCAGTGCAATTCAGTTAGAATTGCCCTTGACTCCTGTTTTTCTCTTACATTACATATCGAGTCCATCAGCAAATGCTAGTCAAAATATATGCTGAAACAAATCACTTTTCTCTCTCTGCGCTGCCAATACCATGTTACCTTATCATTGCTAATCTTGCTGCTCACCTCCTAACTAGTCTCTGTTTCCTCTCCTCCTTATAGACTATTTTCCACACAGCAGTCAGATTAATTTAAGTCAGATTATATCATTCCACCATTCAGCCCTTCGGTGAATTCCCAAAAATCTTAGGATAAAACCATAAGCCTTTTCAATGGCCTGTAAGGCAAGCCCTACATGATCTAGCCTCCTACTATCTCTCCAACCTCATTTACTACCAATGTGATTTGCTACCACCCTCGCCTGTTGTTCACTGGGCTCTAGCCATACCGGCCTGCTGACTATTCCTCAAGCACAGAATCATTTTTCCACTTCAGAAGCTTTGTACTTGCATTTCCCTATAACGGGAAATGTTCTTCCCCAAGAATCCATGTGGCACATTCACTATTCAGTCTCTGTTCAAACAGTATCTTTTCAGAGACACTCACTTTGACTACTTTATTTAAAACAATGAACTCCTTTACTCTGTCTCCTTGCTTTGTTATTGGTTTTGTGTTTTTTATAGAAATTCTCACTTCCTGATGTTATTTTTAGCTTTAAAAATTATTGTGGTATATTTTGATTGTTTCTTGCATTAAAATATAAACCCAATGTTTGTCTTGTTGGCACTAAATCCAAGAATTGCAAACAGCACAAATAAACATTTACAAGGCAGTTCAAATACATGAAAATTGAAGCAACAAAAAGTCTCACCTTTCTTATTAGCACCTTTCCTATTAGCAAGTTAATAATTAATAAGCAAGCACTGGTAAAAATTCCTGGATTTCCTTAGTTACCAGTGAGGGAGTATGAATGGAAATAAGCTTGATAATCTTACCAAAGAGTTCTTCCATTTCTATATGCAACCCTTATAACCCATATTATTCCCTGGTGATTTGTTCATCATGGTCCACTCTTTTATCTGTGGTAAAAGAAACCACTGTAGCTGTGGAACCATTGATCAAGTTCCTGTTTAGCTATTTAAGGCCTACGATGCTTTCACCAGGCTTGGCTCTTTAGCCATAATTGGCCCTGCTACTATTTTCTTTGCTGTTTGGAGGCTATTAAAAAGTTGGTGCATTGGGGCTGTCATGCAAGAGGAGAAGTAATGATGATCTAGAGGGAATATATATACTCATGGGAAACCCGGCCCCCAACCAGAAGCGCTTAGGAAGTAGAGGTTAGACAAGGGATAGGCACACACATGGAAAGCAGGGGGCTAATACCTGCTACATCTATGGCAATGGGATTTTATTTGTGTTGCGTATCCAAATAAGGAAAGAGGATGCAAAGATGACATGTGATTTCATGGATAAGAATATCTCTAAAAATCAAGAAGCCTGATTTCTCTTCTCTGCTTCACCATGGATTGCTATAATTAAGTCTTTAAAAGCAACTGCCTAGGTATTTTAGTGATAGATTTTCCATTACGTGTACGGATAATATTCACTGTGCTCAGATTTAACTTACTTGCACATTTCTTTTTAAAAATGGGAATTGACATTTTCCTATTCATTCAAAAAGCTTGGAATGACAGTTTAACACTAAGATCTCATTCTAATTTTGTCCTTAAACAACCAGAAATTGCTGCTATTAAAAAAGTACATTTAAATTGTGACCAGTCTTCAGAAAGATCTATCTAACTTATTTAAGAATCTGTGACTACTGAAATGTTCAATTGAATAGTCACAGAACAGAACTTCATATTTTTTAAAGTCTGCAATCTCCTATGCTAAGAGTAGAATCTCATATTTTCTTTATTCCAGAACATTCATGGATTTTCTGTTTTGAAAATGACACAACACAATTTTTCAAAATGTGTAATTCTTTCTCCTATGAAGAGGTGATGAAATAAATGGTAGCTGAGCTGTCAGTACTGCCTCAAGAGTATGTCACTTTATCTAATGATGGCTTTTTACAGACTCCACAGCTATAGGTCTTTCAACTTGCTTAAGCAATTTTATACAACCAAAATCAGGTATTTCATCTGATTATATTAGGCCTTAACAGAGATGGAAGAAACCAAGATTAGTTCTTTGATCTCTCACTCCAGCAGATCAAAATAACATTCTCTGTGCTAACTCTCCCAGTTTTCCTCTGCCCTCTGACAGAGCCTAATAACTTCATTGATACTGATGATGAAAGATTCCAGAATTTTAATTCTGGCATGTAGGTCCTCTGTAGAAGGCTGCTAGTCAGGACCCCTGCCTGACATATAAGAGGAAGCCAGGATCTAGGGAAAGAAGATTCTTATTAGGAGGGTTTCCTGGGCATTTAAGATGTATCCACATTCCTCAGTAGGATTCCATGCATCTATGGAGTAATGGTAACTATTTTACCGCAAGAAAGCCTAGCAGCCAACAATTCCCCATCTCTACCAGGGATCAGGATGTGCCTCAGCTTAGGAGTGCTCCTCTCAGGGGCTGGCCTAAGCAGAATGTCCTGGAAAAGTGCAGTTTCCCAGGGTGCACAAAGATTCTTCCAATGACTATAATCTTATACTAGAATCTGAGCTCTGTGAGAACAGGCACCACATCTATCTTTTTCACTGATGTTCTCTCAATATCTGGCACAGAGAAGAAATTAAAGTATTTGTGAAATGAATGAATACTTGTTAGCTTCAATTGTGGAGTAACCCATATGCCTAAGAGTGGTATCTTACATAAGTCTAAACATCCTTGATGTCAGGGTGTGGGTCTTAGAATCATCATATTCCCAGGGCCTAGCACAGTGTCTGGCACTGTGTATAGTATTCAATAAATATTTAGTTTAATGATTGAATAAATACATACTGTTTTGAAACCTAAAAAGCATCATAAGATTCTCCTGAATAACTTCCATTTTATATGGTCAGCAAGATTTTTTAAAGGTTTAGTTCTATTTACTTACAAAATGACAGTATTTTTTCCAGATGTTTTATTGCTAAATTACAGTAAAGAAATAATATGCTAATAATGTTCTCCAAGCCATGAAGCCAAGGAGTCCATGGCTATCAATATTAGTAATGCGTTTATCAGAATTTGAAAGGACACTGACGGCTATATAAATGCAACTTTATGCTTCTTTGTATTCAAATAACTAAGCGTTTGTGGTGTAAAATCATCTATATCTAAAGTACTCTTTCTGAAGAGAGTTGTTAATTCTTAACCAATTTAGGTAAAATAGTAACACTGTCTCCTATCTAGTCCAGAGCAAATACATCTTTTTCTTTTAATAAAACAAAACTTAGGTATAATTTATATATAATATACAGATCTTAAATGTTCAGTCTGATGAGTTTTGACACTTGTGTATACCTGTATAACCACCATCCCAAATAATACACCTAGAAAGAACATTTCTATTACTCACAAATTCCTTCGTATCCCTTTAGAGTCAATTCCAAACCCTCATCCTGAGGTAGCTACTTTCTGATTTCTAACACCACATGCTAGTTGCCCATTCTTGAGTTTCATATATATGGAACAATACAATATTCACTCTTCTCTGACTAGTGTTTTTTGTTCAGCATAATGTTTATGAGATGCATGTATGTTATTGCATATAGCAGTATACTTAACCCTTGAACAACACAGGTTTGAATTGCGCGGGAACACTTACATGCAGATATTTTTCAACCAAATGCAGAGACAGGGATGTGAAATTCATGTATATAGAAGGCTGACTTTTCATATATGCAGGTTTCTATATGAGAGAGCCGACTATGAGACTTGAGTATGCATGGATTTGGGTATATGCAGGTGGTCCTGGAACCAATTCCCCCAGGGACAACTCTAGTTCATTCCTTTATAGCTGAGTAGTATTCCATTATTTGAGTGTACCACAAATTGTTTATCTGGTCTCTTGTTGACGGAGACTGGGTTATTTCCAGCTTTGGGGTATTATGAATAAGGCTGCTGTGAACATTCTGTTTTGATGTTGTTTGTTGTGGCTTTTGGATATGTGTTTTTATTTCCCTCGGATAAACCCTTAGAAATTAAACTGCTATATTATAGGATATATGTTTAACTTCATAAGATATTACCAAACTATTTTACAAAGTAGTTATACCTTTTCTACTCACATCAGGAATATACAAGGGTTCTAATTGCTCCACATCCTTGCCAACATTTGCTACTGTCAATTTTTTATTTTATTTTATCCATTATAGTTGGTTTGAAATTGTTCCACATCCTTGCCAACATTTGCTACTATTTTTTATTTTATTTTATCCATTATAGTTGGTGTGAAATGTTATCTCATTGTGGTTTAATTTGCATTTTCCTGATGACTAATGTTGAACATCTTTTCATAGCATATTGATCATTTTTATATCTTCTTTTGTGAAGAGCTGTTCAAGTATTTTGCCCAAGTCATATTTTTCCTGACATACAAAAATTCTTTATATATTTGGGATATATGTATTAAAAATATTATCCCCAAGTATGTGACTTGCCTGTTCTTTTTCTTAATGGCATATTTTCATGAACAAATAACCTTAATTTTAAGTTCATTTTATCTATCTTTTCTAGTGCTTTTTGTTTCATGTATAAGAAATCTTGCCTACCCTTTGTCTTTACCGTGGGGGGGGGGGGTTCCCAAGACTACCAATTAGGTTTGATGATTTACTAGAAGAAAAAGCTGTTACATTCATTCCAGATTAAGGCCAAGAAAGGAAAAAGGTTGGAGTCAAAGAGAAACAAGTTTGGTATTTATTTGTGAGAAACACTGTGGGCATAACAGACATGTGAGTGTGGGAGTAGAATCAACAGTTCTGTTTGAAAAATACTAAATTTAAGCTGCATATGGGACATCCAAGAGAAAATATTTATTAAGTAGCAAGGGATGGGTAAAACCGAAGACATAAATTAAGGACCCGTCAGCCACAGATGATGGTCTGTAAGGCCATGAACTGAGTTGAAATCCTCAAAGGAATGAGTATAGAGAAGAAAAGTAGTGTGGGGTTGGGGCTGTTTTAATATCTGGAGGAAGAAGAGGATTCAGCAGACCATGGCAAGAAATGGAATGGCCACTGAGATAGGATCTTGTGTTACTTTTTTGGAGATGAAGTCTCCCTTTGTCACGCAGGTTGGAGTGCAGTGGCGCCATCTCCGCTCACTGCAAGCTCCGCCTCCTGGATTGAAGCCTTTCTCCTGCCTCAGCCTTCGGAGTAGCTGGGACTACAGGCACGTGCCACCACTCCTGGCTAATTTTTTGTATTTTTAGTAGAGACGGGGTTTCACCATGTTGGCCAGAACGGTCTCGATCTCCTGACTTTGTGATCTGCCCGCCTCGGCTTCCCAAGGTGCTGGGATTACAGGCGTGAGCCTCTGCACCCGGCCAGATCTTGTGTTTCTTATTGAACTGCCTAAATTCTTCATACATTAATGATATTATATTTTGTCAGTTACATCCACCACAAATATTTTCCTAATTTTTGATTTGTCTTTTGATTCACTTTATTTTTGACCTATCTACTTTAAAATATGTGTTGTATAGTAAAATCCATTAGTTGTTCCTTTGTGTTTTTCTCCATTACTTTTAAGGTTAAAAAGTCTTCACACTATTATTTGTCAATTAAAAATTTAAAAGTAAGATTTCGGGCGCGGTGGCTCACACCTACAATCCCAGCACTTTGGGAGGCCGAGGCAGGCAGATCATGAGGTCAGGAGATGGGGACCATCCTGGCTAACACGGTGAAACCCCATCTCTACTAAAAAAATACAAAAAATTAGCTGGGCGTGGTGGCGGGCGCCTGTAGTCCCAGCTACTCGGGAGGCTGAGGCAGGAGAATGGCAGGAACCCAGAAGGTGGAGCTTATGGTGAGCTGAGATTGCCCCACTGCACTCCAGCCTGGGCGACAGAATAAGACTCCATCTCCAAAAAAAAAAAAAAAAAAAAAAAAAAAAATTTAAAAATAAGATTTAAAAGTCTTCAAGCAACTATTGGTCAGATAGGCACTTGCATTTTTATTTTTTGTTTGCTTGTTTCAGTGCACTTTGGAATTTATTTTTGTGTGTGGCTGATACTTTTTCAAAGATTTGCCAATTTTCCTAGCACCGTCTATTAACTATTTCCTTACTTACTGAGCTGTGACGTCTGCTTCAATTACTACATTTTATTTAGTTCAATTTCAATGTTAAGCTTTGCAATTGCAAAAGGATGACAAAAAGTCTTCCTTCTAATCTTCAAGAGATACTTTGCACAAGAATCTTAATGTGTTTACAAGGAAATATATAAAACAAAACCAACATTTTGTGCAAGAAAAATGTGGGTAGAGAAGGCTAAAGAGAAGAAAATCAAGAAGGGGAGAAAAGAATGGGTACAATACATTTCCGGTGGTGGAGAAAAAGGTGTTGGAAATATTTCAAAAAATTCATATAACAAATATGTGTTGAGTGCCTTCCCTATACCAGTCATCATTGTCCTAGGTGCCATGAAGTGGTGAGTAAGACAAAATACCTGCCCTCAGGGGCTTAGATTTTAGTGGAGAAGTTGGGGAGACAGATTATAAATACACAAATGAATTATATAACTTCAGTTCATGATGATGGGATAGAGTGAATAGGGGAGGTGAAGACAGGCAAGGAGGTTAAGAGTGGCCTCTCTGAGATGACATTTAGGCTGAGCTTTAAATCATGAAGAGGCATGGGAAGATGCGGGTGGCAGAAGAGCTCTAGCAGGAGGGAAGAGTTAGGTGCAAAGGTCCTAAGCAAGGGCAAGAAACAGAGAAGGCTGATGTGGCTGTAGCATGAGAGTGAAGAGGAGAGAGTGGAAGGAGATAAGGTCAAAGAGATAGGAAAGGGCTTCAGGAAGAAGACTAGATTGCCAGGGGCAATAGGAAGTCTTTGGAGATGTTTATGTAGAGGTATGATATAACCTGTTATAAATTGACATTTACTTGGCTGTTGTGTAAAAAATAATCTTGTGGGGGTTGGGAGGGAGAGGAAGACAAAGGATTCCAGCTAAAAAGGTCTTGTATAAAGAAAAAGACTAACATACTTTGTTCTTTTAAACATAACAAAACTAAATATTTGACATAATGGGAAGAGATATAATTGACTAGGGTGTAAGATTACTGAAGGCAGGGATTTTGGTCTGGGTTTTTACTGGGCATTTCGTGTGTTTAAAATAACCAATCTGGCAGTTGTGTTGAATGATCAACTGACTATAGCGAATAAATTTTTATTTGTGTAACAAGATTCAGATGAAATGAACAAACAGAAAAGAGCTTCAGACAAGTCTCATGGGCTACAGAACTGGTCTCATAATTGCACAGTACATCAATATATGGGGCAAACAGATTTCAATCAGAGATGGCTAATTTTATAACAACATTACACTAAGACAAGGTTCAAATTTCAAGTTTAAATTTAGCCATTTTGTTGTAAACTTCTTCTTATCCCTTAGAATATGAGTTCCTATGCAGCAGGAATTATAACTTATTTTTAACTCTCCAGTAACAGCAGAACACATTGTGTATATGTATTCCATAAATGTATATTTAGGCTGTTGGAATTCTACTGAAGAAAAGCTAACACATAGGCAAAATGCTTGAGGAAGAAAATTCGGACAACTTGGCAGCATTTATCATTACTAACATTTTAGTCTTCCAGAGTAAACTTTGAAATTACATTCTAATTTGAAATGGTTCTGGTTTGACAAGTTAACTCTTGAGACATCTCAATGTAGTATTATGAAAGAACAAAACCGTTCATCAACCCTTTCTGCCATGTTAATTTCTTTGAAAAGTAGGATTTTAATGTTTTTTATTCCTACAGTGACCCTTAAAATTTCTATGTATGCAATCACAAACGTACACACAAGATGCATTTATAAGCTTATTGTGTAGTTCTAAAGACAGTTGGGAAACACATTTTTAATTTTGTTACTGAAATAATTTAAAAATATATTATAAAGCTGCCTCTTTTCAATCAACAGCAAAAATCTAGAAAGAGATTATACAAGTAGGCACAATTTATGCAAGTTTATTCATGTTAGAAAAATGAAGTTGCCTAACTTCAAATTGTAACAAGTACTCTTATATTTATTTTTCATCTTACCATTGATGTCAATATATAGCATTTTCTTATGCCTTTAAAATAACTTGGGTAATTTATTTAACAAAGATTCCTTATGTACATTAGCCATTGATACGCTAAAATCTGGAAAATTGTTTTCAGCAATGTGGAAAAGTTCCTGATGATCTCTGAGACTACCCTTGTGATTTATAACTATCACCAGAAAAAGGGGACTTACCGGCTTTTATTCATGAGGTCGGCTCCTCGTGCTTTGTAGTAATCTAAATTTGGATGGAATTGATAAGTCACTGGTCTTGGATTTCTCTAAAACAAAAAAATACATTTTTAAAAAGCTAGTTAAATGATTTAATCCATTAACATATAAGAGAACAGCAATGATTATTTTAATATTCCTTCAGAAAAGAATACATATAATATAAAGTTTAATAATTTAGTGTGATTGGGTTTTGCTTTCATTAAATTATGCCTTAGCTTTGATTAAACATAAAAATTATTTTTTCCTCTCTCATAGTTAACATAGATTTATTCATCATTGGATTTCTGATGACTTCAAAATAAAACTTTCAAATGTAACTTTCCTAAAAATATGATGAATAAAATTAGAATAAAATCTAAAAACTATATGAGATGTAACACAACCACAAACTATGCCAAGGGACCGAAAGACACAAGGTGTCAAGGTAACTGCATTTCCGGGGAAGAGAAAATCATTAGTTTTTTATGACTAGAATGCTAAATGTGTCCACTAGATGGCACACTGAGACTTTCTTGTTCCAAAATGAGTTATTTCAGAACTCAGCAATTCTTTTAAAGTTAGCAATTTCTATGTCATCTATCCTTATTTATGAGTTTAATAAATGCCAATATGCCAGATAGTACAAATATTACCAGGATAACCATTACAATACAAAAGCAAATTGACCGATGTACATTTTCATAAAAGCAGCAAACACACTGCCCTTTCTAGAATGCAGCATTATTTATAAACATTGCAGAAATGTCGTTGAATCATTAGGTCCACTGTGTCTGTTTAAATGTGTTGCTATTACTTAAACGTATCTATTATTTAAATGTATCAAGTCCCTCACAGGCAAGTGAAAATTAAACAAATATACTTCTGTTTTACAAAAACTAATCATGTTTACAGCATAATTTAAATGAATACTATAATCTCTAAAATGTTAAATTACATATATTTACCATAAAAAGTTTTTAAAACCTTATAAATAAATGTGTTCTCATGTTTACCTGGGAATATAATTCAAGTTAATAATTGGGTTTTTGAACAAAAGCAGGCACTTCCTTTGAGATACGTATGTGGACATGGAAAAGCTGCATATTATCTCAATAGAAAATTACCAATATGCTTAGATATCAATCCTTGGAGACATAATTCCAAGACACTGATACACTTGCATGCAGGCACGGGGGAGTTGCAGGGGGATATAATTGCTAAGGTTAAATAGTTTGAAATTCATCAAGCTAACAAGCCGCATTTAATGGCCATGATGGACCTTTTCTTTTTCTGCTGAAAAGAGAATATTTACACAGCTCAACCCTTTCATATCTCTTCCAAGCCAGCCCTAATCATCTGACAAAAATGACAATCCCTTGATTTAGCTCCAGCTACTACTCCACTGGTTTGGTATTCAACACAGTTCTACAATAATCAAATCTGAATTGCCTTGATGAAGATAACTGATGCTTCCATGACTACCATACTATTAAGTCTAACAGTGCAACTTTTTCTCTCTCTAGGAATTACATAGGTTTTCTCATGGTAGCTGATGACAACCTGGACCCAAGTATAATGGGAAAATAAAATAGAGGTTAAGGCTACTGGCAGACTGACAGTACATTCATGATGTATTTTAAAAATTAACTTTCGCAGGACTATCCCTCATGACTAATTTTGTTCTTTATTCTTAGTACCTGGAAATACATTTTGTTTTTGCTAATAAAAAAAGAACCTTTTTTTCTGACTTCCAACAAACTAATAAAGGATTATGTTACTTTTTGCCATAAAATAATGAAAGAAGGGATCACATGGAGCAATTACTTGAAACATCTTTATGAAGAAATGACAAGCAATTCAAGACACAGAGTGCTGATCTATCTAAGCACTTAAAGCCATTATTAGGAATAATGATCTAACTTGAACATATAAATGAGGCTCAAGTATTGCTTTCACTGAGGCATATTTAAATTCCTAGGAGACTTACTGCTATCAAAGGGAGAGGTAGTTTAAAGTACCACTGTACTGGAAACAAAAAAAAGAATCAAAAGATGATGTTGAAAAACAGCATTTGAAATGTTAAGAAAATAAAATCAGAGGTTATGGCTGAAAGTTATTCTTTTCTGTTGGGAAGACAGTGATGTTTCTAAAACATAAGTATACAGACATATAGATGGATCTAGACAAACACCGTCCAACAGTGGGTCACAAATATAAATTTCATCTATAATTTAAAATGTTCTAGTAGCCACATTTCAAACAGAAAATAAAAAGGAAACAAGTGAAACTAAATGTGATATTTTATTTAATTCAGTCTATCTAAAATATTATGATTTTAACATGTAATCAACATATAGAGTTATTAATGAGATACTTCACATTGTTTCTTTTGTATAAAGTCTTTGAAATCCAGTGTGTATTTTATACTTACAGCACATCTCAATTTGGACTAGTCACACTTCAAGTGCTAAACAGCCACATGTGGCAAGTGGCTACTGTACTGGACAGCATAAAATGAAACATCTGAAACACCTGTACACCACTGCATGGCTATAAAAATCAACATCTAGACATGAACAATAAAAAGGATACCAATACTTTTATACGTTAAGATTCAGTAAGTATAGTTCTTCAATTTACCTATAATTCTTCTCTTTCAATTAAGTTAATTTTATCTCTATTAAATAAGGTTTTAAAAAGTTAAGGAATTTTGGAATACCATCTCAACAAATAACAACCAAAACAAAACCAAATTAAAACTAGGTAACATGTTCAAATCATTGTTAAAAATATATATATAAATGTACATATGAAGATAAATGGATAGATAACTGCGACGTACCAAAATGTTATCAATGGTTTCCTTAGGGGGACAAGATTAAATGAGCGGAATTCTCACTTTATGCAACGGAAATATTTTAAAAGAGATACTTGCTCCTCTTTTTTTTGTCGGGGGGAGGTAGGGGGGAGACAGCGTTTCATTCTGTTGCCCAGGCTGGAGTGTGGTAGTGCTATGTTGGCTCACTGAAGCCTTGACATCCTAGGCTCAAGTGATCCTCCCACCTCAGCCTCCTGGTAGTTGGGACTACACGCATGCACCAACATGCCCAGCTAATTTTTATATTGTTTTGTAGAGATGGGGTTTTGCCATGTTGCCCAGGCTAGTCTTGAACTCCTGGGCTCAGACGATCCACCCACCTCAGCCTTCCAAAGTGCTGGTATTACAGGTGTGAGATACCACGCTTGGCTAATACTTGCTCTTCTTAAAGGAGTTTTTTTTTTTCTTTTTTCAAATACAACTTTATAAAAATATGATGATTTCTAATCTTTAAAGTTCTGGAATCTTCTCTAAAATATAAGAGCTACTAGAACTATACATGTAAAACTCTATATGTAAGAAAGACCAGACCCCATGAAAACTGTGATTTCTCATTGTGTAGAACATGTTATGTCAACACTTTAACATTATGTCTTCATTTGTATTAGAACAATTGGCAATTACAGTCATGTGTTGCTTAATGATGGGGATACGTTCTGAGAAATGTGTCATTAGGTGATTTCATCATTGTGTGAGCATCATAGAATATATTTTACAAAAACCTAGATGGTATAGCTTATTACACACCTAGGTTATATGATATAGCTCATTTACCCCAGGCTACAAACCTGTGTAGCATGTTACTGTACTGAATACAGTAGACAGGTACAACACAATGGTATCTGTGTACTTAAACATATTTAAAAAGAAAAGGTACAGTAAAAACATGGTATTATAATCTTATGGGAGCACTATCATATGTGTGGTCTGCTGTTGACCCAAACGTCATTATGCAGTGCATGATTGTGTTTTAAACTCATTTTCACACAGTCAGGACTTCAACTATCATGAGCATTCCCTAAACAATGGATATTTTTAAATGCGTTTGTTTTGGGGAATTTTCCTTTGGAAGATAGCAAAATGGTAATCATATCTTAACTCACATTAGTCTGTGTACAGAGGAATACCAATTATGTTCCATGTTCTGGGAAGTTTATATAACTATACATAATGAATGCAGGCTGGGTGCAGTGGTTCATGCCTGTAATCCCAGAACTTTGGGAGGCTGAGGTAGGAGGATTGCTTGAGGCCAGAAGTTTGAGAACAGCCTGGGCAAAATCGCAAGACCACAGTCTCAACAAAAAACAAAAAAAATTAGCTGGGCATGGTGGTGCATGCTGCTGAGGCAGGAGGATCACTTGAACGCAGTTTGAGGCCGCAGTGAGCTATGATCATGCCACTGTATTCCAACCTGGGTGACTGCGAGATCCTATCTCTTAAAAAGTAAGACAGTCAAGTATGGTGGCATATACCTATAGTCCCAGCTACTTGGGAGGTTGAGGTAAAACAGCTTGAGCCTGGGAGGAGGTTGCAGTGAGCTGAGATTGTGTCACTGCACTCCAGCCTGGGCGACAGAATGAGACCCTGTCTCCAAAAAAAATAAAATAAAATTAAATTAAATTAAAAAGGAAGGAAGAAAGAAAGAAAAAAGAAAAGGGCAAAAATCACATATTCAAATTCAGTTCATCCTGGTTTACCATGCCTTTCCTAGGCCAACCAGGATGGGCCTGAAGTAAGTCTTTCACAAGATTTCAGTTTCTTAACTGCCCAAGTATTACTCAACTCTTTGTTAATGTTGTTGAAGCTCTATTTAAAGCTTTTTCTTCAGCATTTTATTTTATAGCAATATAAGAAGAATGCTGAACACATTCTTAAAGTCTGAAGACTTTAAGGTATCTTCAAGTCTTGTGGACAAAGTGACATACAGAAGCAGAATTGACAGTGGTAGATGCGAGTGTTCTAGAAGAAACAATATGCAAAAAACAAATCAAAACTAGACAAAACTCATGCTATGCTTCTGACTTTCCAAAATGCTTTTGTTAATTTAGCATGATCACAAAATCGACTTACAATAATGCTTAAATAACAGAGATCAAAATAAGAGATAAAAACTGAAATCGATCTAAGTTATAGTTAACTTTGTTCACTTCTAAAGTATATATTGTATGATAGTAGACTGCTCCTTAATATAATTTTAGGTAAAACAAACATTCTGTCCAAGAATGAGTTTGACTTTGGATGGTGAACAACTCCCCTTGGCCATACTCTGCACTCTGTAATGGAAGTCTGTAGATAAGCCGACCTACCTCCTCTTTGCCACTCTTACCCCTATAGCAACATTTCAATATTCTAAGTTCAAACTCATTTTGTTATGATAGTATAAAAATATTTATATGCTAATTCACACTAAGCCTAACTAAATACTAGATGCTACAAGAAGTACACATAACTATAAGGTGGTAGATATTTCCCTTGTACTGAGTCTGGAGAAATCAAACTCATCCAACAAAGGTAATTACAAATAGTACTTTCTGGACTGATTCCCTAACTCCTGTTCTTCACTCCAAGGTGATATCTCCATTTGAATCATCAAATAGAGACTACAGAAGGAGAAGTCTCATCTTGCTATGAACAGCACAGGATATTTCAAAGGACTGGCTATTTATAAGTATCGGCAGAACTGAAAAGAGCAAAAGAATATCAATTCCAGTGATGCCTGTCCTAATTTATTAAAGTACCAGTAGGAGTTAATGTAGAGGTGAAGTTATACGTTGAAAACACAAGGACTAGGGTAAATGTAACAGCACTCGTGTGCTCTAGAGTCGGGCACAAGGTGCCTGATAGGTGACGCAAGGGATCAGGAATCAGTGAGGGTTGTACTCAGATTCCTGCTCCATCTATTACCAGTGGAGCAACTGTAAGGAGTTAGTTACATTCCTAGCTCTAGCTTACTCATCTGCAAAACTGCAGAAAGGATTAATTGACACAATGAGAACTAAGTCCCCAGCACAGTACCAGGCACTTGATAAGAACTCAATGACATGATTACCTTTTGATACCACTGAGCACTGACAGACATGAATCAGAGGGCAGATCTGACAGTCTGACTACCTGAAATTCATGATAACAAATAGGTGGAAAAAGTGATGCTTCATACTTCAAATAGTTATACATGAATTTAGGATAGATTTTGACAAGCATTATATTTTTTAAAGCAAAAACACATAGAAAAAATATGAATGCTGGATCTCATGTGAGGAGAAAGGCTGTCTTATTTCTCAGAATAGGAGCACATAGGTTTACTAATATGAAAAAGGTGTAAAATCATACTATTAAGGCAGCATTTGTTTGCTAGCATATGAGAATATAACAATCAAAGTGATTTCCTGCAATATGTCCAAATTATTATCATTTTTATAGCTTATCGAGTCACAATTTTTACATTAAACTGACAAAGTTCTATAGTACTTGTTTAACAGAAAAAAAGTATTTACAGTATAATGTATGTTTGGCATGAAGAAAAGAAAATATTTGACAAATTAAGAATTACTTAGTTTTCTTTCCCTTAATACTTGCTACCAACCCTTAATTTTTATAACATGCTAGATTACAAAAGGGGAAAAATAAAGCTCGGAAGGAGAAACAGCACTGTAAAAATATGTCGAACGTTCCTCTTTGATGAAAAATGAGACCCTTATTTTAGTGAATATGTTATTGCCTCAATGCTGGGGGGAAAGCAACCGTCATTAGAAAAACGAATTGCTCAGCTGTTTATAAGAGAAAAGCTCTGGGGGAATTTCTCAGGACCCTAAAGGCAAAGCATTACAGGGTTATGCAAACATATGTTGCAGGTGTTTTAGGGGAGACAGGTGGGCAAACCTCAGCCATGGAAGAGGAGTTAGTTTAATACGCTGTAACTGAAATGAGATAACCTAAATGCATCCAAGTGCAGAGATGCCATGGCACGCGTGAACTAGAGCTGCAGAGCAAAAACTCTCCCTAAAATAATTATCTTGTTAGTGCCAAGCAAACAGAATTTTTCTCTTCTTATAGTTTTATAGAAAACAAACACTGCCAATTACTTTTTTATTTTTTTAACTAAAGGTATTTTAAACCTGGAACAAAGAACAGCCTGAAATAATGATAACTATCTAAAAAAGATAAGGATGAAGTATTGTTGCCTTTATTTAAACAAATATTCCTAAGGAGACAGTTTGTTGTAATATTCCCTCTCTGGTTCACTAGGCAACATTAGATTTATCATAATTCTCCTAAAGCCTAAGATATTTCTATATTAAAATGCTAATTTTGTGTTTTCTTTTGCCTGTAATTAAAGCTGGAAAAATTTGTGGTCTGATATTCACTGATTGCTGGAGGGTTCACAAAGGTCTCACTATTTCTGTCTCTTATTGCCACTTACTGCCCTTTTCATTAAATATAGGTACAGCAACACAGGGAATCAAAAAGGCAGACATCGTAATCCCACATGCTCTCAAAATTACTCCCTTTAAAATACATACGCACACTGTATCAATAAGGGGTATTGTCTGAATATTATCTAAATATTATCAAACCTAGACTTTGTATCTTATTTCTTATTCTTCATTTATCCAAGAGTTGATTTTCTTCTTATATCACATGTGACTAAGGACAATACTCACTTTACTATACATATTTATGCATAATAGTATATTGAGCCCTACCTTCCTGATCTAAATCACTTTTTTTTTTTAACAATCTTACCGTGAGTTAATTTCATACACTTAGTATAAAATAAATTCACAAAACCTCAGATTTGGAAAATAAAACCTAGTTTTTGTTTTAAACAATACACAAAATTCAAAATGTAAGAATACAATGCACTCATCAAATTAATATAGATTTTCATTTAAAAAGAATATAAATATTTGTAACTTGGTTGTAACTAAAATATTATTTCAGTGTCAGGATCAAAATGAGTTCTGGTTTATTTACTAATAATTCCTATGTATTTTGATGGGAAAAATATATTGTGAAAACTAGGTATTAAGAATCTTAGGGCAATTGATAGAAAAATCTAGGTAATTCTCATCTATGCATCCATAGAGTAAACCAAAAAAAAGAAAATTTAGAAGAGAAAAAGTTTTAAAAAAAAGGAAGCAAAAACATCGTTAATTGGGTAAAGACACAGACAAAACCTCTGAAGCCATGCCAGCCTCATTTTACATACTGAATAAGCCCAATTCCCTAAAGTGACATCCCCATCTATACCCTGGCAAGCCGAGATCTCAGATGGCAGAGAAGCATTTTAAACCACCTGTGCGTTATGCTCGACTTTAGCTTCACACAATAAATAGACACCAAAAGAGAAATAAATTTTTTTCTTTTACTAATGTATTTACATTTTTTAATTTAGCGTGCAGGAAGATGCCAGAGTCACATACCCCCCACTCCCAGTTTGTTATTTATATATATGGAAAGTAGGAATTTAGGTCTACAAATTTTCTTTGTTGCTAATACTGGGCCTCAAAATATGTCTTTTAGATAACTGGTTGGCTCTTTTCAGTAGTACTGAACTCTTCACCTTTTTCCTTCTTCAATGTCAGTAATGGTGGGGGTGGGAGAGACTTACTTCAATGCTTTAAGAAATACGGAAATCCATTTGTCTGTTCCTAAGTGCGGTTCCCAATCTTCATGAAAGAAAAAAAGGGAAAAAGTGATCTCAAAAAATATTCCTAAAGATCCCAATTTGGGAAACAGAGGTAAATTCTGATATAAAAGTTATCACTGCAAATTTTTATTTTTAGAAATGTTGGAATAGTTTAATCAAGTAACCATCAAAATAGAGGCAATTTAAAAACAATGTTAGAATTTTTGAACCCCCAAGAGTAAGTCTGTGACCCAACAGGACTGAGAATTCTGATCTGGAAAATTTTTCTCCCATCTTCTTTTCCCTGTCTTCTTCCCTTTCATCACCTGCTTTCGGAATTGCCAAGGCAACAAAAACTAAGGTCCTGAACAATGACGCCTGGTAAAAGGAAGCTTTGCACAGCTACACTTTTAATGCAACTGGGGGAGTAATTTCAATGAAAAAAATCTTGGAATTAAAAATTCATTTATTGTAAAAACCCACTTTTACCAAGGTCATTTGCTTCCACTGTATTTTTCTGTGAATCTTATTAGTAAAAAGGGAAATACGAACTTTGAAATTTCTAAGTGAAGGGAGAAATCACAAAGCAAACATAAATAATACATAGATTTGAGTTGTAGTTATCTATGTAGGAGAAAGTATGTCAAGTTAGACCACAGAGAAGACCATGGAGAAGAGTCCATGTAGATGGACTTTCGCCTTTGGACTACCTTATTCTAGATTCCATGTGTCATTTTAAAAAAGAACACTAATCTTAGATGTGAATTTCTCTAAATAGCAGATAGTGTTGTAAAATATTTTTAATCAATGATCTTTGATACAGCTCAGTCTTAAAACGAACTACTTTAATAATAATGATTGGAAAACCAATTACATGCTGCTTACATAATATCTATGCTATGTGTTCTTAACATTTTTTTATGCTATGGAATCCTCTGCTTTCTGGTAAAGATTTTGGTCTCCTTTCTGGAATAATATTTTTAAAAATGCATAAAAGTATATAGGGCAATAAAGAAAACATAATAAAAATAGTAATCAGAATACTGAACAAAGTTGTAATATACTCACATGTGCTTTTATATTAATGATTATATGACAAGATACAGTGGCTAGTATGATCATTACTATAATTTTAAAGTAGTAATGAATGTAAATAGTATTTCAAGATATCTTCATGAGCTGTAATCTGATATGAAAACTCTGTTATTAGTGACAATGTTTCAGATACTGCTAATAATACTGTAGTTTGTTGCCTTTACCCATATTTGAAGAAAATATAAATTTCAATAAGGGCTTAATGAAAATAAAGATGTAAATTTTTTCCATCCAAGTTACCAGACCCCTTAAATTCCATCAAGAGACCATTTAGGGGCTTGACGCCTTTCTGCAGAAAATTGAAAGATGATTTTGGAGAACAGCTTTCCTCTTGGGAAGGTTTAGTCTTATGGATACTACCATACTAGTTTATTAACTCTTTTACTACTACATGAATATGTTCAGGGGTAGTAGTCAAAACATAAAACAACTGGTTTAGTATAGGCAGCTACCATCAGGACTTACAGGGATCCAGGAAGAAATGCCTGGAAAGCCTCTGCCATACCAGGATTTAGCTCCTCTGATACTGAATTTCTTTACCTACTTACATATAAGTACTTCAACATTTTAGTAACTGTTATAAGCCGCAAAACCAGATGAATGCCAGCCAGCCCTGGATAGGAGTAACACTTAGGATTGGGGTATATTTAGATGCATAAATTTTGGCCCAGATAGCATCCAGTACCTCACCTGAATGAATGAGAAGTCCAGGAGGGGTCAGTGGGGAGAATGAAGGGAGAATGCTCACAAACAGTGAAGTACATTGTCTACTTCTGAAGAGCCTACTCCTTCTGTGCTAATTCCTCTGAGAGGGTTTCTATTGCTGTGGGACTGCCGATAGCAGAGAAATTTGTAATGGTCTATACCGTAAGTAGAGTTGTCCACAGATTACTTGATTGTTTGAAGAGGTAGCTGAACTTTCTTAGTTTGCAGCCAGAATTTAATTATTTATTTTTAAATTTCAACTTTTATTTTAGATTCATGGGGTACATGTACAGGTTTGTTACAAGGGTATATTGCCTCATACAAAGGTTTGGGTTTCTATTAATCCCATCACCCACATGGTGAACACAGTATCCAACCGGAAGTTTTATGGGTCTTGTCCCCCTCCCTCCCTCCTTCCTTCTGGAGTCCCTAGTGTCTCCTGTTTCTGGGTTTAGGTCCGTTGAACCCAAGATATAGCTCCTATTATTAAGCGAGAACATGTGATAATTTTGTTTTGTTTCTGTGTTAACTCACTTAGGATGATGGCCTCCAGCTACATCTATGTTGCTGTAAAGGACATAGTTTCATTAAAAGAATGATGGCTTTTAATTAAGAATTATGGCTGCATAGCGTTCCATGGTGTATATGTACCACATTTTCTTCATCCAGTCCAACACTGATGGGCTCCTAGGTTTATTCCATATATTTGCTGTTGTGAATAGTGTTGCAATTAACATAAGCATGTATGTATCTTTTACTTAGAATGATTAATTTTCCTTTGGGCATGTACCCAGTAATGGGATTGCTGGGTTGAATGGTAGTTCTATTTTTAGTTCGAGAAATCTCCAAACTGCTTTCCATAGTGGCTGAACTAATTTACATTCCCATCAACATATAAGAGTTCCCTTTTCTCTGCAGCCTCACCAACATTTGTTATTTTTCAACTTTTTAATAATAGTCATCCTGACTGGTGTAAGATGGTATCTCACTACAGATTTGATTTGCATCTCTCTGATGATCAGTGATGTTGAGCATTTTTTCATCTGTTTGTTGGACACCTGTATGTTTTCTTTTGAGGACTGTCTGTTCATATCCTCTGCCTACTTTTTAGTGTTTTTTTCCCCCTTGATTTAAGTCCCTTAAACATTTTGGATATCAAATCTCTCTGCTATCAGTCCTGCAGCAATGGAAACCCTCTCACAGGAGTCAGCACAGGAAGACTAAGCTCTTCAGAAGCAGACAAGAAGTAGACTTACAGTGAAGTAAGTAGAATGCTCATTTACTTCACTGTAAGTGAGCATTCTCCCATTATGCAAAGTTTGCAAATATTTTCTCCCATTCTGTAGGTTGTCTACTCTGTTGATAGTTTCTTTTGCTGTGCAGAGCGCTTTAGTTTAATGAGTTCTCACTTGTCAGTTTTTGTTACAGTTGCTTTTGAGGACTTAGTCATAAATGATCTGCCAAGGCTGATGTCCAGAAGATTTCCTAGTTTTTTTCCTAGGATTTTTATAGGCTGAGGTCTTACTTTTAAGTCTTCGATTTATCTTGAAGTAATTGTATATGGTGAGAAGTAGGAGTCCAGTTTCATTCTTCTGCATATAGTTAGCCAGTTTTCCCAGCACCATTTATTGAACAGAGAGTCTTTTCCCCATTGCTTATTTTTGTGAGCTTTGTCAAATATCAGTTGGCTGTAGGTGTGTGGTCTTATTTCTGAGTTCTCTATTCTGTTCTATTGGTCTATGTGTTTGTTTTTGTACCAGTACTATGCTGTTTTGCTTACTGTGGCCTTGTAGTATAGTTTGAAGTCAGGTAATGTGCATCTCCAGCTTTGTCCTTTTTGTTTGGATTGCTTTGACTATTTGGGCTCTTTTTCAGTTTCATATGAATTTTAGAATAGTTTTTTCTAATTCTGTGAAAAATGGAATTGGGAATTTGATAGAAATAGCAGTTTTGAATCTGTAGATTGCTTTGGGCAGTAGCACATTTTAATGGTATTGATTCTTCCAATCCATAGCCTGGAATGTTTTTCCATTTGCTTTTGTCATCTATGATTTCTTTCAGCAGTGTTTTGTAGTTCTCCTTGTAGAGACCTTTCATCTCCTTGGTAAGATGTACTCCTAGATACATTTTTTTTTTTGTGGCTGTGGTAAAGGAGATTACATTCTTGATTTCATTCTCAGCTTAAATTGGTGTACAGACATACTACTGATCTTTGTACACGGATTTTGTATCCTGAAACTTTACTGACGTTGTTTATCAGGTCTAGGAGACTTCTGGTGGAGTCTTTAAGGGTTTTCTGGGTATAGAACCATATTGCCAGAGCAGAGAGATACTCTGACTACCTCTTTTCCTACTTGGAAGCCTTTTATTCCATTCTCTTTCCTGACTGCTTTAGCTAGGACTTCCAGTACTATGTTGAATAGGAGTGGTAAGAATGGGCAACCTTGTCTACTTCCAGTTCTTAACGGGAATGCTTCTAGATTTTGCCTGTTCAGTATGATGTTGGCTGTGGGTTTGTCATAGATGACTCATTATTTTGAGGTATGTTCCTTCAATGCCTAGCTTCTCGAGGGTTTTTATCATGAAAGGATGTTGGATTTTACCAAAAGATTTTTCTGCATCTATTGAGATGATCATATGGTTTTGTTTTTAATTCAGTTCATGTGGTTACTATACAAGACGACCATGTGCAACACACAGTCATTAGACTTTCCAAGGCCAATGTGAAAGGAAAAATCTTAAAGGCAGCTAGAGAAAAGGGAAATATCACCTATAAAGGGAACCTCATCAGAAGAAGTCACAATGGAATGGTAATCTGAAGGATGAATAGGCATTTACAACATTTGTGTTGTTGGGAGAGAGTTATGGAGAGGAGAGGTGCAGCTTAGTGAAGAAAGAATGAACTTACTGCTGTTGTGATTCTTAGCGATCTCATCAGCCTGTTACACTGTGACTTATTTTTCTAGACTGTACTACTTAATGATTAATGATAGCTAGAATTTTCAAACTTTATCTGTTGTACAAGTACATAAAAAGCAATAGACAATTTTTAAAAAATCAACAAATGATACACTGTACTATTAAATTATTTAGGAGTTGTTTTAGTTAACTGGAAACTTAGACAAGGTTTAAGAAAGAATTAGCTCATTTATGAGGCATCAATTAAGCAGAAAATTTAATGAAATAAACCGCAGCTTAAACATGCCACAAATGAAGTCAACCCCATGTAGTCTTCTTCCTCTCATGGAAAAAACATATAACATCAGTTATTATTTACTGCTACCAAGTAGGTGCCAGATCACATTAGTTCCTTTACAAATATTATCTCAGTCCTAAATTTTTCACCAAAAAACTCACTACCATTTAATAGGTAAAGAAAGAGGTTTGGCAAGCTACCAATGAGTTTCTTCACAGAATTGGAAAAAACTGCTTTAAAGTTCATATGGAACCAAAAAAGAGCCCGCATCTCCAAGACAATCCTAAGTCAAAAGAACAAAGCTGGAGGCATCACGCTACCTGACTTCAAACTATACTACAAGGCTACAGTAACCAAAGCAGCATGGTACTGGTACCAAAACAGAGATATAGACCAATGGAACAGAACAGAGTCCTCAGAAATAATACCACACATCTACAGCCATCTGATCTTTGACAAACCTGAGAGAAACAAGAAATGGGGAAAGGATTCCCTATTTAATAAATGGTGCTGGGAAAATTGGCTAGCCATAAGTAGAAAGCTGAAACTGGATCCTTTCCTTACTCCTTATACGAAAATTAATTCAAGATGGATTAGAGACTTAAATGTTAGACCTAATACCATAAAAACCCTAGAGGAAAACCTAGGTAGTACCATTCAGGACATAGGCATGGGCAAAGACTTCATGTCTAAAACACCAAAAGCAACGGCAGCAAAAGCCAAAATTGACAAATGGGATCTCATTAAACTAAAGAGCTTCTGCACAGCAAAAGAAACTACCATCAGAGTGAACAGGCAACCTACAGAATGGGAGAAAATTTTTGCAATCTACTCATCTGACAAACGGCTAATATCCAGAACCTACAAAGAACTCAAACAAATTGACAAGAAAAAAACAAACAACCCCATCAAAAAGTGGGCAAAGGATATGAACAGACATTTCTTAAAAGAAGACATTCATACAGCCAACAGACACATGAAAAAATGTTCATCATCACTGGCCATCAGAGAAATGCAAATCAAAACCACAATGAGATACCATCTCACACCAGTTAGAATGGCAATCATTAAAAAGTCAGGAAACAACAGGTGCTGGAGAGGATGTGGAGAAACAGGAACACTTTTACACTGTTGGTGGGATTGTAAACTAGTTCAACCATTATGGAAAACAGTATGGCGATTCCTCAAGGATCTAGAACTAGAGGTACCATATGACCCAGCCATCCCATTACTGGGTATATACCCAAAGGATTATAAATCATGCTGCTATCAAGACACATGCACACGTATGTTTATTGCGGCACTATTCACAATAGCAAAGACTTGGAATCAACCCAAATGTCCATCAGTGGCAGACTGGATTAAGAAAATGTGGCACATATACACCATGGAATACTATGCAGCCATAAAAAAGGATGAGTTTGTGTCCTTTGTAGGGACATGGATGCAGCTGGAAACCATCATTCTTAGCAAACTATCACAAGAACAGAAAACCAAACACTGCATGTTCTCACTCATAGGTGGGAACTGAACAAGGAGATCACTTGGACTCGGGAAGGGGAACATCACACACCGGGGCCTATCATGGGGAGGGGGGAGGGGAGAGGGATTGCATTGGGAGTTATACCTGATGTAAATGACGAGATGATGGGTGCTGACGAGTTGATGGGTGCAGCACGGCAACATGGCACAAGTATACATATGTAACAAACCTGCACGTTATGCACATGTACCCTAGAACTTAAAGTATAATAATAATAAAAAAAAAAAAAAAAAGAAAAAGAAAGAGGTTTGGAATAGTTAGTAGTTTAGCCAAAGTTACATGAGATGGTAAGGAAACAGCCAGGAACTGAACCCAGTTCTATCTTCGAACCTCTTCTGGCTAAACATACCATAAGGGTTCATGAAAATAGAATAAATAATACAAGTTTCAAGTATATGACATTGATAATAATACTTTATAATTTTCCACATCTCTCAAAATTAAGAATAAAAAATTGAACATATTACTTTAACAAATATCTGATTGGGAAATGCTAAAGTGTGTTTGAAAATAGTCATTCCTTTGTTATCAACAGCACTATGTTGCTCATTTATTTTCACCCCAAGAGTCCTCACTATTTTCACTTCTCCCTTCCTTTTTCTAAACCCTCTACAATCTTATTGCTTGACCTTTATTTTTTTTTATGTCGCTGTTTCATTCTGAAAGAGCACTTTAATTTCCCCTTCAATGTGTACCCTAAATATGTAAACGACTTTCAACAGGCTCATTTATTTTAAATCTCTGTTGATTTATCAAAAACCTTTGTCACTCACCATTTTCTATGTTGTTAGAATTATCTACCCTTAGGCAATTATAATTCTGTCTTCTTACAGTTTTCCCACATTCTGAATCTTCTGCATGTACTCCTCCTTCTTGACCCTACCATCTCTTTGATACCATTTCCTATGATTCTCTTCCTAGCTCACATCTCATTTCCCCAAAATATCATTCCTGGACCACTTACGTTCCCTCAACTATAATTAATACTCATACTCAAAGAGTCCTAAGTCTGTAATTCTGGTCCAGATCCCTTCTTAGAGCTCTAGACACACATTCTCAATTACCTTCTGGATATTTCTACCTGGGGATCCCATAACCTCCTCAGAATTGACTCATTATCCAACCTTATTCTTATACACAGCAACCCTCTGCAAACTTGCTAATCTGCTTGGGAGACCGAGATGGGTGGATCACCTGAGGTCAGGTGTTCGAGACTAGTCTGGCCAACACGGCGAAACCCTGTCTCTACTAAAAATACAAAAATTGGCCGAGCATGGTGGCTCACGCCTGTAATTCCAGCACTTTGGGAGGCCGAGGTGGGCGGATCACGAGATCAGGAGATC